>NC_036840.1:5895521-5952014 GCF_002910315.2 Salvelinus sp. IW2-2015 | reverse complement strand
CGTTGCAGAGTGGGTGGGAATTCTATGTTGTGTGCTCTAGTTTGTCTGTTTCTATGTCCAGCCTAATATGGTTCTCAATCAGAGGCAGATGGTAATCGTGTCCCTGATTGAGAATCATATATAAGAGAGGCTTGTTTTGTGTTGGGATTTGTGGGTGTTTGTTTCCTGTCTCTGTGATTGTCTGCACCAGATAGGTCTGTCTCGGTTTTTGCACATTTTGTTATTTTGTATGTTGTGTGTTGGTTTGTAGTGTTTTCACTTGTTCTTTATTAAACATGTTGAACACTAGCCGCGCTGCACTTTGGTCCAATCCTTGCTACTCCTCTTCGGATGAAGAGATGGAGGAAAGCCGTTACATCCGGTATGTTCTGGTCTGAGTCGCGTTGTACAAAACTGGCGATAGCTTTTCGAGCTAAAGGATAGCTGGCTAGCTTCTGGCTAGCTTCTATTGTGGATTTCAGATTTGAGGTAAATAATACTTTWWWAAAAAAATTGGTGAGGCGGGTTGCAGGAGTGTTTTGAAGTTGAGTTTTTGAAAATAAAATATATAAAGGATATGCGAAGAAAGATGTAAATATATATATGCACGGGACACGACAAGACGAGGACAAATGACGTCTGACTGCTATGCCATCTTGGGGCATCAGGATGGTCACAACTTCTCCAGATCCACTCCTTCAGCAGCAACCTGAACCAGCAGGAACTAAGGAAGGGCTCTCATTAGTTCCTCTGAGAGGGTTTACTGTCATCCTGCTCTGGTGTTAATTTACTTCCTAAGCAGGTGTCAGGTCCCCTTTCAAAGCCAATGTAGTCTAAAGTAGGGGACTCACCTCTTAGAGGYCAGCAACAGTGCAGCTGTTTGAGTGAATGAGGACTAATCCCAATATAATAAGAAATGTCTCATGTAAAAAACWAAATACATTTTGATAATGGTTCATGTGTTTCATCTTTTGTCCAGATCTCGTGCTTCAATTGTATGTGTGTGTTTTCCCCTGTTTTCAATACTCTCCCCATATACCATACATGTTAACAAGCAATAAAGTAGAGATGACCTTGCTGGTATTGGGAAGGAGAGGCTGATGTTTTGTATGAAAAGGCTCTTTGTCTGGTAATGCTGGACCCTGTTGAGCATACAGTTCTAATGGCTTTGTCTGTATGTGTGTCTGGAGTGCCTGAGTGTAAGAGTATGACGTAACAGGGGAAATTACATGTCTAGCCAGCAAAGCAGATGTGAGACAGAGGTTGCAGGGGCAGGGGCAGGGAGAGGGAGGTTGGGTGGTTGGGTGGAGGTGGACTGCTGCCTGGAAGTAGTAAAGGACTAGGAAAGTACAATGTCAATGTATGGTGGGTGCTGGGAGGCCTGGGAAAGCGTTGGTCCAGGCGTCAGATCAACGGCTCCAGGAGAACAGTAGTGTGTGTGTGTGTGTTGGTGTCACTGTTTCCATCAAGACGGTAAGGTCCATAAACTAGCAGCAGGTGTAGCCACAGACAAGGGAGTCTTCCAAAGGAGGTTTGGATTGGAAAGACCCATGAGTTGGGCAGATGTTTTCCATTTGAATCCTAAGGATCGGGTGATGAAAAGAGAGAGAGAAAGAGACACATAGGGGTAGACTAATCCCCTACATCTCTTTTGTATAACCCTTTTCCAGACACTCAGACAAAGCTATCAATAAGAGAAGACCTTGGAGAGTGTGTGTGTCAGAGGAGGCTGGTGGGAGGAACTAGGAGGACTGGCTCATTGTAATGGCTGGAATGGAATATATTGAACAGAGTGAAACACGTGGTTTCCATGGGTTTGATCCTGTTCCATTCCATCCATTACAATGAGCCAGATCTCCAAGCTCCTCCCACCACACTCTCTCTCTCTCCAAGGTCTTCTCTTTCTGAAACCATTGGACA
Organism: Salvelinus sp. IW2-2015; assembly: GCF_002910315.2. NCBI lineage: Eukaryota > Metazoa > Chordata > Actinopteri > Salmoniformes > Salmonidae > Salvelinus > Salvelinus sp. IW2-2015. Next base: position 5,950,115 of record NC_036840.1, on the reverse strand, counting down.
GTGGCTTCATCCGATTGCCTGAAAAAGGGTTATATAACCACAGTAACAAAAGAGATGTTGGAGGGAAAAAYCAACGTGTGTCATTCCAAGATCTGGCATAAACTGATAGCAGCAGTTCTAAAAACATGATGGACTAACTACAGGGAAGGGGACCTCTTACTGTGGATCGTATCTGTGGTCCTTTCATTATGTGGTTGTCGTCATATGTAAAACAGTCCAATAACAACCAGAGGTTATTCCATCGTTTATGTCAAATTCATAGTCTCATAAAGTGATATGTTACCTAAAGATAGTTGGAAAACTCAAGGAATATTTTTGAGAACCAAAAAGCACTTTCAATCAGCTCTATATTTTCAGACGTATTACCTTCTGAGGGAGTTTTAATAAGCAGGTAGTGTTGAAAGATCCATGTTATTGATACTCTTGTTTTAAGTCCTTTGGCACAAACCACTCGACTTGCATGATCTCTGAAAAAGTACCATGTTTGTAGCTTTTGGACAAGCTGTTGAAACTAACTGCCACTGACCCCCTTTTTAAGAATTTAACCTTTGACCTTTCGTTTGTTGGGTTCAAAGCCTGAAAACCCACACCTGCCCMTCTAAGAGCCCTGGCCCCTACACCTCAACATGGCACACACATACACACTCCAGAACATCTTTCAACAGTTTGTGTGTTTGTGTGTCTGTGTGAATTGGTGAATGTGTGCATGGTCGTGTGTGTGTGCATGTGTCCGGCGTCAAACTCACTCTGCTATGACCATTGTGATATGTCTGAAGTATTTTAATTAACTGTCTTGTAAAATGTTCCTAGTGGGTTTTCCTCCCGAAAACTGAGACTGAGCAATAAAATCACAATAACATTTAGGACCGCCAGCTGGCCGTGCTGAAACGTTAAAATGATCACACACACAAACACACTTATAGCAGAGTCTCTTATTTCACTTGCCTGGTGTTGGAGCTTTCAGACACCCACAGTAGACATTAGGCAAGTTGCCTTTAACGGAAAACTGTGGACGGTTAAGTTATTATTTAATGTTTTTGGTGGCTAGGATTCCAATATCTCTCATAGCCAAGACTATTGCCTTACCAGACTGAGACAACCTATACTGCATGGTTGCATTTTTTTCTAGTCAACCACCATGTACGGAATCCAGACATTACCCAATACCCTGAATGGTTCCTGGGGACTACATGTTGTAGATTAGCAGACATGTCAATACTCTGTGTGAGTCCGACAGGTCTACACTCTTAGACAAAAGGGTTCCAAAAGGGTTCTTCAGCTGTCTCCATTGGAGAACCCTTTTAGGTTCTAGATAGAACCTTTTTCTCTTAGAGTGTAGGTTGTAGGGGGAGTTCTTATCGACCCTACACGTCTGATGTAGCAGACAGACTTTTGTCAATATTTGTGTGAGGAAGGTATAGTTTCGCTCTGATACGTGTGTGCGTGTGGGGTTGTGGTATAAACGTGATGTCAGCTTCTCATGGTCCAAGGTTGCCTGTAGTGTGTAGGAATGAAGAAGCACAATAAACTAGAGCTGGGAATTGCTAGAGACATCACAATACGGTATGATCACAATACTTAGGCGCTGATACGATATTTATTGAGATTCTCACAATCTATTACAATTCGTGTGTGTGTGTACACACACAGTAGTGGAAAAAGTACCCAATTGTCAAACTTGAGTAAAAGTAAAGATGCCTTAATAGAAAAGTGAAAGTCTAAAAGTATTTGGTTTTAAATATACTTATGTATCAAGAGTAAATGTATAAATAATTTCAAATTCCTTATTTTAAGCAAACCAGATGGCACCATTTTCATTTATTTATAGCCTGTGGCACACTCTAACACTCAGACATCATTTACAAATGAAGCATGTGTGTTTAGTGAGTCTGCCAGATCAGAGGCAGTAGGCGTGACCAGGGAGGTTCTCTTGATAAGTGCGTGAATTTTAAAAATGTTCTGTCCTGCTAAGCATTCAAAATGTAACAAGTACTTTTGGGTGTCAGAGAAAATGTAAGGAGTAAAAAAGTACATTATTTTCTTCAGGAATGTAGTGAAGGTAAAGTTGTTAGAAATATAAATAGTTAAGTAAAGATACCCAAAAAAACTACTTCGGTCGTATTTTTTACCTAAGTACTTTACACCACTGTGTGTGTGTGTGTGTGTGTGTGTGTGTGTGTGTGTGTGTGTGTGTGTGTGTGTGTGTGTGTGTGTGTGTGTGTGTGTGTGTATCGGAATGTGAAGCATGCGGCAGATGTCCCATTGGGCCGTCCTGTACCCAACTGATGACTAGAGCAGCTGGGTGACCCTCTCACTCAGTCCGCCTCACACGGCAGGCACCGCCTACTGACCGCTCACAGCTCTTCTGGGGGTCACTGTGGCATAAATGGGGTTAGAGTCTGGGGGGGGCAGTCAGTTCCAGGAATCAGCCCCTCACCTATTCTRATCAGCACCACMTTTCCAGTTGAGAGAGGTTATGAGGTAAACTTTCCAAATGGAAAATGGGGCATCTTCAACTGATTTGTTCAACTGTCTCTAGTACGGATAACAAGTGTGAGTCAGAGAGAAAGGGGACACACACACACACAGATGGAGTAGAGATGAGGAAAGGTTGTCCTGTCTTGGGGGTCATGGTTGAGCAGTGGCAGGGTAGAGGATCTGAGCTGGTCTCTGTGGTCTCCAGGTCAAAGGTCAGGGCTCTGAGGACACAGCACAAGACCCACGCCATAAAACTCATAGTTAGGAGGATGTATGGTGCAGTTAGCCCGTGGGAGGCATCCTGTTAAATCAGACAGACACACGTTAACAAGGACACACACGCACATATGCCATTTTCCTCCTATCACTCTTGATATAAGCCACATGCCACTGAACCAGCTAGGGAAGGAGAGCTGAGAGGAGAGATATGTGCCTGAAGAACGTCAGGAATTCCAATCCCMGKGCACTAACCAACACAATCACCTCAAAATAAACAGGCCAGATCCTGAATGAAGTGGCGGCAGCACCAGTCACGGCACTAAGCCCAAAATAGAAGAACTATGTGATACCACTAAACTGAGACAGAAACTCAGTCACAGGTGTAAATATTTCCCCTCAGCACCTTTCAGGCGCCTCACCGTTACTTAGTGGCTAATCTTATCTCCATATAAACAAGCCTTAAAAAGCAACAGCSGTGAATTAAGGCCACTGAAAAATGCTGTGTTGAATCAAACCTTGAATTTTTCTTTAATGTCGTCGCCACGCAATGGACAAAAACACTCACATGAAAACAAACCAGACGTATAATCACTTACTCAACTCTCTTATGTTTTTCTTCTCAAACACCCACACACTATAAAGCCCTAAGGCATGATCGTTCTGAGTGTTACAATCCACCTATTCGCCAGAAATAACAAACTGGTTGTAAATCCTAGAGCGGAGAAGTTCAGATTCAAACTGGATTATTACAATCCTGAAATTGTATTGTCTTTGATCACTAAGGTCTTTAGTTAGGTCAGTGAAGAAGTATATAGTACCTGTCCTGATGCACATACATTGAGCAAGAGATTTTCCCCCGACAACTATTTTTATCATCTGCATTAAATCAGCAGGTAATAAACAAGACCTTACAAGAAAATAACGGTCTACACAATGTCTGACTGTGCAGTCTCTTCTATAGCCAAAAAGACACATCTCCCTCCTTCTCCTCCTCATCCTCCCGTTCCCCCAKTAACATACTTATTACACCTGTACAGAGAACAACCTGTCTAGTTGACACTGCTTTCCTAGTCGAAATAAGGTCAAACCGCCAGAGAGGAACATGCAGTGAAAGTGTTTCATAACGTAAAAAGCTAAACAGTAAATCCAGGTTGGGCAGCCTGTCACACGTTGTCATTATGGTGGGCGATAAAATGTCAAATTGATGGTTGTGAGAAAGAGAACAGGCCTATTAGCCACAGAGAAACAAGCTGGAGTACATTCTGTTCTGGATCACATTGTTTCTCTGGCCAGCTTCACCAACCATCGGCGGAGACGGTAGCGTCAGGACCTTATTCTACAGCCATACAACCAGACCCATCGTTTCCCTTCTAAATGCTGATGTAAAAAGGGCTTAATAAATACATTTGATTGATTGATTGATAGATACAGGGATATTTGGGTTACATACAACAATGTGAGCTAGCATTTGTATCCTTCACCCAGATATGTGTTTGACTGCTCACAAAGAACATTGCGCACCACAAGAAAAGAGGTGGTAATCAGACCAGTTTAAATACTTGGCTTCTGAGAATGTGTGGATATTTAATGTGCTTTTGTGAGAAAGGGGTAGTTGTGTGTCTATGCGTGTGTTTGCATATATGTCGGCTGCACGTGAATTTTGCCACTAAGGTGTCAAATACCCATAACCAATAGCTTTGACAAAAGGCACCATGTGAACGCAACTGCAGATGTCGATGAAGGCCTCTAAGGAGGGAAATAACCAGTTCCACATTTGCCGCTTTGTCTTCTTGAAAAAGCCCACAGCTCTTTCTTAAATGTCTGTTGTACTGTGGTTGCCAAAGGCCCCCGAGGTCTCAAACCAATCCAATCAGCATTTAGCTTTTCTTCTTTATCTTTCAATCGAATGCAGGCTTGAAGCACGAGACGCTGAGACTTGCTTACAAAGAAAAATTGGATATTGGAAAGGCGGGACAGACTCATACACAATCAGTCTGTCAAAGACTAACTGTGTATGAGTGTTTGTGAGAAAAATAAAAGTGTGTACATGCTTGTGTGCTTTTTCCCCTGCATTTCTAGTCATAGTGCCAGTCTGGGCCCTCCTGTGCTCTCTGGGCTAGCCCAGGACAGTCTGTCCGTCTGGGTCCTCCTGTGCTCCCTGGGCTAGCCCAGGACAGTCTGTCCGTCTGGGTCCTCCTGTACTCCCTGGGCTAGCCCAGGACAGTCTGTCCGTCTGGGTCCTCCTGTGCTCCCTGGGCTAGCCCAGGACAGTCTGTCCGTCTGGGTACTCCTGTACTCCCTGGGCTAGCCCAGGACAGCCTGTTTGTCTGGGGTGTGGGCCAGTTGACTACTYCTGACCAGGTGTATGTGTCATTGGAGAGAGAAAGAGAAAGACTTTGTCTGGGAAGAAGAAACTGCTGACTTCACCCCCCACTGACTGAACTGGAGTAGTACTGTGTAAGATTAGGAAGCAGGGTGGGGTAGAACTGGCCTGGGGACTCCCTATAGGAAATATAACCAGATGGTTGTGTCATCTGGCCGCTCACTGTGCTTCTGGGACGTGTGTGTGTGTGTGTGTGTCCGTCGGTGTGGCTGACTAGACAGATGTGCATATTTTCTCAGACTGGAGGAGACGAGACTGTTTTACAGTAAGTCTGGACGACGACGCCCAGCCGAAGGCCTTTTAGATAAATTCTCTGGAATACTGACTTATTGACTTTTAATTTATGACACGTTAGGTGGACTAGTTAGATGGTGCTTGTACTTCAGGCTAAAAAGGTATTAAAGCTAAAGAGTTGATCATTCTAACCATGTTGAGTACCAATCTGTTGTAGCTATTCTGCAGTGAACCACTGAAGAGGCCCCACGTGATTTCTGAGCTGTGGTTTCAGACAAGGCCATAACACAGGTGTGCCTATGTGTTTGATGATCTTTTCAGTCAAATAACGTCCATTCAGTCATACAGAGGAGGATCACTTCAAAGAAGAGCTGCTTTCAAGCCAGTATTCTCCTCCCATTCACCGTGCTTTATTTACCAGTGCAGCGGAATAACTCAATTCCACCAGTCACCCTTAAAGCAGATTTAGGAGACACAAACACCCAAAATGGTGCCTCACAGCCTCTTACTCTAACAAGCAAACAGAGTAGACGGTCTGGGCTACGTGTGCTGTGTGTTGTAGGGCCTGACCAGTTCTGACTTATGGTGTGGTAGTGATTTTCCTTAATATGAACTTTTAACCCATTGCTATAATTATATGGGAGTGGAGAAGCTATAATTACACCAAGCTTTTAATAACTGGTCCGGGGCCAGTTTTGTTGTTAGTCCCATTTTGGTTAAGGTGAAGACTGAGTACAGGACAGGCTGGTACTTAATCAGTTGCTCATAGTTGAAAGTAACTATCAGCGTCCCAGCTTGACACAAACACTGTCTCACATCTGCTCCTCGTTGAGTGGGGGAAGGATTCCTAACTGGAGTTGAAGAACTCTCCCAGTAAAGCCTAGCAGACCATCACAGCATCAAGTCTATCTCTCCTCTAAGACACACTGAGCCTCTCAGATTCCTGCCTGATCTATCTACATCCATCCTTAATCTCTCCCCTCCCCCCCGAAGAAGTTTATAAACTTGTCTACAAAGAGGTGAAGAGTTGTCTCTTATTGCTAACAAAGATGTGAGGATAATACACATTGGCATATCTACTGAGAGGTTGGAGTTCAAAGGTTGAAAGCTAACTAGACTAACTCCATTCCACTGATAAACCTTGGTATATCTCCGAGATAGTACAGACAGATGTCATCTAGGAAAGCACATCAACGTGACATGTGGTTTTTGTGTTAGGTGAGCAACAGAGGAAGTACAGGGAAATACAGTAGTCCCATCCATCTCAATCTTAATAACCTATTAGCCTTTTGTTCTGTAATCTAAAGAGGGTGGGTGAATGAGTGTATTCTCACCTCACTCACGAATGAGCACGTTTTAAGCCTTTTATTTATTTGTCTCAAATGCTAGTCTATAGATCCATTTCTTCAAATGGACAGTTCAAGGTTCACTATATCTCCATATCAGTTCAGACAACTCCGGAGAACAGATMTCCTCAGAGCCTCTTGTCTACTAGTGTTGGAMCAWATGTTRTCCTTGTCACAGAGACYCAACATGGCCTGATGCTCTGGCAGTGCAGATGCTTTGTAACTTGACGAGTGAGCGAGGAGATTGATTGTTGTTAAACAAATTCCTAACCTATGGCACATCCTAGTGGACACTGGACAAAATTATGGCTGGAGATCCATCTTGTTTCTCATTTCAATTTCTGTTCATCGTGATATTGGCCTACTCTAACAGTTGACCCAATTTAGATGAATGAATTAAGCTTATCATAATAAAATCCAAAAAGGCAGCGAGCATGTCAACAATGTCGTTCATTAAAACACACAATGCTTACAGTATACAGAGCAACACATTCATTTATACATACATTTCTGTGGAGGATATATTAATTATAATAGTATTTGACTCTGACAGATTTAAACAGTTACACAAACATGTATCATAATAAATAGATATTTGTAGCATTCTTAAAACCCAATACTGATTCATGAATATACTGTATCAAGTGTGGGCAGCATGCTAGATCCATTCTACTTTGATGTTATATTGCTTGATTGAAAAATAACCTCTGTTGGCTGCACAGCACCAAATACCRGATGTTTGAAATCCCTGTGCAGATACCTTTGACTGGTTTTGCCCTCTGAACAGCCAGAGAAAGTGCCTTTGAAAACAGGTGTATCATTCCTTCAAAGGCTGATCCAAAATCCCCAAATTGCACTTTTATTTGTTCAAATATGTTTTATAACTGGACATTCTTCTCATGCCTGTTCTCATCTCCTCCGTCTGTTTCATCTTAATGTTAAGACTGAGAAAAATGCTTTCAAACCATCATCTACATGGTCAGCCTATTTTAAGACTRAGCAGTAGCAGATCCCTTCTGAACCGGGGTCCAGTTATTTTAACAAGCTTTTAAAAAAAATAGGGTATTTATCCTCGTTCCTTCATGTGAACAAGGAGGGCTCKAGCTATTTCGGGCTCCTGAGCTTATTTATGGATGTGTTCTGAATGGTTGAAACGGTAATGGATGAGGCCGCATTGTTTCCACGGAAAACAGTTCCAAATATGTTCCTGTCATGGTAAAAAAGCTCTCGAATGCCGCAAGCGATGATCTAGCAACCTTAACACTTGACACAAATGTTGTTTACTCAATAGACCAGCAGACATGCTGTCTCAGCACAGATTTGGAAGGGAGGCTAAATGGGGGGGGGGCTGCTAGAGCTTATTGATGATACTGACTTAAACGGATCAGCGTTCCGTCAACGGGACAGTTGTAAATCATGCAGCGCATTGTCAAGATCGCAGATTTTAGAGAAACAACAAATGTCGGTACATAGAAGTGTCTTGTATCGGCTGAAAGCTTAAATTATTGTTAATATAACCGCACTGTCCAATTTACAGTAGCTACTGCGAAAAAATGCCATGCTATTGTTTGAGGAGAGCTCCTAACAACAATACKATTTTTTCTTCGCAATAGGTTTMATAAATTCACCTCTGAAGGTGAACTGTGAACTAACATTCTGAAATCTTGCTCTGATTTATCATCCAAAGGGCCCCAGAGATAACATGAAGTGTTGTTCTGTTAGATAAAATCATTTTTCATATCCTAAAAAMATCCATATAGCATGTACGATTGCTTTTGTATTTCCACTCGTTCAATTTGCAAAGAAAGGAATCTGTGAAAATCTCACCCTAAACGCTGTTTCAACGAGTCAAATCACGTTTGTATGTATTCCTGAGATCCTAGAAGGTAACAAGACTTCACTATTTCATTAGGGGTGTAGTATATCCTATAGGACACCATATTTGGTCAGAGAGCAACGCCTTCATGGCACGCCGATGARYCGGGCGGCCATCACTTGAACGACTGTATCTTTGTAAAATAAGCACCAATCGGGGTCAAACAAAGCTAGCTAGATAGCCAATGAGCTGGGATTTACGAGAGTATCCGAAAACCATGTATATGTTGTAAAATGTAGCTACTAACCTTGTTATGAAAACTGGTTGTTTTGCAAATGTTGAACTTACAATATGGCTACTAATACTTGGAATGCTAAATCAAAGTCCAAGTATACAGATTTGACGATATTCTTGCTGAAAAAATGGAATATGAATGCGAATGTCTCCTTCACGATTTGCCTAAATGTACCTGGGGACTTCACACTAAAAGTCTTGTTGTTCACAAATTTTTCAAGTTATCCATCTGAAACTTTGCACATACACTGCTGCCATCTTGTGGACACTATCGAAATTACAACCAGAGTGATGGCTGTAACTATGACCTTTCTCTTGCATTTCAAAGATGGTGGTAGAAAAAGAACGGTTGTTTTTTTCTTTGTATTTTCTTCTACCAGATCTATTGTGTTATATTCTCCTACATTCAATTCACATTGCCACAAACTTCAAAGTGTTTCCTTTCAAATGGTACCAAGAATATGCATATCCTTGCTTCAGGGCCTGAGCTACAGGCAGTTAGATTTGGGTATGTCATTTAGGCGAAAATTGGAAAAAAGGGGGCTATCCCTAAGAAGTTGCTTTTCGAGTGCATTCAAAAACTTGACAGTTCACAAAACGGGTTAAACATATGCATTATCTGAGAGGATAGTCACTTCCGCTGGACTATAAGCGTTGTTTCAACATAATTTGTCAACATATTGTGTCGTGGAATCTAAATGGAAAATACATTCGTTTTTTGGTTGAGATGGAGACGTGAATCCAACATAGCAATTATTAATTTGTAGACTGTAGACTTGTAAACTGGAATTAAAGTCAGACTAAGTCAGTGGCTCAGATGGAACTATCCAAGATGAAGATAAATCTCCTTTAAAATGTTGATATTTGGTTGCGTTGTCAACAAAACACAATTCAATATTACTTTTGTAATACAGTAAATAGCTTTAACTTTAGACTATCTTAAAAAACGAATGTAACATTCAAACTTGAACAGTGAGTAATCCATGACCACATTTTGAGGTTACTGTAATCATATAAAGCGTGCATTTGTSCAAGATAGCATGCATAGGTCATCGCGGGTCTGTGGAGATCTTCACAACTGCTGTAATAATCTGCACAGAATCTCAAATGGCATTGATCTCTTGCACCCATGTAGTTTTAATGTAATCTCAACTGAAATCCAGGTTATTTGGTTCTGCTATTAGATTAAGCACAGTGATTTATCAATAGCTGACATTGTATTCCCATTTGAGCTTTGCTGTGCTTTAAAAATGTTGAAAGCGCAGTGATAAATATTTGGGTGACAACTTTTTTCTATTGGAATTTAATTTGAATGGGTTAATATAGGTTGTAATCTCATTGATTAACATCTCAACCAAATATTACCCAATTATCCACACTGAAATGAGGTAGTGTGGCCAGTGGGGAAAGATTAAATAGGTCATAATATTTTATAAACACACTTTGTGATTAATGCACCTTGCCTTACTAGACATCATGTTGATAAGACATATTCCTCTGTTCCCATTATTAAGACGGGTTATGTCAAATAATAACAGTATTAATATAGTGACCAGAGTCATTGTGTAACTCTGAGGAATCCATACACACTCATCACACACCCCAAAAACAGACACCATATTCAGGCCTGGGACGTCTCAGCTATAGCGGATGCAATAGATCAGAGACACTAACAGTAAAAAAGCAGGATCGTTTTCCATGGTGTTTCTCTGTTGCCTGGATTCCACGTCCGCCTCAAACACATCTAGTTGTCAGGTGTGGTTTCCGTTCCGATGTCAGGGAGGAATCTGGGATACACATTGACATCTGGAGAGTGTCAACGGGAACGCCGCTRATCCTCCTGCTGCAACACCGTTTCTCATTCCTGAGGATGTACCGGAGATCTGGGATGTGTTGCTAACAGTTGTGTTGTTGTCGCATTGTCATGGCGACTAAGATGCGGGTGTAGTGTCCACAGACGGTGTTGCAGAGTGGACAGGATCAGCTGCCAAAATCACTTCCTCTCGTCCATTTATTTTCTCCTCTCTCCCCCTTCCTTGTTTTCCCTGAGGGCCTCCATTTGTCTTTTATGTAGGTTTACAAGATATGGGAGTTCAAGGAATAAACTGTATGTAAAAAGTCCCCATTAAAACCTCCTTATGCTTCTGTTCTTTAAATATGTATCTAATGTGATGATATGGCACACATTCTGAAGACATCAAAGAGAAAAGTGCTCCGCTTAAAAACACTGTTGGTTTGGAAACCTGTGCTTTGCTGTATGCATATCATTTTTATGCATCTAATCTAGTGGCATCTAAGGTTCAGACTGTAGCATTTTCATAATTGTGATGTTTTTTGAAAGGTTTCAGTCTCTGAGCTTCCTTCCTTCACCTTAGTAAGATAATGGTGTCAGTGGTAACAGAGGAAGCTAATGATTTGCTTTGGTATGTCCAGTTGAACTACGACCTCCAGAGCTCTGCTACCCAGCATCGTCCTCAGGGTCACTCTGCTCAGCTGCTGCAGACTCAATGGAGTACCTACATGCAAACAACCACAAAGGTTTATGGGAGATGTAGTCGATCCACAACATATAGAACACTGGGATAGTATTCAAGTGTCAATACACAGTCAGAGATATGTGTCCTATTTAGTATATTTAAAGACTGGAGCTTTTGAGCAGGGATATTATGCTGATGTTTGCTTGCATAACCCAACAATAGAACTCAATAAAACATGAGTTGAGCAAATGTTTAAAAATGTATGTGACAACGTCCTTGCACTTCATGAAATAAAGTTTTTATTTTTCCTTACAAGACGTCTGTGTCTGATGCCTAGGATACTGTTGCTGTGTGGCTTCTCGCACAGACCTGGTCTCACATTCTACGAGTGGCTCTGTGGCAGAGGAATCTGTCTGGGTCTCATCGTCAGTTACCGACCCGTAACTAAACTCAATGTTATAGTACTAATTGATCAGCMTCAGGGAACATGAGTAGGATAGACATTAACTTGAGGGACAGGACAGATGGACTTAGCCTATGTTCAAAATACTGGAGAAATATCTTTCTGACGTAAGACTGAGTATTGTCAGGGGTTAAAGTAAGCTGGTATGGTCCAGTATTGCATCCTAAAAAAATAAATATGCTTCTGTAAATAGATATTTATCATAACCACGTCAGCCGCATGAAAAATGGACTTGAAATTGGGTGGCATATTATAGACGCTCCAAAATGCAGCGTGGTTCGAGGAGAACACGGATATTTTTCCAAGGCAAGGATGACTGGCCAAGACTGYCGCGCGCGGACATCAATTCAGGCTACAAGTAGACACATCAATTCAGGCTACAAGTGTAGGCAGAATGACAATCACAGAATGTCATTAGACTTTCTGGTGTTGTAACAGGTGTTTCATTCCATTCATCAAATGGTTGGGGCAGAGCACTGTTCAGCTGTTGGAATTCATTTGTGTGTGGACAAACATGCACGTGAAAACATCATGACTGGTTGTGTTTATGCCACATTAAGTTAACTGACAAATCTTTATTACTAGAACCACAGAGATCCTATTAAATTAATATGGATTCTACTTTATGTCATTCTATAATTAGGCCAATAAAAAAAACAGGAAGAAATTAAATCTACCTTGACCTGAGTATTGTGTACCAATTAAGAAGATTTCAAACAGCTGTTTTTGATGGGTTCAACATCATCAAGTTCTTATTTTTATGAATTTCTTTTACTTTTCCACTACCTGTAACTTTCTGATCCTGAAAAATTAGCAATGGGCWCCACCTACTGGTGACACTGTGACATTGCTCAGAAATCCACAAAAACATACTGGTACAACACATCTATTGCTTATAACTGGTAACTGTGGTATAAAAACCTCTCTCACACTGTGACTTACTTTCATAAAACTCTAAGCAGAGTGCAGCGGGAGAACCGGGTTCGATGTAGTCAATGGGCTTCTTATCGTTTTTGTCTTTGGCGTAGATGTTCGCCCCAAACTCCACCAGCATGTCGATCATGTCAACACTCTTCACTTTAGCAGCATGGTGCAGGGCCGTCTTGTGCAGCCGAGCATAATTCACTTTGGCACCTGAGGAAGKAAATGACACACAAAAGAGGTTATTACTAAAGGGGCACTCCAGAGTTGGGAACTCAAACCCAGGGTTTTATTCTCTATTCAGGTCTATATGCATTGTGTTGTTCTTCGTCACAATCAGATAATTAGTTGTTAGAGAGTGTTATTCTCTAATGCTCACCTGCGTTGAGTAGCGCCTTGACAGCAGGCGTGTGGTCGTTGGCACATGCCACATGCAGTGGGGTCCCATAGTACAGGTCATATGCCTCCAGACTGGCACCTTTAGTGATCATGATCTTCACAACGTCAGCGTTACCTGAGACACAAGAACAGACTGTCACAAGTTCTCAAACAATCTTGATGCACACTCATCCTACACCTGCACACACTTACCCCCATGCAAGCTTCGTGTAGGGGTGAGGTGGTCCGGGAAGAGAGGTGGGGTTCACCAATTAACTATAAAGAACAATTATTTCTCTTCTCTTGATCTTTACCTGTGTTGAATCTGGGTATCACCCTTCTCTATATCTGTGACAAGCTATATCTTTATTATTTTTAATTCTTCTATGGCTAACCTACCTATTTATTGCCGATATTTCTCTTATCTCTTCCTTTAATTCTAGTGACAGTCTCACCTGTGTCCACCATCCAGTAGCAACCTGACACACTGGGTCTGCCCCTTTCACATGCTCATGGAGGGGGTGATGGAGTCCACAGCCACTATGTTGACAGAGGCTCCGCGCTGGATGAGTTGCTGCAGCTGGGCAGCATGTCTCGGAGGCCGCCTTGTGCACCTCGGTCCTCTCCGACCAGCAGCCTGGGGCAAGCCACACAATCAACAGCCAGAGAATACCTATTGCTACATAATAACCGGCGCTAGGTGAGTTCATGCTAGATCATCTCTGGTATTGACATCACATTTTGCCATCGTAACCATTACTTGACAATCTATATGGTAAAACACAACATGGACATTGTAGCTGATTTACGTTGCTGTTATATCATGAACACATGCTTGCTAGCTATGCATGCAGTAACCAAATGGATGCTAGCATACAAAACCGAAATACTTTCATTCGCACCTATGTCTCCAAGAAATACGGTCCGGCAGTTTCAACTCCATCATTTGGTCAAATCCTGTTTTATGTTGAAAAACGGTCAATTACGTTCCACGAGAAGTAAACAAGCACATTTGAGCTGTGTTTACATGCGGCACTGACACGTCACGTGATTGGTTTTGACATGACCTTTGATGGATTTGAGAGCATGCCGGGAGTTGTAGTAGAAATGTTTTGTCAAAATTTTCATATTACTGCAAAAGTAGAGGACTGACATTATTTGGCTTTATTTTCCTAACCATGCTAAAACAGCTTTCATCTCTTAGAATATTAGAACAATTGCAGCAGGCCTTCTTGAAATGTATTTACAATTGTTACTGCTTATAACACAGTAATAAATCACATCAATTTGTATGTGTGTTCCACAGTAAACAAACATATGAAGATGATATGTGTCCCAGCTTAGTATTCAAGCTTTCTCTTTTTCCTGATATTCCTTTGGGATTCCATCCATGGTCAGTTCATAAAGGCAGCATCAGCACCCCTCAAGAGAATGTAGCTGATGGTAGTTGAGATATGTCCAGTTGACCTACGACCTCCAGAGCTCTGGAACCCAGCAACGTCCTCAGAGTCACTCTGCTAAGTTGCTGCAGACTCAGAGGAGTACCTAGAGATAATCAGACAGCACAAATGACTCTAACAAAAGCCACATAAGGGATGGAGAATCACAAATTGAAAATATTATTGCCTCTAGACTTACTTTCATAATACTGTAAGCATTGTTCAGTGGGAGAGCCAGGCTTGGTGTAGTCTATGGGCTTTTTGTTGTCGTTGTCTGTGACATACACATTGCCTCCAAAGTCCACCAGTAACTCAATATGTCCACCATCTCTACTCTGGCAGCATGGTGGAGAGCCGTCTCATGGAACTTAGCTGCATTCACCTTGGCAACCATGAACAGAAAACACATTCTGTTTACAGTCGATACTTACATTTTCTCAGGAAAATGTGGCTTTGTGGCAGATTTGTGAATGAAATTCCACAGTGTCCGCCCAGCATAGCAAATACTTTTACTATGTAAAACATATTCATAAACACTGTATAGTCATACAGAACCATTGATGTGAATACAGCAGTCGCCTGAGACAATGTTTTCCTCTTTGTCACCATRCTCACCTGCTTTGAGCAGCACCCTGGCACAGTCCACATGTTCCTTGGCACAGGCAGCATGTAGCGGGGTACCGAACTGGAGGTCAAAGGCCTCTAGCAAGGCTCCATGCGCTATCATTAGCCTCGCTATATCTGCATTACCTACAGTATAGACAGATACGAAACGGTTTCATTAGATATGAAGTACTCACACATCTATAGACTTACGGTGCATCCTCCTCACACCCATCCCTTCTCTTGCACTCCTACCTCACTCGCCCTAGTGCTGCCCCTTATCGCCTTACCTCTTCCTCCAGTCCTCTTACCTCTCCTTGTCCTGCTTAACACCTATTCCACCAGTCTCTTCCCTCCTATCCTGGTCAGTCTTCCCTCCCTTGTCCTGTTTTCTCCCTCCTCCAGTCCACCTGACCCTGCCTTATCACCATTTCCCCAGTCATATACCCCCTTATCATTCCCCAGTCTTACCCTTTATGCAGGCCTCATGCAGGGGAGAGGCAGTGAGTGCTGTGAGGGAGGGGTTGACTTTGGCTCCATGTTCCAGCAGCATCTTTGCACAGTCCAGGCTCCCCGCAGCACAGGCGTTACAGAGAGGAGTGCTGCCATGGATGGTCCTCACGTCCACCTGGGGAAGAGTGGGTAAAGAGGAAGTGATGGAGAGATAGAGGGAGAGGGACCACTACTTCTACACATGCTGTAGGTGTATTGGTGTCTCTTGCTCTATATATTTAGCCCTACTGTAGCTGCCTCACCTGAGCCCCTGCATCTAGTAGCAGTCGGGCACAGTTTGGATGTCCCTGGATGCAGGCATCATGGAGCGGGGTGATGTTGTCTACTGTCACCATGTTTACAGATGCTCCACCCTCAATCAGCTGTTTCACTTGAAGAGCCCTGCCTAAGGACGCAGCCTCATGCAACGCGGTTCGGTCTGCCCAAAACCCTAGTAGGAAAGGGAGAGGCTCTGGCTCAAACATGACCTGCTGCGTATTTACGCARTGGTTGCGCAATTATGCGTTAATCCAATGAACATTGTTGGGCAGTGAATGAAAGCAAACATATTTACATTCACCACCTTTCCGTCCATAATTGGAATGTATGTAGTTCAGATTGAAAAGTTGATAGCCAGTTTGCCCAAATCGAACACTCACCAATATCTCCAAAGTTCGAACGCCGTMCCGCTGTCATTTCCATTATTACAGGATTTTCCATTGGGAAATATTAGCGTGACAGATAAACAAAATCAACACGAGTGCACTGGGTTTATTTTGTTGGAACAGCGTCCATGTGACGATATTTGTTATGACAGGGAAGCAGCAGAGGCTTCTGGGAGTTGTAGTTCTAAGCGTGAGAATGACTTGCCCACCATGTTATAAGAACTTTTTGATTTTGTGGACATGCCCTGTTAACAGTGCATTTTACCATTACACATTAAAACGGTTACAAATAGGATGCCATATTAATACCAACCAGCCAACACAGGAATTCACCAAATGATGGTCTTTGTCATACGAATCAGACTGTTGTCTGTTTTTAGTCCTGCATCAATGAATAACTCAAAAGGTCCTCTTCAGTGCAAAGTTCATAGATGCTTCAGCAGACAGTTGAGGTTGATGATATCATAACATAGTATTAAAGAGGAAGTTTCAAAGGCAAAGCTCCCAATACTGAAATGACCACAAAAGCCCCTCAGACAGTAATACTCCAACTCACTACTGAATAAGAACAAATACATTTGTTTTTTCACAAGTACATTTTTACTTTGCAGTACAGAAATCATTTGAGCACCGTCTTTTTGTATTATTATATATATATTTTTTTTTACATTGATGACATTTAAACAGGGCCCTTGTCATATCAATACTGCCATAGTAGACATTTGGTCATTTTAAAGCAATTAGTCAACTTTACCACAAATGCCCAACCTGCTTCAGTCTGCTCGGGTCTGTTCATTTTTAATAGAATACTATTCTTTCCTTTACTAAGACATTATGGTTACTCAAGCTGCAAATAGGTCCAGGTAGTTTGCCTTCTTGCTGGACTATACTTGCTCGTTCAGTGGCTTGGTCTAGGTACAGTAAGATGCCTTGCCCAGGGTTGGCTACTAGAGGCTGGAGATGAGCCACTAGGACAAGGGGGCTGATAAATMAAAACAAAAAAACAACGGCCCCCAATCACAATCGATGATTTATATTAGCTGGTCACGGAAACAATTAAAAGCTTCCTCTCTCTCACACATGGTTATCGGTGGTCAAATGAAGCTTTGCTGGCCAAACCCTTTTTGGTTATGGCCTGTTAGGAATAGTGCTTCAATATAACTGGAACAAGCCAAGCCACTCACCTCCCTCACAACAAAAACACCTGACAAGAAAAATACAACGGATCTGATCACATTTCATGATTCATTTCCCCAATACACTTATGTTTTTACATGGTTGCATTATTTATTTTAAGTATTTGGACAAAATAAATTTGACCCTCCCACACTGTGGTACTGTTTTCTTTTGATTGATCAATTGATTTGGCATCTGTGGACTAAACGCCCTCATCCAGGAGAGAAAATGATCAGTTACATAATGAAAAAGAATGTAGGCCGTATGTATACCAATGTTCAGTGCAACAACTCTCTGAAAGTGATTAGAAAAAGCATAACTCCCACCTGGCCCCCTTTTCCAGCGATGTTATATTATAACTTTATATAGTGTGAACTTCCATAATGGGCAAAACATACACTTGGATCATCAGCCAGCCCATTTAATCTATATATTTGTATTGTTTTCCTTATTTCAGTTGTCGGCGGCAAACATCTGATATTCACAAGTGTTGCAGACTCGCTTGTTTCTCTACTGGTCAGCTGCGTCGCCGAAGATGTCGTTCTTCTTGCGCTCCATCTCTGCAAAGTCAAATTCTGTACCCGTCATCCGCTTGTAGATGTCCTTGATGTCGTCGCAGGTGGTCTCGAAGTGGGTGGTAGCATCGTAGGTACGGGACATGAAGATCTACAACAACAATAGGAAAACCATAGATGGTTAAACACAGGCAAACAAGACGAGCAATAATTGTATTTTTGTTAACACAAGGTCACTGGATTTGACTGGGTTAAGCAGAAACAAACAGAAGTAATGGACCCACCTGYCTTTCAGCACCCATGTCAGWTGGTGCGTACTGGTCACTGATGCTCACAAACCTGCAGAGAGAAATGACAAAGTCAACAGGACCGTAGTAAAGACTAGTGGGAGACATCCAACAACAGTTTAGTGATGAGGCTCGTACTTCTGCTCGACAGGCTCCAGCAGGTCCATGGCTGGTTTGACCTCCATCTCAGGGTTGTCCGTCTCCACCGTGGTGCTGACAATGGCCACATACTTCCCCTGTGCTGCCACATTATGAGTATAGGAGATCATGCACACGTAGATATCTGCAAAAAATTAAAAACACAATTTAATAAWAAWAAATAAAAAAAGAGATCAGCAAATTCAATATCTCACTCCTTCTCCGAGTTGGATGCGATTTGGGGCAGTGATATGGTTAGGTCCARGCCACCCTTCAAATATTAACTTGATTCACTATCATCTCACCCTCAGCGGGGTCAGTAAAAACAGTTTTCAGGTATACTGGATCGTCAACCTAGCTTCCTTGTCCCCTTACAACCCTCCCCCAGGCATTTATTTTACGCCTGCTACGTGATGTTAGTATCATCTTAGTCTTAAGTAGAGTACTTCAATTCTTCTGGGTATTTGAGCGTGAAGATGGTCTCTCATGTTCAATTTATAAATCTCATGCATTGTTTCCACAGGGGCGTTGCGTGGTGACATCACTTCCTGCAGCGGGGCTCACCGTGCTTCCTGTTGACCTGGTTCTGGGGGATGATGATCTGGCAGGAGTTGGCATCGCTGGTGTTCTTGATGGGGTGGTTCATGATGCAGATGACCCGGATCACCTGACCGACCTTGGTGCTGCGGTCCATTAGATAGCTGGGATCGCAGATCAGCTGCTTACAGCGGGCGATCTGAAGGGGGGAATAGGTTAAGTATTAGCGCTAAGATTACACATGCCTTCCTCTAGTCCTCAGAGTACAGCCTCTATATAAGCCGTGGAGAAATAACAAGATTCTTACCTCTCCCTCAGACTTGACTCCCACTACTTTTCCATCCTCCATGACGATCTCCTCAATGGGCTTGTTCAGCATGTAGGTTCCTCCGTAGATAGCACTTAGTCTACAGGAAGGAGACAGGGAACGAGAGGGAGAGATTCTGTAAAGAATGTTCAATMCTCTGACAATGTCAATTTTTACAAGAAGCACACAGTTCAGAATTCTATTGTATACTTTCAAGAAGTAGCACACTTTGAAAAGACCCATCTAAATTCGAACAGTCCAACAGCAAAACAAGAAGTAATCATTGGGCATTCTGCTGAACATTGTATTTGGATTCAAATGAGTCAAACTTTTATTTGCATAATGAAAGTCAACAAGCCAAAAGAGATAAAACAAAAAGGCAGCTAGCCTGAAAATGATAGAGGTTAGAGGTCAGAGGTCAGAGTTGAGGTGAGGTGAGCCTTACCTGGCGAACCCTTGGGGCAGCTCCCCCAGGCCGTAGAGGGGGTAGAGGTACGGACTCTTGCCATATCTGGCCAGAGACTCACTGTACAGCTTGATCCTGTTTAGCGAGTCCATGCAAGGCAGGTCCAGGTACCTGAGAGAGGGGGGAAACYAGTATGAATACAGTGCTTWCTTTGAATATATAACCAKGTTTCTTGAAAGACTGGAAAATAGAATGATTATCCTTGACWCCCTGTGCTTGTGAGGCTACCATGTCATCTAAAAGGTATCATAACGGTGACATTCCAGGTCACCTTTTACAGTCTCAGAATATTGCTATATCCTGAAATCTGATTATCAACGTAGTGCAACTGCAAACAGGACGACCTGGAACTCTTCATGCTTTTTAGTTAACCCCAAAATGGCCAAACACCTTCCATCTCTGGCTCAGCCAATAAGATGATGCAGGTGACTCACTCGTCTGTCCGGTAGAGGGCGAGGGAGTGTCCTGTGAAGTCGATGACGTCCTGGCCCAGGTCAAACTTCTTGAACACGTCCCTCATCGTCGTCTTGTTGGGGTCRACGCCCTCCATGGTCTTGGGGTCGTTTTCATCGAAGTTAGCCACGAAAACCAGGAACTTCCTGAAGCGCCGTTTCTCAAACAGCCCCATCAGACCTGTAGGGGAGAGAGTTGTGCTATTCAGGGGTAGCTAATTATCTACATGATAGAGCTGAAAAGCAAGACAATATAGAACCAGGAAGAGGTCATTTGTGAGGAGCTGGGATGACCGTAAGACATTTTGACATATGACATGTCATCAATTCACTGTTTTAGACTGCTGTAAGCCAGATGGATATTAGATTTGATTAAAAGTTAACTCTGCATACAGTAAACCTGAGCTTATCGAAACATCAAAACTACGAAACCCATCCTCTCCTCTATTTCCCATAGTACCCTTGTACCACTCACTGGATGCCAGGGCCTCGGTCTCGGTGGAGGGCACTTTGTAGATGCTGCCCTTCTTGTAGACGAAGCTGCCTTCGATCACCTTGAAGTCCAGGTAGCGCGTCACCTGTGTGATCAGCAGCATGCGGACCAATTGACCTGTACAGGTGAGACGGACAAAGCTGTGTTACCTTTCCCAGGCAGGTTAGGAGAACAGAGTTCAATCCAATTCAAATCACTTTTACATATACAGCTTCATTCGTCTTCAAATTGAAAGTTCTCTCTGTTGCCTCATCCTGTCAATCACATCCAATCATTGCTAGGCAACAGGATCAGTCGCTCTATCAAATACGACCACGACAACTACTGAATATTCCAGAATCACATTTTTGGTATTCATCCCTTCTTTGCCGCTGAGACCAAGGATGAATTGTTATATCTAAGGCCCCGAGTTTTTCCTTGTCTTGTGACATGGTCAGGAAAACTCATGGCCCTAGTTAATATAATACATAATAAAAAAGTGGTGATTAAAATTTACCGTTGGCCATGAGGAACTTCGGGATGAGGTCCACATTCCAGTCCCGGCCTTTTCCCATGGACTCCGGTGGGGCGCCTGGGAGACTGAAGCGTTTATACAGCTAAAAGAGAAAATATTTGGCCATTTTGTTGAAGCAGCAATTTAGCCAAGAGGAATACAACAGAGTGCATATATAAGCAGCAACTGTGACTATATTGATCATGTGCTGTCACCCATTTTTAAGGATATTAAGATTAGTATGACTAGTTCCTTGTTCTCTTCCTCATGCCTCATCATTCGGATTCATACGGTTACAAACATTGCTGGGAAATGGGTGAGTATGCATCCTGCCAGGTATCTTGTGTAAGAGAATGGTGCAGTCTTTGTTTACGTCTTGTGTGGCCTGTTGAGGTTGGTCTTAGGGGTCAGCGCCTCAGAGGTCAAGCAGTAGAGGTCAGAGATTGACTTACATCCTCCAGGGGAGTGATGGAGGCACTCTCTGCCCCGTAGTAGGAGTTCCGGTCCATGTGCAGAACCTTCTTCCCCTTCACCGACATGATCCCTGACAGTATGCATTCCTATTGGACGAGAGACAGGAAGGAGAGGGGTTTGAGCATCACAAATCACTTATACCTGGATAGTTGCCAAAATCGCACAGGTCAAACATTTGGAATGATAATCGAATCCTAGATATTGATTTTCATGGTTGCGATTGTATTGTTGTATGAATATTGCTGGTATCAGTATTTCCAGATACGATTGTTTCATAATGGCAGAAAAWGCACTAAAAGCCTCAGATTTCACACAGCCCAGATTCAACTAGACAAGGAAACATTTGAGGCTTTGTCGCAGAATGTAGTCAAAGTAATGAATGTGGTCCCTGTCTGGTTTGGCCCTGTCTTTTCATGCTCTGATAACTGACTGCGTGGCCGGCCAACAGTGGACCAATCCAGCTGCAGGGTCTCTATAATGATAGCTTATGCTAGTGGTCTACCCATGCTTCCCCTCTGCTAGCTGTGTGTGCACTTAAAATTGATTAACACTGATTATATAGTGTAAGCAATCATTTAGCCTAATAAGCAGGAATTTCATAAAAAGAAGATTGATATGACACAACAGACAAACATTAAATCCACTGATGAATCTTCTGGGAGAGTAGACTTAAGGCTGTGACTGCAGATGGCCTCTGGTGTGTGTGCGCGCGTTTGCCACTTTTGATAAGAGGGCAGTGGAGGAGAGAGGGGCGTGGGTGGGACCAATTCAGTAAGATCTCCAGCCTGGTTAAKAGTAGGGAAGGATTCCAGAATCTAGAACACAGAACTCTATTTAACATTCTGTCGTTCTGGAGTAGAGGC
The DNA here is from genome assembly GCF_002910315.2 of Salvelinus sp. IW2-2015. Classification (NCBI taxonomy): domain Eukaryota; kingdom Metazoa; phylum Chordata; class Actinopteri; order Salmoniformes; family Salmonidae; genus Salvelinus; species Salvelinus sp. IW2-2015. The sequence continues at coordinate 5,927,706 of NC_036840.1, read as the reverse complement.
ATTCTGTAGTGACAGTGTGACCACAAAATAAAGGGTTTCAGCAATGACCGCTAAAGCAGGGAGCTATGCAGAGAGGGGAGTAGGTTTGAGCGTCCAATTCAACTCACGCTCCATTTAAAAGATGGAATTTAGGCTAGATCAGACAACCAAGCTGCCGATCAGCAGCTTTCTGTTTCTCCCTTTGCAGTGCTAGGCTGCCATTCAAGTTCCTCTGTCAAGGCAATAGTTTCCCAAATTGAGTCAAGAATCACGGGCTGCCTGGTACGGTACTGCCGGCCGGCCAGAGGAAAACGTGCGTGTGTGACTGACTCTGGAATTCCCACAGTCTTTYAAAGGCTTTAAGATTACGGCAGCTGGTTTGTAGAAGCAGCAAACCACTCTGCATCATGTGATTCCGTGGACTTTATTCCAAAAAAAGTTAAACTGAAACGACTCCCGATTCAGAACACTGTGCTGATAGACGGTTACCGCATCCAGTAGCTTCTGCCTACATATTGAATCCGCAATATTTGATCTTACTGTAACAAATCACCCTTGATAAGACTGTGGAATGACTCGGAGAAAAGGTGACCGGTTGTGTTTGACAGAGAAGCATATTTTATAGGCTACATTGTGTTGACAATGACTAATGATACGACAAACACAGGAAACCACAGCACAGTGTCATGATTCCACACTCCTGGTGTACACTGCTGCCAGMTCCTACAGAATGCATTATGTAACAGGAAGTGACACTGCACTGGTGTTGCTATTGTTTTAGTTTCCATCTCCCTAGAGTCAGCCCCACTCAGATCAGGGCAAAAAACAGCACCCCGCCCTGCTGTTACCATCATCATGGGGATACAGCGTCCCTGGCCCACTAGCCTGCCCCATGCTAGCCCTAGCCAACCCCTCATCTGGGGCTGGGCAAGTTTAAGGTAAGGACAGTACCATTTCCTCACTACTGCATTTTCAGACCATGGGCCTTAACGTTAGACAAACAGGAACTTTTACTGAGCTAAAAAAATAAAATAAAATAAAAAACACTGACCGGTCAGGTCTCTCAGGGAAAGAAAAATCAATGTCCACTCTCAGAGAGAAGCCTTGATGTCACTCAACGTGAGAATAAAGTGACGCAGGACTGCCTGTGCTGAGCATCCGCAGCGGAAGCATGTGCTCATCTCACTGACTGGTAGTCTACCACAAGCACATGAGGAACGTCTGTTTCATAAAAGGCATCTTAGAAAAAGGTGCAGGTAATGCCTTTGATGTTCCATCCATAATGACCAAATTAGCATTTTAGTACCAATTATTACCAAGTATTTACAGATGTTTTTATTTTGTGGGAAAAGGGCACCATAAAAGGTGTTACTGAAAGTCCAAACGTGCCTTGAGGATTTCTGATGAGAAAAATACCTTGGAAAATGTCTAAGCTGTTCATATTTCCCTATTCATTTAGGAAGACAATCAAAGGTTGCTGGTTTGATTACCCGAGCCACCAAGGTGAAAAACCTGTCGATGTGTCAAGGCACTTAAGCCCAATTTGCTCCAGGGGCGCCGTTCTACTATGGTTGACACTGTTAAACGACACATTTCACTATCCGGGGTGTTTTCTTTTAGGTGCTGTAACTTCCTGAATAATATATTGCAGTAAATGGATGCCTCCCAGACACAATTTTGAGTGGCATGTGACTCAGGCAGCCCTGCTGTCTGCAGGCTCTGACATTCTGCTGGGGGTAGCCTAGTCATCACAACCTCAGGCTGAAAGAGAGATCGAAGAGACCAATCCTCAATTCAGGAAGGAAGAGTCAAACACAAGCAATAAAACACATTGAAGTGGGGGGGAAAACGTCACAGTTAAATCTTTAACACAGCGGCCCTATAAAAAGCAGGTGGATTTTTATGATGAGTGACTGACTGAGGCCCACTCTGAAGACGGTAAAGTGTTGGGCGGCTCTCTGAAGTTCAAAAGGCCACAGTGTGAGCCACGCTGGGAACAAGAGTGACTGTGTGACAGTGCCACCCTGGCTGACATTTCCCCACAACTCCTTCATGTGTGGCTCCAAAAGGTTGGGATCCAATATCTGGACTGCAAGAAGAGTGCATCTGTAATGTCATTGCGCACTCTCAGGATCCACACACAGTACTAGAACCATCACATCATCTTACCTAGCTCTAATCGAATGACGCTCAAAGATGTTACCTAAATCTAATGCCTCCATGTTTCATCTACCACTGCAGCCCTCTATCAGGAAAAAGGTTAGCTTGGCCAGGACTCAAATTACACCACATGAATGACATCATATCAAAACCAAAAGTATCAAGCGGTGGTGTAAAAGAGGGGCTACAATATTGATGACCATGCCCTCCTGGGCCTCATCCTTTTAGTAAGGGGACAGATGGACAAGGACACCCCCCCCCCCCAGTCACTGGGGAGACTAGAGGTGGATGTTTACTAGGCCCCAGCTGCAGAGGAAGAAGAACACATACAATAAAAGCATATCKCAGAACAGCCAGTTCTCCTTTCCCCACCATGTCTTTCTCAACCACAAAGAGGAACCACATAGACCACAATCAGTGTGGAGTGTGTGTGGCGGGTATTTGAGATGCTTAAATAAATGCCAAACAGAACTGGATACTTGTGTTGGGTTATGAGAATATGAAACATACTTATTCATGTCACTGTGGGAGAGAGGGTAATGTATAATGTTTACATTATGTTAGAATATGTTATTGTTAGCCATCAGGGATCCTATAGGAGGGATCCTCTGGGAGAAGAGACACAGTCTGGTACTAGGCACCATGAAAGCGGTGAGTTGGGGAGGAGTGAGCACTTTGGGGTAGAGGTCAGGTCAGATGAAGTGAGGAAGAACAGATGTCACTAAGGTTCTGTCTAGCAACAGATGCATTGGCTGTTCAGATGTGTAGGAGGAGACTTAGCATAGGAGAAAGGGTTAAATATCAGTGCTTGTGTGAATATGTTTTTGTCTGTTCAGCTGTTCGATCTTTTGGGAAGAATAAACTTGGTTTAAGCCTTCATAGTGTCCGTCGAGTTCGTACTCTGATAATTAGAACCTAACACTTGCTAGGTTTGACCTGCATCAACTGGACCTATGCCTATCACTCATATCATACCACTCTATCATAGTATATTGCGCCAGTTAGGTCTACGTGAAGCCTCAGAGCTCTCAGACAACGGTCTGACTGGCTTTTGCAGAACTTAAACTTGCCCTGTACTCTCAGTTCCTTTGTGACCTAACCACAAGCATCTGCAGTCTAAAACAACACAGGAGTCACCAACCCTAAAGCCAACACTTAGCCAGGCTGCCTACCCCTACCACTGACAAACCAAATGCATTCCTGACTGCCACATCCTGTTGGAGTGGACGACACAAAACGTGGCTGCACAGGATTCTGAACGATTTCACAACATTCCTGAATCGAATATGTTATGTAATTAGTTATGTAAACATGGAATGTGACAGTCAGTGTGACTGACAGCAAAGGAACTAGCTGGTCCTATATCAGTGAAATTATTGCTTTCAAACCCTGGCAATGGATTGTTTCCCATGAAACAGTATGATTTTGTCTTCTTGTGTGTGTGTGTTCTATTGCTGAACTGTTATTTTTAACAAAACACTCCCCCACGTGAGTCAGACATGCGAGACAGACAGAAAACTCAATAGATAATCTGAGTGAGGCCTCAGAGTACAGAAAATTCTATTACAAGTCTTTCCTGTCATGCATCAACCGAGTGTTTTACGGCTGAGTAAAGCAGTGGCAACAACATATCGATCATTTTGGCTCTCTCAATGTTGGCTAGTTAGCTGGCTAGTGGACACAAACTAATTAGCTAGTACTGCTGAACCAACTTCAGAAACTAGCTGGCGAAATCAGGGTRTCCCAAACTCGGTCCTTGGGCTCCCCCTTGGTGCACATTTGGTTTTTGCTATGATTACTCGAGTCAGCTGTGTAGTGCTAGGGCAGGCCAGAGTTTGGGAAACCCTGAGCTAAGTAACATTAGCTAGCTACATTCAGGTTTGGTGGATTATGGTTCAGAAATTGCAGGTGTGGCTGTTGTTCACTACCAATTCATTTTACAAAACACTGAATTAGCTAGCTATTTATACTGAACAAAAATATAAAACGCAACATAGTCCCATGTTTCATGAGCTGAAATAAAAGATTCCAGAAATGTTCCATACACATAGCATAAAAAGCTTCTCATATTTTGAGCACATCACTTTTAGTGAGCATTTCTCCTTTTCCAAGATAATCCATTCACCTGACAGGTGTGGCATATCAAGAAGCTGATTAAACAGCATGATCATTACACAGGTGCACCTTGTGCTGGGGACAATAAAAGGCCACTAAAATGTGCAGTTGTCACATAACACAATGCCACAGATGTCTCAAGTTGAGAGGGAGCGTACTATTGGCATGCTGACTGCAGGAATGTCCACCAGAGCTGTTGCAAGATCATTTCTCTACCCTAAACCGCCTCCTATGCCGTTTTAGAGAATTTGGCAGTAGGTCCAACCGGCCACCACACCAGCCCAGATCTTCCACATCCGGCTTCTTCACCTGCGGGGTCGTCTGAGACCAGCCACCCGTACAACTGATGCAACTTGTGTTTTGCACAACCAAAGAATTTCAGCACAAACTGTCAGAAACGATCTCAGGGAAGCTCATCTGCGTYCTCGTTGTCTTGACCTGACTGCAGTTTGGCTTCGGRGGGCAAATGCTCACCTTCGATGGCTACTGGCACGCTGGAGAAGTGTGCTCTTCACAGATGAATCCCGGTGTCAACTGTACCGGGCAGATGTCAGACAGCGTGTATGGCGTCGTGTGGGCGTGCGGTTTGCTGATGTCAACATTGTGAACAGAGTGCCCCATGATGGCGGTGGGGTTATGGTAGGCAGGAAGCTACGGCCAATGAACACAATTTAATTTCATCGATGGCAATTTGAGTGCACAACGATACTGTGACGAGATCCTGAGGCGCATTTTTGTGTCCTTCATCCACCGCCATCACCTCATGTTTCAGCACAATGCACAGCCGCATTTTGCAAGGATCTGTACACAATTCCTGGAAGCTGAAAATGTCCCAGTTCTTCCATGGCCTGCATACTCACCAGACATCTCACCCATTGAGCATGTTTGGGATGCTCTGGGTCGACGTGTAGGTCGTGTCCAGTTGCCGCCAAGATCCAAAAACTTTGCGCAGCCATTGAAGAGTGGGACAACTTTCCACAGGCCACAATTAACAGCCTGATCAACTCTATGTAAAGGAGATGTGTCACGCTGCATGAGGCAAATGGTGGGCAAACTAACAGATGGATATCTGTACTCCGGGTCATGTGAAATCAATAGGTTAGGGCCTAATTTATTTATTTCAATTGACTGATGTTCTATATGAACTGTAACTCAGTAAAATCTTTGAAAATGTTGCGTTTATATTTCTGTTCAGTGTACTAACCCATCATAGGTACACCAGTTAGATTAGCTAACTAGTTACAAGTTAGCTAGCTAAACTGATACTCGCGGGGAGAATCTCCTCCCCAAAACAAACCAAAACCATCGCCTGTTAGAGAAATCCAAGCACTCATGAATAAAGCTTCATCGCATGGTGATGGTAACGTTACATAAATTGGTATCCAACTCGAAAATTACACTAGCTTTGTATCACACTCAACATGAGAGCATAGGCACACTTTTTCAAACTAAAAAGGACAATACACCAACAAACTGGGACACGTTAGCCTAAACAAAGCTGTCATTAGCTACAGTAGCTATCCAGCTAACCAATTAGCTACCAATGCCAGCTAGATTTTTCAATTTGATCGATAAACAGCATGCATGAATATGACACTGAGGCACCACCTTAAAATGACGTTAAACGTATTAGTTGTTACCTAGCTAGCTACCGAACGTTAAGTTCATTGWGAAAAATACTTGTGAATGCAAACATTGACAGACATGACCACTGACAGTAGTTAGCTAGCTAGTTTATTAGGCCCAGCCGATAGTTGAACTACGCTAGCTAGCACCGTAGCGGGTTAGCAAATCTCGCACAGTGGCAATTGAAGGAACATATTCCCTCTGAGCATCGCTTCGATTATTCAAGGAACGAAATGGCATGGTACAATTATTCTCACCGTCAGTCCGGTACCCAGCACGATAACGTCGTATTCTTCATTCATTTTCCCAAGTATTTTCTCCTCTTTTCCTGAATATTGGCCCGAAGAAAATGGAGATCTGCAAAGCTGGAAATGAAAGGGGCTGTGGTTCAACGTCAAGCAATTCCGCTTCACTGTAGGGGAGGAGCCTATAGTCTTCTGTTAGTAAAGGTAACATTTCTTCAATTGCTGGGTWTTGATAATGAATCGATTATGTATTTATCAATGGACATTTCCCTTAATATATTTTTCATAAGAATCGTGATTTTATTAATCTTGTAATTTGTAAAAGTCTACTCTAGATACCGTACTCCACCACCTGCCTATGCTGAGCATTTATTTTGTCGGAAGTGTCCTCTTTGTGACATTGTCCTTAGCCACATTATACGGAGTATGTATGTTCTCTCCCGTGTGTGTGTATATGTGTGTGCTATGCATAGATCACCTTAGTTCACTAAGTAAGTCTTTCCTGGATGGACTGGATCCAGTCCACATTGCATCCTCAATTTGCTTTGGTGAGTCAGTAGGTCAGGTGACAAACCCACACAATCATAACAACATATACTCCCCTAATCCTTTCATTAATCCTTCATATTCCAAGCTGCCACATTGTATTATGTATAACAACATATGCAGTGCCTTCAGAAAATATTCACAACCCTTAACTTTTTCCAKATTTTGTTGTGTTACAGCCTGAATTTAAAGTGGATTAAATTTAGATTTTTTTTGTCACTGGCCTACACACTACCGAACATTTTACTAATTAATAAAAAATAAAAAATAAATGTCTTGAGTCAATAACTATTAAACCCCTTTGTTATGGCAAGTCTAAATTATTTCAGGAGTAAAAATGTGCTTAACAAGTCACATAATAAGTTGCAAGGACTCACTCAGGGTGCAATAATATTGTTTAACAAGATTTTTGAATGACTACTTCATCTCTGTCCCTCAGTCAAGCAGTGAATTTCAAACACAGATTCAACCACAAAGACCAGGGATGTTTTCCAATATCTCGCAAAGGGCACCTATTGGTAGATGGGTAAAAAAAGGAATAAAAGCAGGCATTGAATATCCCTTTGAGCGTGGTAAAGTTTTTAATTACACTTTGGATGGTGTATCAATACACTCAGCCACTAKAAAGAGCCAGCAGCATACCACCCTGCATCCCACTGCTGGCTTGCCTCTGAAGTTAACCAGGCTTAGTCCTGGTCAGTTCCTGGATGGGAGACCAGATGCTCTAGAAGTGGTGTTGGAGGTGTAGGCAGGAGGCACTAAAGTAAAAGTTTGTGATGGAACATTTTATGTTTGTGCTTTTCTAATAACCAATTTCTGTGTTCATGCAAGTGACTGATTGAACGAATCCTCACTATCAGTATCTGCAATTTGGCAGCACGCCCTGAACCTTGTTTTGAGAAAGGGATATCTCAGTTTCAAGGTCTCAGCTTTGAGAAAAGAAGCCTCGTGAGGTACTGATCTGTCACATGCATGACCCTGTATTGGTCGGTCATATGAATGAAGCAAACGTTATGATGAATGAATTATGAATGATGAATAAGCTAAATCATGCAAATATAACTTGTATGTATATAAGAGAACTAACGGGACTGCCCCGGGTAGAGCTCCTGATTGACATGTGTACTTGGTGCATTGAGTTGGTTGGAACCTCTCCAGCATGCTGATAATAAAGAATGAATAATTTAAGATTGATTTTGAGTGTCCCTGTAAAGAATTTACACAACAAAAGCATTTCACTTTTTGTCCTGAATAACAAAGTGTTATGTTTGGGGCAAATCCAACACAACATATCACTTACTACCACTCTTCATATTTTCAAGCATGGTGGTGGRTGCATCATGTTAAAAGAAACGGAATAGAGCTAAGCACAGGAAAAAAACTGGTTTAGTCTGCTTTCCAACAGACACTAGGAGACAAATTCACCTTTCAGCAGGACAATAACCTAAAACACAAGGCCAAATATACACTGGAGTTGCTTACCAAGACAACATTTAATGTTCCTGAGTGGCCTTGTTGCAGTTTTGACAGAAATCGTCTTGGAAATCTATGGCAAGACTTGAAAATGGCTGTCTAGCAATGATCAATAATTTTAATCCCACGTTTTAACACTACAAAATGTGGAAAAAGTAAAAGAGTGTGAATACTTTCTGAAGGCACTGTATTGGTTTCAACCCCATCAACAAAATCCAAACAGAAAGAAATTATATGAAGTTATTATTCTGCCATCCAGAATACCATTAATGTCTATCATTTATTGATTCTCCATTCAGACAGTAGTTGATGTCAAATCCCATTCAAACACTCTGAGCACGTCTGTTTTTTTGGCAAGCTGTTGAGCAGTAGTGCCCGAGGCATCCACCACGTCTACTAGTCCCAGCTGTAGGAGTGTCCTGACCGCTTCTGCATGCTACCCTGTACACGCCACATGAAGAGCTGGGGACGCACAGTGAGATACAGGCAGTAGATTCATTCATTAATGTCAGATACTTGCTGGCGCAGATATCTGCACAGTGCACACACGGGGTAGAGGTCTTCACGGGTCCAACAGACCCAAAATTCCGAGATCCGACCAAGATCTGAGACAAAAATTTGGGTCCTGGGTTGGATCTCGGAATTTTGGGTCTGTCAGAACCCACATTTTTGTCTCAGATCTGGGTCGGGTCTGATATAATTGCTATGGGTCTCGGGTATGTGCAATTTAAATTGATTTACTGACTGGATCTGTCCTCTGTTAATTTAATGTGTGTGAGGTGATGAAAACTGAACGAGCTTGTAGCTTAGGTCCAGCTGAAACTGATTACGGCTGCTCCCCTCACATGTGCGAAAGGAGTGAAAGGAGCCTTGGACTAGGCTACTGTTGATTGCTAAGATGGAAGCCTTTTTCATTAAAGTAAAATGAAAGTTAGAGGAGAAATAGTATAGTGAAAAGAAGGCGACAACAGGAATGTCCTCAGGGACAAGTTTTAATATTGTAGTGGACAAAGATGAGAAGAAAGTTGGCTTGGCTAAATGGACTGAGTGCAACTCGCTATTCAGGTTTGATGCAATTTTTGAACTTGTATTTATTTATTTTGTATTTATTATCATTTGTTTTAGAATTATTAATATTATTGTATATCATTATTTATGTAGATCTGTAAAAGAATGTAAACCAGTTCTTTAAATATGCTAAATGTGTTTTGTTTCATTATGTTGAGACATTTTTGTTGGCTAAATTAAGTTAATTGTCTTTTTTAACTTTGTACTCCGTATTTAGTTTAATATAGGTTCAAACTAGGCCTGTTGTAAAATAAATAGCTTTAGCCTATTGCTGTCATTTGATGGGTAGTTGCTACAATATAGGCCTAGTCTGTTCAAAACGTTTGTAAAGGTTTAAACCAGTTCTTTAAATAGAAGTGTTTTTTTTTGCCAAATTAAGTTCCATCTGACAAGTATAAAGAAATGCATGTCGGTGTTGGGAACATGGCGCCAGCATACCTCTATCTTTCTCTCTAGGGCTAGGCCCAAGCTTTCTTCCTTTATATATACTTTCATAATATCATACAGTGGACATCTAGGCCTGTATGCATGCAATGCCCTGACGCATTTAGCGCTCAAATCTCCAACAGCTAAARGGTGAGGTGGACAGTTAATGTTTGAGGACAGTAAAAACCAATAAAAAAATAGGCTATGAAGTTTTGAATATGCTACCCATCGAAACACAACAAATTGTTTTTTGTCATTTGTTTTAGGCAGTTTTTAAGGACATGTATGGCCTAACTGTGGATCATTTCGCCAATATCACTCGTTTATTGATGGAGCTGGCAGCGCCCAGTCTGAGGTTTCTTTCTCTCTCTCTTTCTACTCTCTGATCTGAACAGGTTTTTTGAAAATTACTTTATGCATATCGGATCGGGTGGGAAATCCCCAGATCCATTTTGGAACGGGTCCAACTTTCTGGGCCTGTGATTACCCCTAACACAGGGTGCCCGAGGACAGGATTCAATGACCTGCATTCAAGATCAACTGTACATGTGACTACAGAGTGTTTTGATTGGTTTGTGGTTTGAGAATTGGGTCTAGTGCCAGAACTACTTGCATATGCTAGACAGAAGTTATGTAATTAGAACGCATCCTGTTCTCTGTATTATGTCAACTTACATTTCCTGTTTTTCTTGTTGCACAAATTCAGATTTGGCCTCCAAGCAYTTGTTTTGATTAAAGTGTATTGCTACAAGCAAAGTGCAATTATCATAATGTATGATTATATAGCTGGGGTTCCCTAACTTTTTCACTCTTCCAGTATTGGGAAACATCCCGCGCCTCCCCTGTGTGCACGTGCCATGTCTATTTCTGTGGACACAAGCACTGTTTATGATACAAACTGTTTACACCCCTCTTGTTGGTAGAGAGAATTTTGCAGGTTTAAAGCTTATTTCGTGCAATTCTTCACATGTTGTCATTGGGTGCAAAGAAAACTTAGCCGTTTTAAAGCTAATTTTCTTGCAATTCTATACATTTTCCCATGTCTAATGTGTATTCATGTGATATTTCAGTGGATAAAAATTACAAAAATATCTATGGGCTAAAAAACCWAAATAAAAAAACGTTAGCTGACATGGGCTAGTTGATCTGAACATTTCTGACAAGTTATAAATAGCTCTCTAAGGTATGCGAAGACTAACATGACAAGAGGAACTGATGATGCACTACCCAATTTCGAAATTACATCTTGTTCATTCTACTATTACAACTTTCAGTTTAAAGCCGGATTGAGTTCCTTTAAAAATGTAAACATTTTTTAATAATATACTTTTTGGGGGGCATGTGCCGACCCCTCGCCCCACAGTTTGGGAACCAATTCTCTACAGTACCTGTTCTTKCCTTTTTGTCCCTGACGTGAAGATCTGCTCCTAATGTGAGGAGAGCTTTGATTGTGCCTGTGTGACCCTCCTGAAAATATAAAATATCAAGCATGATATAATATTATGCACACAATTTGCCTTTATGTACAGGATAGGCCTGATAATAGATGTTTACAGAATTGAGCTAACTTTGGCAGCGTAGTGCAGGGAAGTGAGCTGCATGTCAGTGGCTGTCTGGTTCACATCCACTCCGAGGTCCCTCACAAGGAACTCTAGCGCCTCCTCCTGGGCTGTGACAGCAACATGGTGCARGACTGGGCCCCCAGGATGTCTGCTGCAGTCGGAGAGGCCTATGTGACACACGAGAATGCAAGTATATACAGGTCAGTATCTTATTCAATGTCCAGGGGTACTGGAGTGGTTGAGGTGGATTAATTTTCCCAAGGGGACTATGGTGGAATTTAAGTGCGATACAGATACTGGAGTGATTAAGGTGGATTAATTTTTCCAGGGAGACTATGGTTGAATTAAGTGAGGTACAGACAAGTTGTTGTTTTTTGGTGTAAATTTCAGTTATCTCAGATATGTTTTGATAGATGGAAATGTTATTTTCCCCCAGAGTCTCCAGTATACCTGATGCTTCTCCAGCAGTAGTTTGGCCACAGATATGTGTCCGTTCCTCACTGCGTCCATAAAGGGGGTGACCCCACAGCTGTCCCTGCCATCCGGAACATAACCACACCTGCAAACAGAGAAGTGAGAGTCAGTTAGCACTACACCCACACACACTTACACATGATCACATTAACACACAGAGCCTCAACACTGACACTCTAACATGCCTCCTCACAAGTATGCAAATCGTCTGAGACATATCGTAATTCATACCTCCTCTCACACACACACAGACATAYACAAACACACCTCTGTACCAAGATGCTGACCACTTCTTCACAGCCGTGCATTGCTGTAGGAACAGAGAATAGACAGAGAAGGGGTAATTAACCAGAAAAAAAGTGATATTTTATGCATATTGTTCAAAATACCTGGGAATATGTTCAGACCTGTGACATGTCTGTTTGTTAGCACTGAGATTACCTGCAGTGTGCAGAGGAGTCCTCAGCGTCTTGCTCTCTGTCCTCCAGACTTCCAGGTTGGCCAGTAGGAGGTGCTGTATGACCGCAGGGTCTCCCTTCCTGCAGGCGATGTGGAAGGAGTTCCAGCCGTCCTTGTTCTACAGCATGGGGTCGGCCTCATGGGACAGTAGTTCCTGGATCATACCCAGGTTCCTCCGGGTGCAGGCCATCATCAGAGGGGTCCTGAAAGTAGAGGTGGGTCACAATGGTGGATCAGAGTTGCACATAATTGTTTTTATTGTGCAAATATATCATATTTTTTGGACTCGCCCGCTCCCACGCCAATTTTGGGTAGTATTTAATGATTAATTTATGTTCATAGTAGTTGTGTTGATAATGGTATACAATGCAGGCACGGTGATTTTACATGAACTATTAAAAATATTTCCTCGTAGGCCCGGATTTGAACCAGCGACCTAAAGGATTTCAGCAGTTTAGCCTCTACAGTCCCTCCGCTCTACGACACTGAGCTATCGAAGGGATACGTTGGTCTGTAAGAAAAAGAGCAGGATGGTATTCGTTAGTAAACAAGGTAGCAAACGTTTAGCAACGTGAAAAAAAAATAAGCCTCTTATTTGACAAATTCTGGTGTCCTTCCCCGTTTCGACGCGGTTGCTTCCATTTGCTCTCTAAATGAATATGACTCTGGTCATTCAATTAATAAATATGATAAATTGAAACCAGAACTTTAATTGAATCTTAGACCAACTTATTTGTTATTTAATGACAAACACACACACACAGGTCACTACTGCTGTTAACTTATTATTATTACTATATACTTAAGCTGCTATACCAAGTTACTTCTCACTTTGTTTATTCTATTGTGTACATCTCACAACGAGTTTATAACTTTTGTCTTTCTACTTTTCTTATTGGACATGGTATTTGATTCTTAATTGATACTGTACTGCATTGTTAAGGAGAGTTTGGCGATTAAGCGTTTATGCACATAACATGGGCCGACGAAAAAAATCCTTCGAGCCGGATTTGAACCAGCGACCTAAGGATTTCAGCATTTAGCCTCTACAGTCCTCCGCTCTACCAACTGAGCTATCGAAGGTTGGTAAATCACTCCCAAAAAAATGTGGTTCCTCCGGGTGCAGGCCATCATCAGAAGGGTCCTGAAAGTGAGGTGGGTCACAATGGTTTGGATCAGAGTTGCACATAATTGTTTTTATTTGTGGCAATATAATATATTTTTGGGACTCGCCCTCCCACGCCAATTTTGTGTGTAAGTATTTAATGATTTAATTATGTTCATAGTAGTGTGTTGATAATGTATACAATGCAGGCACGGTGATTTTCTGGAACTATTAAATATTTCCTTCGAGCCGAATTGAACCACCGCGCCTAAGGGATTTCAGCAGTTAGCCTCTACAGTCCTCTGCTCTACTACCACTGAGCTATCGAAGGGATACGTTGGCTGTAAGAAAAAGCAGGATCGTAATTCGTTAGTAAACAAGGTAGCAAAACGTTTAGCAACTGAAAAAAAATAAGCCTCTATTTGACAAATTCTGGTGGTCCTCCCGTTTCCTCCCTCGTTCGGCGCGGTTGCTTCCCATTTGCTCTCTAATGAATATTGACTCTGGTCATTCAATTAATAAAATATGATAAATTGAAACCAGAACTTTAATTGAATCATTAAACAACTTATTTGTTATTTATGACAACAAACCACAACACACAACAGGTCACTACTGGCTGTTAACTAATTTATTATTACTATAATACTTAAGCTGCTATAACCAGTTACTTCTCACTTTGTTTATTCTATTGTGTACATCTCACCAACGAGTTTTTATAACTTTTGTCTTCTAATTTTTCTTATTTTTGACATGGTATTTGGATTCTTAATTGATACGTACTGGCATTGTTAAGCAGAGAGTTTGCGATTAAGCGTTTATGCACATAACATGGGCCGACGAAAAAAAATTCCTGTCGAGCCGGAATTTGACCAGCGACCTAAGGATTTCAATGCATTTAGCCTCTACAGTCCTCCGCTCTACAACTGAGCTATCGAAGTGGTTAAATCACTTTCCAATAAAAATGTGCTTTTCAATACATGTTATCCTAATACAGACTCGAAAATCTAAAACTTCTTTGCWATTTGATTTAAAAAATATATAAGGAATAATGTTGTCTTAATGTTTGCACATGGCATGCGTGTTAATGTATGTCTCACCAATCAGCCTTTTTTAAGCAGTCTACTTTGGCTCCTTCAGTGAGCAGATAACTCAAACACTCCCGCTGTCCCATGGACGCAGCTTCATGCAGAGCTCTTTTGTAGTCGGTATTGTACAGCTCTATGTCCATCCCAATCTTTTTTACTAAAAATTGCACAATGTCCAATTGGCCATGACCAGCGGCATAATGCAACAATGTATCACCCGATTTCCCGAAATGTTTTTTGTTGACAAATTGTGCCACCAAGTTCTTTTTTAAGCGTGCACAATTCGCCATTCTGGGTAAGCTTGATTAAATATGTCAATGTCTTCTCACCATCCATTGAACATATACATGTAATAAAGTTCACTATTTGACACCGTTTAAACTGCTAAAATAGCTTGATGTTGTATCTGATCAGAAGCTAGGGATTGCATGATGACAAGTAGGTTAAATTGTTGGTCAACCAAAAGCCTACACATTTCAATTGAGTTCTACTCTACTTTTTACCTTAAAAACGCAAAAGATAGAAAATGTGAACTTAATACCTGACAATAATACGTAAAATAAATGCACAACACTGTTCTACCATAGGCTATGGGCTAAAACAGCTTGTAGCATGTTCAGCAAGAAATTCGGTAATACTCTGATCGTCCACTAGGCTGTAGCAGAATTGTGCACTGGGGCTTGTAGTTTTTGATAGTCATTACTCTCAAAATAACTTATATTGAATGATAATGCATAGGTTGGGTTTATTACATTTGATTGATTTAGACTTTGTAAATAATAACTTCTTCTTGCAATGGTAGTTGCCACAAATTATATTGGCCTATATAGTAAAGTTATTCAGTTGTAGGCTTATAGATCTACTTTTCTTTTTACAATAGGCTAATACATGTAAAGGTAAAATATTTTTAAAAACATGCATCCTATGAGAAATAATTTAGGAAGCACAGTTGTTATTGTGGAGTGTAATGCAATCTCGGTAATTATCTACAAGAAGGCATGTGGCCCCCGCGGAGCTTTCCATGGGTGAACAAGATGAGGCACATCTGGAAAGAACTTCCTGAATATTTTTMGGGGGTTGTAAAATTGAGTGGGTGAAGGAGCTTCTCTTTGTAGCATTTATTCAAGACCATGCGCAGAGACCGGTGGATACTTAACCGGTGAGAATAATTGTGGCACTTTTTCCCGGTAAGTTCATTTATTTTATGACACATTGTTGAATGAAGAGTTTTGCTTTGATATTGTGCATTGTTGTGCATAGCTTGCATTGCTCTAAAGCTAGAATAGGAGACACACACCTTTTTAAGAACGTAATATTCATACATTTAAAAAAAATCATTATTATAATCTATGTGTGATGCATTGAGTAGATTGCTATAGGTTCATCTGATATTTTTATGTATTTAATTTGTGTGAGTGTAAAATAACAGTTGGCACTGACTTCTTTGACACCATGAATGATGGTTCACTTTTGTGAAGAACTTTCATTTCATTTACCAGAACAGACAGTAAAATATTAGTCTAATGAGGATTCCCTAGTTCTTCTATATGTTTTAAATCTCACATACAGTAGGCTACTAAAAACAAAGTAATCTTGTAAACTCCTGATTAAGCCATATCTGACTATCCATCTCTGTACATTGAATTATTTTTTAGATTAGTTTGGATTAATTTAGAGAAAGTTGTCTCAAAGAGCATTAAAATGTGTGTATATGACACTGAAAAGAGTCTGGAACCCATAAAAAAAATGAACACAATCCAAACTCTGTCACCCTTTTTATGTTGTTGTTGTATAAGAGKGGAAATTGGACAAGGGCGCAAAACACTTCGCCTAATGGGTATTTTACAAACACTAAAAAACATTACCAAGTCATTTATACTGGCTCAGTCTTGGATAGTGATGCTTTCTACGGAGGAGAACTTGCCCAGAAAATCTGTCTGCACCATATGTGAAAAGTCTGAACTAATACAGATACTAGTATTGACGTCAATGGAGTGGCAGTATTTTCTCTGAAAATGGGCAGAAGAGTACAGTACGAAACTAGCTGAGCTAGTTTTTGTTTGATTATCCAGRGCCAAACAGAACACAGCTTGTGATGTCACTTTTATTGATTGTTTATAGAGTAGTTTACATCTCAACTCTACTGTTTACTTACACATTACATCTCAAAAGAGACAGAGGGTGAGAGAGATGGAGAGACATCAGTATCGAGAGAGTTAGAATTTAAGCAAAAGAAATAGAGGGATAGAAAGATAGCCTCTAGGGAGAGACAGACAAAAGCTTACTGAAAAATGCCACTAGGAAGGAAGCACCGAGATTCTTTTCAAAACCAGATCCACATGCGTGCTGAGCCTTGTATGTCACAGAGAGAAACAGTACAGTATGTACTGTATACTACATTAGATATAACTGTATTAGCTAACACCTTGGGCTACAGTATGGTATACATTTACKATACTGATAAAGTAATATAGAGAGTGACCAGTTACAAAAGTCATGACATACAATTATCATGTCTGTACTGTTCTGCAGTTGCGGTGTGTGGACTATCATACCGTGTAGCGTATGTGATCATCATGACATGAACATGATAACGTTGCAGGATCTTTATTTCCATCAGCAAATGTTTCAGTGGAAACAGACTAGGGTGCAGGTAGCCTAGCGATTAGAGCATTGAGCCAGAGCTCATCCTCCAGGTGTAAATGAAAGGTTGCTAGTTCAAATCCCTGAGCTGACAAGGTGAAAAATTGGTCCATGTGCCGTTGAGCAAGGCAGTTAACCCTAATTGCTCCAGGGGTGCTGGACAATGGTGACCCTGGCTGTGACCCCACTCTTCAAGGGTGGCTCAGGGGGAGTTGGGATATGCCAAAAAAACACATCTCCAATTACATGTGTGAAATAGGACATTTTATATTATAAACCAGTTGATCTCAACATTTATTTTTCTTAACTGTACCCCCAATCACATTTCACTCTGCCCGAAGTACTCTGTCTTTTGCCCCCTCATCTGCAACCAATCATGAGGCCTATGTTCTTATGACTCTTCCTAAGTACCTCCTGTGGATAGGTGAGGTACCCTGAGGGGTAATGGTAAACAACTCAGGCTCATGTGAAGCCCAATATTAAACTATTCATCTTGATTTGGAGGTATGTTTGTCAGAGGGGTTTTCCTGTATTTAACATCTGTGGTGAGGACTGTGTCTATCTGAGAGGACTGCCAGATCTTGTTCGGGAGCACCTCTGGGAAGGATTTATGTCTGTGAAGACACCCTTCTGGATCCTCAACTGTGCACCAATGCCAAGGAATACGGCAGTCCCTCCCTCGCTTACTCTTAGTCTATTTGTCTTCGTGTCTGTCTGCCTTTGAATCTCACTGCTTTCTGCTTCTCGCTGTCTTTTCAGATGTGGCTGGAAGAAACATGAACAATGGCTCTTTTGAGGAAAAGTGAGTGACCACAGGATGTTGTAATAGCCCTTGCCTATACAAGTTTTTACATCATTACTTTTTTATATATATTAAATGAGTAATAAAACATTGTTGCATGTAAATAATGGGTTTTGCTCCACACTTGTAATCGTGGTGGCTGTAGCAGGGATCAGTGTAGCCATGGTAAAGCACAACCCCCCAGATTCCTCTGGAGTATACTTTGCCTCAGCTGAGTTGGAACGCTTCCAACACCTCCATAAATTATGTTTGAGACTCTCTGTGTGTGTGTGTGTGTGTGTTGCCAATCCCAAAATGTTCCTCAACACTGATGAGGTAACCAGGAAAGTGAGCCCGTAAAAGAGTCCCATTTCATCATCTCAGTCCTCTGTTGTTCACATTCAATACATGATGCAACCATTAAAGGATTTTGAATTAGTGTCCACAACAGTTGTGCCTTGTTCTACACAGTCTATACTTTACTTAGAAAGTTAACAGATGCCTTTACTCAAACAACACAAACAGTTGATTTTTTGGCACAGAGTACAGCTGGCAGCCTGGTTCTTTACATTTTCCAGAAGTGAAGCAATATTTCAATGACTATTTAGTTATTGTTGAGGCAGACAGTTTAGGTCATCCAGGGGTGAATGTGTCAGCACACGATTGATGCCACTCAGGTTGACTACAGCTGACACACAGCTGAGGTGTGTGGATAGGAAGAGAAGGACGGGTGTAACTATTTTATTAGTTAGAATTAGTCGTGGCACCTGGAGGATGAGTCGTGAAAAGGGTAGGGTACAGATGAGAGCCATGTTTGAGTATCTCAGTACTATGTGATCTGCCATGATTGGATACGAGGTGACAGCATTATAGTGGAAACTGTGCTTAAGTTGAACTGACCCAGTTTGGAAGGACTTCTGCTTCAGTTCCCTTGCATCTGACTTTATTGAATGGTCCCTTTCTCTCTCTGCTGTGTCACAGTAAACCATATCCTGCTCATGATGCTGGTTCTCATAGTGTGTCTACTCCTGCACAGTAAGCTGTTCAGTGGCCCATCTCGGCCCAAACTCAAACACACAGGTAATTCCCCCCAGCTTCTTTCTAACAGGTGAGAAAAGGTCTCACTAAAGACACGCTGACCTGAGAGCCAGGTGCATGCCACGGCAAGAGAAGGAAACTAGGACGTGGCAAGACTAGAACCTGCCAAGAAGAGCAGTTGGCACAAGGCTATGAATGCCTGTTGATTTAAAAATAAGCATTTCCTTTGCCGCTTACGGTATAGGGGCAAATTACTTTGAAATTGAAATAGTTGTAATAGATTTTAAAAATAGATGTGACTAATTTTGGTATTTGGTATTTTATTAGGATCCCCATTAGCTGTTACAAAAGCAGCAGCTAGTCTTCCTTGGGTCCACACAAAACGTGAAACACAATACAGAACATCATTAGACAAGAACAGCTCAAGGACAGAACTACATACATCTTTTTTAAAGGCACACAGCCTACATATCAATTCATACACAAACTATCTAGGTCAAACTTGACCAAGCCCAAACTGGTTGAACTTCCCTCACAGAAACCAGGAAGGACCCAGAGCATGCGCCCAAAGTTCCTGTAGAGAAGGCAGCGGAGGGAGAGGATGACATCCCAGTAGTCATCTGTGCTGCGGAGGAACGAATGGGCGGTGCCATGGCAACCATCAACAGCATCTATAGCAACACAGATGCCAGTGTGTTCTTCTATATTGTCACTCTTCGTGATGCCATCAAGCTGACAAGGTGTTTCACACTAATCCCTCCCCTTCCACTGTGTCACTGCTTGATATGTAGCAATTTCAGTTCCTAGTTCCAACCCAGGATGTTTTAATTAATTATCCGAATTGTTTCAATAAAGGCCTAGAAAAGGATAACTGAGAAATTACTTTGAGTGAGTTGAACGGTCATTATATTCCTTTGTCTTCATAGACAGTACATAGAGAAGACCAAGTTGAAGGGAATCAAGTATAAGATTCTAGAGTTTAACCCCATGGTTCTGAAAGGGAAGGTGAAACCAGACTCCTCCCGACCAGACCTGCTGCATCCAGTGAGTACACACAAGCACACACATAGGAACTAATTATAACCTAACCACAGTCACTGTCCCTAAAGTCCCCGTTCTGATTGTTCTGCAGCTGAACTTTGTACGCTTTTACTTGCCGCTCCTTGATATCAGCCACAAGAGGGTGATCTACTTAGACGACGATGTCATTGTGCAAGGTACAGAAATGTGTCTTTTGCCATTCAGTCCAGTTTTGAGCTGTAGTTGAGATAAAATGGGTGCCTGTATTTTCAGTATTTACATTCACTAATGACAGGTGACATCAAGGACCTGTACCATACCAAGTTGGAGAAAGGCCATGCTGCTGCCTTCGCCACAGACTGTGACCTGCCCTCCACCCACGAGATGGTGCGCAGCGTGGGCATGCAGGTCAGTGTCATTTTTGCCACGAGAGGGTATTGTTTGCCAAAATAAGAGCAGAGGCACCTCTGTTACAATCAATCCCGGTAAAGGACAATATATTTTTCTTAAGTTTATCCTATACCTAGCCAAGACGATACTCTCATTCTCTTCTTAAATAACTTGACAAGCGGTCTCATAGATCTCTCTAAACTATCCGTTTGTTTCCGATTCTGAATCCAAATCAAATTCCTTCCCTATTGACCCTGTCTCCCAGACAACGTACATGGGCTTCCTGGACTACAGGAAACAGGAAGTGAGAGACCTGGGGATCAACCCCAGCGACTGCTCATTCAACCCTGGGGTGTTTGTGGCCGACATTGGAGAGTGGAAGAAACAGAAGATCACCAAACAGCTGGAGAACTGGATGCAGGAGAACTTAAAGTAAGTAGAGAAGTATGTTTGACCTGTGATCAGATCTTTCCACATAACCCCTAAACTGACCTGAACCCATAAGAAATTAACCCTGCTGTCTATTATAATAATAGATATTCCCATGAAAACGTACTATTACTTCTATTTCATTTGAATATCATGATTAGAGAAATTAAATAAAAATGTTCTACTTTGTGATGCTCTCATCCACTAGGAAAAACATATACAGCAGTGCCATGGCAGGGGGTGTGGCGACTCCTCCTATGCTGATCGTGTTCCATGACAAATACACAATCATCGATCCTCTGTGGCACGTCCGACACCTGGGTGAGATCGCCTCACCTTGATGACATCACCACACCTCCTACATAGCACAGCATAACCATGTATCGAGATTTATGGCTCTGGTACACAGGCCTAGGTGTCATAATGTAGGATAGAGCCACTCCTAGAGGCTGATTTACTGTGTATTCTGTTCTCTTTTCCTATAGGCTGGAGCCCAGACGCCCGCTACTCTGAGACCTTCCTACAGGGTGCACACCTGCTGCACTGGAACGGCCGCTTCAAGCCCTGGGACTACCCCTGTGTCCACCTGGACCTGTGGGAGAAGTGGTTCATCCCAGATCCCACCGGGAAATTCTCGTTGGTACGGCCCGAGGGCAAAATCTGAGGGATGTTTAACAAATGTTTGTGTAGGGGGATGTCTGGCATTTCAGACTGTGAATGGAGGCTGTGAACAGTAAATATTGTGAAGTCCTATTGCTGTTAACATCTTTTGAGATGGTATTTCTTTGAAGGTGCCTATCAAAACGTGTACAGAATGTACAGAAACAAGCTGTATCAAAAATGTATGTGGTTGTTGTGAGATGAGTGAGCATAATTGTATTGATTGTTTTGAAACTTAACAATGTGCTCTCTTTAAAGCTTTTTCCTGAATAAAAAGCTGGAGATTTGACTGTGGAAAGTCTGAATTGGCTGACTACTGGCTAATAAATAACAGAAATGACAGGTAAAAAGAAGACACCACAGGTGAGAGATTACCTTTCCGGAAACATTTAATAGTTCTCATGACAGGAAGTCAGCACTTCATAACCGGCTCGGTTAAATATTAACAAATTTACAGTCATGTAGGAATGTAGAAAATAAACAAAACCATAAACAGAAGCTCCTAAAATCCAAACACCCACCCGCTCCTTTTCAGCAGAGAAGATGGACCTAGTTCCAGTCAAAGCTCTGCCCCCCAGTTCACTCCCTCACCCTTCCCTCCAACCCCCCTTGCCCAGTCCGTCTCACAGCTCATCCCTTCCTGTGGCTCCCTGGAAAGAGCAAAGTGAAAAACACATCCGTACATGAAGCAAAAAGGACCATCACTATCCATCGTCTTACTAACATTACTAACACTTTTTTCCCCAGTTCTGTGCTAGACTCCCCTCCCATCTTACCGAATCTTCATCTTCCTCCTCATCTGCTTTAACCTCCTCCTCTGGCTCCTCCTCTGGCTCCTCCTCTGGCTGTGACAGGTAAGGAAGTTAAGATAAGCAAAGATATACCGGAAAAAGAAAGACGCAGATATACCTTAGCATCTCTTTGTGCCAATTCCCCTCACCCCAAAATCTGCTCTGCTATGTTTACTAGCAAATTCTTGTATACAGAATCCAGCCATGATGTACTGCATTATAACACACTTTGCATTGTCAGTGTTTATTATATAGGTAAAGTAGCAGTAAGTATTCAGATCGTTTTTGCACGTGGGTAATATTAGTTA
This sequence comes from Salvelinus sp. IW2-2015, assembly GCF_002910315.2. Classification (NCBI taxonomy): domain Eukaryota; kingdom Metazoa; phylum Chordata; class Actinopteri; order Salmoniformes; family Salmonidae; genus Salvelinus; species Salvelinus sp. IW2-2015. The sequence continues at coordinate 5,905,320 of NC_036840.1, read as the reverse complement.
TATTGAGCGTACCTCTTCATTGAGGTCCACGTTCATGCTGAGTCGGAGCATGCGTTCTATCCTGTCTCCATAGGCTTTGGTGTCAGCCAGCTGGTAGCCTGACCGTAGTGTGGCTGTCTCAAACAGCACTACAGCCAGGTCTGAGGCAGTCTGGTCCTCTGCATTATCCTGAGGTCAGGAAGGAGAATTTAATACGGTTAGGAACCTATGATTCATTTGGGTCAATTTGAAATGTAAGGGCGTATGTCCGGTAAAGTCATTTGTGTTGAATTCTAAATGGTACTCACGTTTATTCTCTTCAACATTTCTTTGATCAAAGGGTGATTGGGGTTGATCTCTAGTGTTTTCTTCTGGTTTGCATAATAACTGGACAACAGAAATAAAAGGTGTCAAAACATGGTAATAAGCAGAAACTATGTCAACACCCTCTAGGACTTGAGCCACTACGAGTTCTTGTGAGTGATGTCTTATCCCACAGAACATATACTGTACATTAGGTCAAAATGGTTTCACATTGCTTACTTTGTGGATATGTCTTTTCCTGTCTGGTAGGCCTGTGCCTTCATGATCCTCTCCATGTTACCGGACCAGCCGTACTGGCTGGCTACCAGGGCACAGGGAGAGTTGGTCAGCCTCTGGGACAGCACAGCTTTCTCGATCTGCAGACAGATCAAAGATTCAGCTTTTCAAAGCTTTTTCAACACCTGAGCAAACATTTTCAAACAGAGGAGATGCCATCTGACTAGTGTCTATTCAATAACAATGCACATTCCCATTGAGCCTATTGAGAAGACCCCTAACCTTGTCCTTCAGGGCGCTGTCCTTCATCCAGGTGGTGAGAGGTTCGTACTCCTTCTCCAGGCCCTCCCTCTTCTCCTTGGTCTTGTCGCTCTCGTCAAACTTGACGCCCTCCTTGGCCACGTTCTGGAAGCGCTTGCCGTCAAACTCCGGTAGGGCCTGGATACAGTACTCATCCACAGGCTCTGTCAGGTAGATGACCTCATAACCCCTTTTCAACAGCTTCTCCACGAAGGGAGACGACTCGGCCTGACGGAAAAGATGGAGGGGAAATTAAGCTCAGGGAACGATACAGCAAACATTTGATGTAGGAAGGAGGCTACTATAATATTTTACAGATCCTGACTCTTCATTACAAGGTTTATAACTTTTGGGGCGGCATATAGCCTAGTGGTTAGAGCGTTGGGCCAGTAACAGAAAGGTTGCTGGATCGAATCCCCGAGCTGACAAGGAAAAAAATCTGTCGTTCTGCCCCTGAACAAGGCAGTTCCCCGGTAGGGGAAATAAGAACTTGTTCTTAACGGACTTGCCTAGTAAAATAAAAGGTTAAATTAAAAATAAAAACTAACTCCGCTTTTATGCTCTACAAACATACATATTCTACTCAAAGGTCACCATTTTCGATCACAAAACAGTGCTCTCATCCAGACCCTCACCTCTTTTCTGCTGGTCCCAGCCATGAAGTAGATCTTGTCCTGTTTCTCTTTCATCCTCTCTACGTACTGTTCCAGGCTGGCCAGCACCGTGTCGCTGTTGGAGGTCTGGAAACGCAGCAGCTTGGCCAGACGGGTCCGGTTGGAGTGGTCCTCGATCACACCCAGCTTGATGTTGGTGCCAAACTCCTTCCAGAACTTCTCGTTGTACTGTTCCTCTGCGATCTTCTTGATCATGTCCAGGGTCTTGCGCACCAGCTTCTTGCGAATGACCTGGCCGAAGAAGAGGTATGTTTAAGTATGCTGTTAGCAGAGTGGTTTAGTGAAGAGTGTTGACCCAGGTAGGTTTCCTTGTTAGAGTGAATTGAAAGCAAGCCTCACCTTGAGAAGTTTGTGTTGCTGGAGAGTTTCTCTTGAGACGTTCAGAGGAAGGTCATCAGAGTCAACCTGATGGAACAGACAAGAAATTTAAAGATGCAATATGCAAAAATCGCTTTGCCATTTCCCGGTTGCTAAAATTCTAATATCGTGTCGAGAATTACTGTACCATGTAAACTACTGAGAAATATATTTTCCATAACCAAAAATATAGTATTTTCAGCTGTTTGAAGCTGGTATACAAAACTGAAAGACTTAACGAGAAGCATAGAAATAGCACACAAACCAGATATACCGCTTCTTAGACTTGCTTTCAATGAGAATTATAGATCTATAACTCACTTTTCTATGTGAATTTGTACAAATTGCAGCTTTAACATTCAATCAATCCTCAGTGGGTGCACTTAAATAGCCTGGGTACCAGTCTGATTAGCTAACATTTTACTCCTTGTACCCCCAGTCATATGCCAATCTTTAGCATGACAGGAGTGGCAAGGAGTGGAATGATGGCTAAACATACTGGTATCCAGACTTAACCCTAAGGAATAATACTTACCATTCCTTTCACAAAGTTCAAGTACTTAGGCATCATGTCATGGAAGTCATCAGTGATGTAAACTCTACGCACGAAGAGCTGAGAGAGATGGAAGATTGTTACTGACTGAGAAAACTACTACGACACATCAATACTGCACTGAGAACCGCGTGTATGCCAATCCATAGTTGCTTTGTAACCAATCATTGCTGTGGTACCTTAATGAAGTCGTTCTTCTTAGAACCGTACTCGTCGAAGAGTCCCCGGGGAGCTGCAGCAGGCACAAAGAGGATGGACTTGAAGGTGACCTCCCCCTCTGCTGTGAAGTGGATGTGGGAGATGGGCTCGTCTGTGTCCTGCAAGAACAGAATAGAGTGGGGAGTTATTTACATAGACAACCTCCATCTGTCATTAAACCAGTTGCCTGGCAACTGAAGCTTTGCCTGACAAGACAACTTCAGTTCATGTCCAGTCAGATGAGTCATATCTGACCTAAGATCACCCATTGAGAACCGGTGTCTGCTAAATCTAAGTGGAAATATAGACTGTGTATCCACTAAATGGATTAGTGTCTGCTAGGAGAGTGAGTCTGAATAAACTGTAGACAGACACCCACCCTGGAGAAGGTCTTGTAGAAGGCCTTGTACTCATCCTCCTCCACCTCCTTGGCAGGCCTCTGCCAGATGGGCTTGATGTCATTCATCAGCTCCCAGTCCCACACTGTCTTCTCCACCTGAGGTGGGGGAAAAGGAAAGGAGAAAGGACAGTCTTTAAAACTGAAAGATCCACTTCCATTGAGATTTGCTTCGATGGGATCCGTTGCTGCTACAGACAGTAGTTAGTCTTTGAAACAATGTTTTACCTTCTTCGTCTTTGGCTTGTCCTTGTCCTCCTCCTCCTCCTCCACCTCAACCTCATCGTGGTCTGTATCCTTCTTATCTGCTTCTGTCTCATCAATAGGCTCCTCTACAGTCTCAGTCTTGCTACTCCATACGTAGATGGGGAAGTTGATGAACTGGGAGTATTTCCTCACAAGGTTCTTGATGGTCTCCAGCTCCAAGTAGTCTGTTGCCTCCTCCTTCATCACCAAACTAGGGGAGAAAAAGAATGTACTGCAGTGAAGAGCCAGTCAGAGCTTAATGTTAGTCATTACAGTTGTGAACCTTTCAAACATAACTAGATTCCTCTGGCTGCACCGCCTGAGCGAGACTACGGGCTTCTTGGCCTTTGAAAAAAAGGCACAGTAATGAAACCAATTTTCATTACAGTGAAATCCAATTTGGAGCACTTATTAGTTCAGCTTTGGTTTGACATTTGTGTCTCTGCTTAATTTAATTTAGACAGTCTTTTGACTGAATTTTCCACAGCCAGTAATGCCAAAAAGGTCTGAACAAATGAGGCAATAACTACATCATAACAAGTATTATTGATACGAGGGTTTACGTTGCTTAACTAACCAACCATATTCTACTTCATCATAGACTATTAACAGAGCTGTCCATATCCAGACTAAAATTGCCATAGTAAGTACAAATCATCCACCTACACACTAATGCTATATTGACTCTGAATGGTTGCTACTTGCTGACAGTTGCCTTGCTGACTCACGTGATGGTGGTGCCCCTGCCGAGGGTGTCCCCGCGGGGGTCCTCGATGACGGAGAACTCGTTGGAGTCAGACTCCCATATGTGCTGCGTGCCGTTGTTGTGCTTCGTGGTTACGATCACCTTGTCAGCCACCAAGAACGCAGAGTAGAAGCCCACGCCGAACTGACCAATCAGCTCAGAGGTTGACTGGCCCTCGGTCTGCATCTCTGTCATCTTGTTGAGGAACTCGCTGGTGCCGGACTTGGCGATGGTGCCGAGGTTCCTGACCAGGTCTTCTTTGGTCATGCCGATGCCGGTGTCGGTAATGTGAAGCATGTTCTTCTCCTTGTCAGCCTGGAGGTGAGGAGAAACAAACAGTGAAATGTTATATTGGGTTTTGGATTACTTTGCATTGTACTTGACAGACTTAGTTTGAAACATTAATAGTAATAAAAAAATCTATGCACATTTAGAATGAAAGAAAAGCAAACCAAGTGTGTACAGTATTTATTATTCATTTGCATGTACTCAAAGGGAAAGCACACAATGTCCTGCAGCAGGTATTGAAAGTCTTGATGTCCCTTTTTGCAATGCAAAAACTGAGATGTAAATTTAGAGATGTTATCCTAACAACTCTCTCGGTCTCAGGTTTCACTCTAGATAGCTCAGTGAAGGGTTGCTAATTAGCCTCCAGTCGGTGGACATAAAAGGGTGGGTCACACAGAAAGCTAACACTTTTAAGGTAACTTAACATACCTTGATTTTCACTGTCAGCTCCTCGTTACCAGTGAGTGCCTCATCATTGGTCAGGGACAGCAACCGGATCTTATCCAGAGCATCGGAAGCGTTGGAGATCAGTTCCCTCAGGAAGATCTGGACACAGACAAAAAGAAACATCAACAAATGATAAAATTACAATGATGGGAGCTGCCAATACAAATGGCAGCTCCCATCAGTGGGTGCTCTAGTCAGCGGGTGTGCTCGCCCCCACCTCTACCCCGAGATGCAGGCAGGGTGAAGCCCCGCCCCCAAATTACATTCCTAACTGTCTCGACCCTTATTCAATTACCTTAAGTTACCTCACTGAACCTCTATCAGGTTTATGTAATGATAGATAGCCAGAAGGTCTCGTTGTGAACTCATTTCTAATTAAACAAATGACTGTAAATATTGCTTAATGAGTGTAAAAAAATATATATTTATTGTATTGCCCTATTATTTCTGTAAGTGTAAACGTTCTCCGCTCCATTGTCTACACAGATCACCAGAGCAGACACTAACCTCTTTGTTCTTGTACAGGGAGTTAATGATGAGCTTCATCATTCTGTTCACCTCGGCCTTGAAGACATGCTTTTCTGATTTCTCCCGGATTTCCTTTATCTGCGCTGCGTTCAGGCCATCAAGCTGGATAGCCTCCTCTTCCCTGGAAAAACAGAAGAGAAGTCAGAGATCAGCACAAACAAAAGATAGACTCAAGATTTCCCCAAAGGGAATATTTATAGAGGCCTCATCTGTGTGACTGGTAATAGGGAAAACCCTTATAAAATGTTGTGTGTTGCTCTCTAATGAACTGAAGAATGATCAGGTGTACTTCTACAGGCTTAATAGGAAGGGGTGTCAAGCCAAAAATAAAATAGTATATCAACAAATCTCAATAGGGGTTTTATTTTTGACTGAAAATAGCAAGCCGAAAGGAGAGGAGGTAAAAGTGGTTTCCATGGTTCATGTAAGGTCAGTATAAAGGGTTTGTGTTTTGGAAAAGAGGGAGGAAGTAGAAGTCTATAATGGGGTGCTCTTGTCACCAGTTAGTCTCAAGACTTACTGCATGACAGAACACTCTTCTTTACTGAAATATTTAAACACACTTACCTCTGGACTACCTCGTCATCTGTCCGGGAGCCGTCTCTACTTTTGCCCAAGTCCTTCTCCACTGTCCCATCAATGTCAACCTCATCCTCCGCTCTGACAGAACCTGTAGATAAAATTAAACATAGATCTGAGGGTTTAAACAAAAACTTGTACGCAGTAAAAATACAACTCCTTAATATTAACTTAAATTGACCCATGTCATGTGACAGAGCAACCACTGGGCCATAAATTCACTACGGAGGGACTAAGTTCATCTGGTAGCTAGTCTTCCCCTCCATCTGTAAGCATAACAGTCACAATACTACATCTCATTGACTCCTTCCATAGAGGTCATGACACTTCTCCGTCTCAGAACGGAACGATACTGTACTAAAACTGATAAGCTCCTGGAAAAAGGTCACCTTCACTGCTGATAAAGATTTGATACCTTTGCTGTTTCCATCTCTATACCCACATAGCAAACTGATTGCACCGTCCAAAGCAAGCAGACTATTGTATGGGTAGTTGGCAGTGATGTAAAGTACTTAGGTAAAAATACTTCTTAAGTAGTTTTTGGGGTAACTTTATACTTTTACTTCACTGCTTTCCTAAAGAAATTGTACTTTTTACTCCATACATTTTCCCTCTTCACCCAAAAGTACTCGTTACATTTTCAATGCTTAGCAGGAGAGGGAAATGGTCTAATTCACACACTTGAAAAACATCCCTGATCTGGCAGACTCACTAAACACATGCTTCATTTGTAAATTATGGGTTGGATTGTTCACCTGCATATCAGTAAATTTAAAAAAAAAACAAGAAAATGGTGCTGTCTGGTTTGCTTAATAAGGAATTTGAAATTATTGACACTTTTGATACTTAAGTTTATTTAAAACCAAATCCTTTTCAACTTTTCCTCAAGTAGGATTTTACTGAGTGAAGTTCACTTTTTCCTGAGTCATTTTCTATTAAGGTATCTTTACTTTTACTCAAGTTGACAATTTTGTACTTTTTCCACCACTGGTAGTTAGTTGTTGATAACTGGTACAATTGCAGTATAACTGTGTGGGATTAGGGTGTTTAGAATCCTGCTTCTGTTTGGTCGGTGTGGTTGTGGAAGCAGAGGTGTTAGGTATGACATTAGTGGCAAGATGGACAAAAATGTAAAGTAAAAAAATCTGAATAACGTGCTCATAAAGCAAAATAACCATAACGTCCAGATATGATGAATGAAAAAAAGAGAAGCATTAGACATATCAATGTTACAGTCTGTCTCCTCAGGATTCGGATGAAGAGAAAGTACCAGAAGCTGCAAATCAGTCCTGTCTTCTACAATGTTACCCCATTTGACACTCATCGGTCAACACAACAATGCACTGCAATCAAAAGATGGCCATTTTAGCACATTTACTGCTGCTTATACTGCAACCATAAGAAAACGTCATGAAATGTCAAGTAACAGCAAATAAATTGAAATTATATTATGTAATTTAGAACTCATACTTACTGAAAGCTAGAAGAGCACAAAAGAGGCCTATTGTCCACATTCGGTTCATTTTAATAGAAAAAAATATCACTATAGTCCTAGTCCCGTATTTTACTATATTGCACTTTATTCCTACACCCCGGCATAGGTTTGAAATGGTGTGCGTCGGTGGTTGTAGACTCCTATCTGATCCCCCCCTTTGGAGGCGGTGGATTGATGAAGTGGACCTATACCTGCTCCCCACGCACAACAATAACCAATGGTGGAAGCTTTCGCCGCTTCAATCTTCCAATCGTAGTATTACATGTCCGATTGTACATGTTCAAAGCGTGGCTAATTTCCATTGGCCGAATTACACGTTAAACAATGATTTTGTTATCATAAAAAGCGATAAACTCATGTCTGATACATTGCAACACCTCAGTGAAAATAGATACATTCGTCAGCACTGTTGAAACATTGTTTTGTACATTTACAGTGTAACAATTTATGATAGGCTGATCCGGAAGCCCATACGGTCACCTTGGCTACCACTGTTGCTATGGCTTGTCATTCACAACTTGTCAGCGAAGTAACAGGCATGCATTGGCGTCGAGGCTGTACTATAACGATATTGCCCCCCAGAATACCTACAAATATGCTTTTAGTTTGCCAAATGCATATATTTTGCAAGGAAAAAAGTAAACTCTACAGAGTCATTCAGATTTTATTTGGAACGTGAGCCATTTTAATCGGGATTTGGCAACCATCTCTGGGACAAACTCATGGAAACTAGTACAGGTATACAAAATTTATGGAATTTTGTTTGTCAACTATTGTCCATTCGCATCTCAGCTACTGTAATCATCTATTTCAAATGCCAGCATTCACTTGCTTGTGCAATTGTTACAGGCTGTAGATCTCAAAACAACATATTTGGTATGGAATAGACCCTCCCCTTTCTTTTTCATGTGATCAGAGTTTTTCTCCTTCCTCGTTTTGAAACCCTGCTAGCGACTCAGTTGCAGACACTACCAACCCACATCTCAACTGCTGACAACATTCAGCTGCTCGTCTACATTGAATTCAACTCATTCTCCCTCATCTTCAGTCTCACAATGATTGACAGTTTCAACTCCTCCACCTGTAAGTCTTCCAATTTCAACTGCACCTCTGGAATCCCTGATTCCACTGACTGACACCATGATCAGTGGAGTGGTCCTGGCTCTCTGCTATCTTCTGGGCATAACATAGCAGTGAAAGCTGTGATCAGCTGTTGGCATCTGTACAGATACAACTTGAGTATGAAACTGTTGTTGACCCTGGCGTGTCAGATATGCTGAGCCTGCTAATATGTGTGGCGCTATTGGTCTATGCAATATTCTTCAGCTGGGACTTGGGCAACAGTCTCTGCAAGCTCTTTGTCATCGTTGCCTACTGCTGTACATTCTCCAGCCTGCTGACCATCCTGTCGATGAGTGTCCAGCGCTACTACCAAGTTCTGCACCCCAGTGCTGGGCCAGGTGGCGTGAGGGGAGTTTGGGGAGGTGGTTGTTTCCCATACTGTGGGGTGTTGTGGTATTAATATCTTCACCGTTCCTGACAGTCAACATGGTGGAGGGGGAGGACAACCATCTCCATTGTGTTAACATCGCTTATAATAAACAAAAGTATAGCCCTGGGGTGGGAGGTTTGGTGATGGTGATACTTGGATTAGTATTATCTGTCTCCCTCCTGCTAACATCCTACATCCGCCTCCATAAGAGAGTGAAACATTCAGCTTTCATCCGAAAGTCCAGGATGACCAGACATGTGACCAGCATCATTGTGACTTTTGTCATCTGTTCAATGCCATTCCAAGTTGTTATCATGCTAAACATGTCTGGACATTTGGCCAAGTCTGAAAACTTGAAAAACTTCTCTACCAAGTTGTATTTTGTTGTATTACTGACCTATGCCAACAGTTGCCTGAATCCATTTCTCTATGCCTTCGCTTCCCGTAACTTCTGCCAGAAGAATGGCCAGTCAGAAGACACCGCGATGCAGCTTCAAATGGGTCCTGGCAACAGTCCATCAAACATGTGACATATCTGACACACACACATTTATGTTACAGGTTAGGCCTACATCAAGCTAGATGTTTTCACAAATTGGGTTTTATTAGGTGTGAGTTCATCTTAATTTAGATGTTTGTCTTATTTTTTCTTAAATGTTCCCCTCTAGTTCTGTAGATATCCAGTCACTGAGCAGTTTTATGTGGGAAATATGCACTGTTGCCTGCATGTCATGAATTTGCAGTGCATATTTACTAGAGGTCGACCGAAAGGGAATTCTCTTCGATTATAATCACAGCCGTATATATTCCCCCCCAAGCAGACACATCGATGGCCCTGAACGAACTTTATCTGACTCTTTGTAAACTGGAAACCACACACCCTGAGGCTGCATTCATRGTAGCTGGGGATTTTAACAAGGCTAATCTGAAGACAAAACTCCCTAAATTCTATCAGRATATCGATTGTGCTACCAGGGCTGG
>NC_036840.1:5791494-5895515 GCF_002910315.2 Salvelinus sp. IW2-2015 | reverse complement strand
GGGGGGCGGGATGGCGATACTTGGATTAGTATTACCTGTCTCCCTCCTACTAACATCCTACATCCGCCTCCGTAAGACAGTGAAACATTCAGCTTTCTTTTGAAAGTCCAGGATGACTAGACTTGTGACCAGCATCATTGTGACTTTTGTCATCGGTTTAATGCCATTCCAAGTTGTTATCATCCTAAACATGTCAGGACATTTGGCCAAAATGTGAAAACCTGAAAAACTTCTCTACCAAGTTGTCTTTTGTTGTATTACTGACCTATGCCAACAGTTGCCTGAATCCATTTCTCTATGCCTTCGCTTCCGGTAACTTCTGCCTGAAGAATGGCCAGTCAGAAGACGCGATGCAGCTTCAAATGGGTCCTGTCAACAGTCCACCAAACACGTAACACATCTGACACACTCAATTGTTCATTTATGTTATAGGTTAGGCCTACATCAAGCTAGATGTTTTCACATGTTAGGTTTTATTAGGTAAGAGTTAATCTTAATTTAGATGTTTATCTTACTTGTTATTAAATGTTCCCGCTAATTCTGTAGATATCCAGTCACTGAGCAGTTTTATGTGGGGAAATATGCACTGTTCCCTGCATGTCATGAATTTGCAGTGCATATTTACACCAATAATACCATGTACTTGCAAAACACTGTACCTAGATATCTAGTTGATGATTATTCCTGATATGCTTGTTTTTCATTATTTTGTTCAGACAGGCACAGCAGGTCACAGCTACAACGGCCTGAGATGGACCCACAGCAGGGAGGCCGGTCCACCGCCCCTCTTGTCACTGCTCCTCTCCAGCCCGTGCTGTGTTCCGTACTACCTGAGAACACAGGTGTTCCCCCACCTGGATGCCCTCTGCCAGGCCAGAGGCACCTGCTTCAGACCATTGGACACCCAGTGGGTTGACTGGGGGAGCCATCGTCCCTCTGACCTCCCTGACAATAATACCTCCCTCTCCTCCCAGCAGTTGAAGATCAGCCTAGACCTTATCACCCGCTCCTCCTTCATCTGCCTCCTGGGCCACCGATATGGCCCCTTTAGGCCGGAGCAGGACCCCACACCTCTCCCAGCTGCCGGTCCAGAACGAGAAGCCCTCTGGGGTGAAGAGGAACCTGCATGTTGCAGTGGAGGGAGGCTACCCCTGGGTCCTCACAGGGAGGACTCCCTGACAGAGCTGCAGATCACCCAGGCAGCCCTGATGGGTGACACCAGACACTGCTTCTTCTACTTCAGAGACTACTCTTTCCAGGGGGAAGAGGAGAATGAAGACAGGAACACAGATTAAGGTCAGAGGTCGTAGCTGAGCATGTTCTCCAAACAGACAGAGGAGGAGAGACACCGAGCCAGGGAGGTGAAGAACAGGGTAGTGGACAGCCTGCAACCTGTAAGGTTCTTCAGAACGCTGCAGGATCTGGGGGACCTAGTGAAGATGGACTGGAGGGGCCTCATGGAACAGCTCTATGGGTCCCTGGACCAGCAGCCAACCTGTTCAGGTAAGTGAACCAGTGCAGCTCAGTTCTGTTAGTTGATCTAGTTCTGTTTACATCTACTTTGTTGAATTCAATTTAGTTCAACCAGCTTTGAAAAGACAGCGAAGATGACTAACGTAGCTCAGTCCGGTTCATATTTATTGTGTTTTTCAGTGGTCTGCCGTATCTTCCAAGCCCTAAAGCAGTGCTTTCTCCCCTGCTCTTTAGGCCTCCTGGACTCCCTTGATAGATGTTGTCACGAAAGTGCTGTCCAGGCTCTGTGTCGCTGGTTTGCCCCCTCCACCCAGACCACTGCTGTCATGGAGGAACTCAACACATTTACTGCCTCCCTCACTCATTCTGACACGTCTCAGAGTCTAGCAACTTCAAGGAATTCAACCAAGTTAACAGGGTAAGAACTTTGGTGACCACACTAAGCTGGATTCAGTGATGAATTACTGTGAGATGCAGATAGATGGAGTTATGCATTCATAGTGTTCAGATATTTTTTAGCAATGAAAAACATATTTTGACTGTACTTCCTTTTTCCTTCAGTGACCATGACAAACGTGATTCCGGGGGGTCTATTTTTCTGCTCTGTGGTGAGAGGGGTTGTGGGAAGTGGTCCCCACTGGCCGCCTGGTGTCTTCAGGAGTTCCGGAAGAAGAATCCTAGAATCCTGGCCATCCCTCACTTCTGTGGAATCAGCAGCTCCAGTGTGGATATCAGATCTGTACTGAGAGACATCACCACTGTGCTACGCCTGGCCCATTATGGTAAACACTCCAGAGTGTTATTGCCTATGTCTGTGAAGGTTAGAAATGACTACAATGACATCAACATATGACACTTCTGTCAATTCCAAATGTAACCTGTTATTGCACTGTTGTATACTTACATTCCCAATTTGACATTTATTCAGAAATTTGTTTACACCAAATTACTTTTCCTGTGAATATAACCTTTACTGCTAGATAAGATGTATTTCTTTACTGACTTAAAAAAATATATATGTATTTACTTTGTGTGAAACCCAACACTGACCTTGTTCTTAAGAAAGAAACAAGGTCAACATTATCATACCACTCGTCTGGTCTAGACTGGTGAGACAGACCGATGGTTCCCTCTCATCTCACTCTTCTAAGTAACTAGTGTGGTATTTAAAAAAAAAAAATGTATATATACATTTGATTTATTCAGGGGAACCTAATTGAAACCAGGGTCTCATTCTCAATGGTGCCCTGAGAACAAACAATAAACAAATCAACATGATAATACAAGAAAACAGCAAAAAATAAACTACAAGATATACCAACCATGTCATACATGCAGATACATTGTGGTTCAGTGACACACATGGCCATGGCATAAACAGACGGCCATAGACAAAGAGGCTAATAGTGTTTTTAGTATTTCTTTTTTGTGCAGCCCAGGAGGAAAACTTTTTGAATGAAAATTCCACCAAAAAACTACATTTTGGTATTTGTTTCATTAGTGCACGCATCATACGTGAAAAGTTCTATATCTTGAAAACTTGATTGCTGATGTGCAAAACATTTTGGGACTGTATCAACAGTGGGCTAATGAAACCAATACCAAAATATTGTTTTTGAGTGGTATTTCCCTTTAAGTCGTTGTTAAGGCTCCACATTTACTGTTATTGTGTCTCTGTACTAGACCCCCAGGCTGAGTGGAGTGAGGGGTTGTTATTGTGTCTCTGTACTAGGGCCCCAGGCCTGAGGTTTGGAGTTGGAGGGCGGTTGCCTAGCACCATGTAAAGCCCAGTCATGTTTTGGTTCAGGCCTTCTCTTCTGGGACCCTGTGTTCTGGTTCTGGACGGACTGGACAGACTGACCGGGACCCTCGGGCTCTCAATGCAGGAGGTAATGCTTACTTTGCCCAGACCACTACCAGTTGGGGTTCTTGTACAGTGTATTTTACATTGATATCATTCAAATAAATCAAGATGAAAAACAAAGCATATTATTTGATATAGTGAACATGAATTCCTAACGTTTGTTCATTCATTGTCAGGTGAAGGACCTATGCTGGCTCCCTGACCCTCTGCCTCCCCAGTGTAAGATCCTCATCCCAGCGACCTCCACAGACGTAACCTACCAGAGGCTGAACCTCAGCCCAGACATTCAACCCTCCCCTGGCCCGGCTTGTCAGACCCCTGGGTCCGCCGCAGCGTCCTGCTCCAACACCCTGCCCTGCCAGGAGCCGCACAGCACCCTGCTGCAATTCATCTTGGAACCAATACCAGGCAGGGAATGGACCGCCTGCAGCTGTTGCTGGCGGTGGTGGCTAGCGAGCTGCAGAAGTGCAGCATCCTGAGGGGAAAGGAGGAGGAGGAGGAGTTGATAGAGGAGTATGTGGAAGTGGATTCTATGGCAGAGCTGTGGGCCAGGGTGATTCAGCACTGGATCAAATGACTATGGTGGGGTCAGTGAGGGTACGGCCAGTCCAGCCAGCACTGGTATCAACTGGGACTATTGGCCTGGGTGGTCATGTGAGGGTACGGTCAGTCCAGCCAGCGCTGAATCAATGACTATGGCGGGGTCAGTGAGGGTACGGTCAGTCCAGCCAGCGCTGGATCAATGACTATGGCGGGGTCAGTGAGGGTACGGCCAGTCCAGCCAGCACTGGATCAATGACTATGGCGGGGTCAGTGAGGGTACAGCCAGTCCAGCCAGCACTGGAACAGGAGGACCTACCTCTCAGGTGTCCAACATAGGTGGGATCATCTTTACCCTCTCTAGTTATGCAGTTGTGATTTTTTTTTAAAGTGCCATACAGCGAGAATAACCACTGTAATATTTTCTCAATAAAGGTGACGAATTAACATTGTTAGTTATGGCATTCTATGATTAATTGTTGTATCTAACCTTTACTGCCTCCTTCTCTCCAGATCTGAGGCCGGGTATGGGACACTCTGCCTCGTTCACCTCTCCCATGCTGGGCTGACTGAGGAGCAGGTCCTAGTCCTGCTGGAGGTTCTTGGTTACCCTGGGTACTTACAGGTTCTACCTCTGGAGTGGGCCTGGTCCCGCACTGCTGCTGGGCCCTGGGTTCAGGAGAGACCCAATGGAACACTGAGCCTCACCCACCAATCACTGGGCCAAGCCATGGACCTCCTCCTGCTGAGTGAGTGAGGGGCAGACAGGAGCGGAAGTTACCAGCCTATAAATAGAAAGCATAGAATGGACATTCTACAATGGCCTTCGTTTGTTGGTCTTTCCAACATGGTGGTGCTTTTTACTTGATTGATCATCTTTGTCTAACAATGAAAGTGGAGTATCTGCATGTAAGTGGAACTCTTGGACTCTGCACTAAGGAGTCCAACTGACCAATCATTTCATTTCCACTTCTCCTTAGTCTTCTATTTTTTGATCTGTGGGGGTCCGTCCCGGTAAAGGTTCAAGGTGGCTTGAGGAGGACCAGACAGGGCTACCATCTCAGCCAGTTCTTCCAGAGGCAGGGCAGGGAGCTCTGTAGCTGGCCTAAGATCCTGGAGGAGCTCCACTGGCACCTGGAGCAGAGTGAGGCCTGGGGGGAGCTACACACCTTCTTCATAGAGCCACAGTAAGAGCATGGACATACACTTCACACATAAGGATGCTAGGGGCACACAGTTACTGTTGGGGAAAATAGTTTAGCCGCAGATTAACTGTCATCATATATTTACCCTAACACTTAAACTGGGTGAGCCTTTTTATCGGATTACAAATTCGCATGTTTATCCATCATTTGTTTACATAACGGTATCCACTTACTATCTGACCCAAGGACTGTAGAGCACCTGTCTACAACTTGGAGACAGTCTCCTCAGCTGAGAATGGATGTTGTCAGGTACTGGACTCTCCTGATCCTCAGAGGTTATGACCCCTACACCTCGTACCAGAGCCTGCTGGGTAAGGGAAGCCACCCTCGTACTCTTGTCCAGTCAGGACGATCGGCATTCCCTCCTGCTACACATACAGGTAAAATCATCATGGTTGCACATTTCAACACGCATTCAGCATTGAATGTCACAAAACTGTAGAGATACCATCCGTAAATAATGTAGCTATTATTTCCATTCAATTCAGAGCAGAGAGAGGTACACAGCAACAGGGCCTTCATGACTGAGGCCAAAAGTGACGGCAACAGTAATTAGTCTTCACTGATAACAAATTGACTATTGACGATGTCTTAGTGATCTGTTACCAGTCATCATCAGTGATCCTATGTGACCAGTGATTATGACTGTTTTTGTTTTTTGTTCCCCACCCGTAGAAGATGGTTGTCAGTGGGATCCAGGTGTGAAAGGGAGAGTGGAGATGTTGGTCTCTGAGTTGCTGCTCTGTCTGAACAGGAAGGGGGAAGCAGAGCAGATCCCACTGCAGGCTGAGAACACCCTCACACAGGTTAGTTAGATCCACCACTCACTCTTAAAGGGACACTTTATTTTCTTTCACTGTTGATACCGGCTACATCATCATGATGATGCAAAATAAAACTTAACTTGCTGACATGTAGAATATTTCGGGACTATATCAACAGTGGACTAATTAAAAAAATACCATAGTTGGAGTGGATTTTCCCTTTAAATCCTAGCCAATATGCTAAGACTTTACTTTAACACTGTAATTGCTCTAGTAATACCATATCATGTTCTTAGTGTATAGACTTTCACTCAATTATGAAAGGCTTTCATACAGCCTGCTGAAATGATCGCTCTGCTTCCCAATTTCCTGTCAATTCAGGCTAGTGAGCAGGACAGAAACAGGGAGAGTGTGATGTTACTGCTGACAGTGCAGCAGACTTTGGCTGAGCTCTATGTGGAGACGGACCAGCACAGAAAGGCAGAGACATACTGTAGATCAGCTCTGAAGACCGCCCAGACTCTCACCACTACCTGCCTTGAGAAACATGAGAGAATCACTGTTGGAAAGGGTATCTGTCCAGAGAGTCGGGGCAATATGGGTCTCAGGTTTTTAAATAAGCAGCATGATTATGTATTTTTTTCATTCACAACGTCATGTTTCGTCCCTATCAGGTCAGTTGCTTTGTGTACTCTGCCAGCTGCTGTTTGCAGACGTCCGAACCATCGAGGCCTCTCAGATACTCAGTGACATCATCAATATGGGACACCACAAACTCCACCTGTGTGCTGACGCCACTGTATCACTGCTCTGTGGGATCCACAGGTGTGTATTAAATAGCATAACTAGGTATAGTCTCATGTGTGACGTTTCTATACTTCATAGGTTCAGCTACAGGTGTTTCTATGTCTTTTGCTGTTGTTAGACCTAAACCCATGTGAATATCTTTTGATACTGTATGTCTCAATTTAGGCAAGCTAAGATTAATGTCATGATTTAAAAAAAAAAAATGTGTATGTGACAGACTCAGCCTGCAAAACCCACATGGTTCTGAGAAGCACCTCCAGGTTGCCTTGAAAGACCAGGAGGCGCTGGTATGGTTGAGAGCACCCTCTAGTGGTGGAGGTGGAGGAGTGCCTGGCAGACGTCTTGGCCAACACCTGCGCAGGGTGAGACTACTTCTCTTCTAGTGTTCTTCTGGGTCTTCTTCTCCTCTTCTTCGTCATTAATTGTGTCCTCCATCGTCTCCTCAGTAGTTTCTTCTCTGTCATTGTTCTCCCTCTTCTCTCTATTCCTCCTCTCATCCCCTCCTCAGTAGTTTACTCAGTCAGTCACAGTATATGAATGTTACAGTGTGGTGAAGATGTGACGTGTTCAGGTTGAGGCAGAGGCTAGCAGTGGAGCTGTATCGACACACGGTGCACGTCAAAGACCAGGACATGAAGCTTTGTCCCCCACATCGCCACGTCTTCAGGCGAAGGGATGCAGCCTCGCACGCACCTTGGTCAAACTTGGTAATTATTTCATTTTTCAAACAGAAGCACCACAACTCTCAATCATTCTTACACTTTTTTTCTAGACTGTTAGCAACTACACAGAGTGTAATATGTTTAGATTGTGTGTGTTATGGCAGGCAGGCAGATATTTCATGGCTCCGGTAAGACAGAGAATAGAGAGGCTGTTGAACTGCTGCAGAGAGGTCTGGACCTGTACATCTGCTTCCTGGGGTCTGATCACACACTGACCAGAGACTTACAACAGTAAGCCTTCTTTAGCTCCTACACAATTTAAAATTCTAACATTTTCTTCTTGCATTTCCATAGGATCTAAGAGAAAGTTACAGGTCATTGGACCTAACGGAGTTGACCTTTGTCCTTTTAGGGTTTTAAACACAGAATCCAGGAGACCTCTGACCACTTGTGCCTTCAGGTTCAGACCCCTCTCCCACCTCTCCACTAGGAGACTAAGCAGTGGGACCAGACCCAATACAGCCGGACCCCTCCACTTCCACCTGGCCTGGTACAGGGGCACCACACACACCCCTCTGGACCCCTCTGTAAACAGATCCCTGTCAGCCCCATCCAACAAGTCCCGCAATACACAGCCAGAACTGAAACCAGAACTGGTGGAGTACCAGAACTACAACAACAGACAGAACCAACTGTCTTCTTCTCCCAGGCCCTGGTCTGCCTTCCAGACCCCACAGGGTTTGGGCCACAGAGTGACATCAGAAACCTGATCTCAGAACTCAAACCCAGTCCTGCTTCAGCACCGGGCTTTCGTTCCATAGACAGGACCCAAGTGCTGCATAGGGCAGGCTGGTGCCACCTACCAGGCAGGTACTTGCTGGAGGAACGGACAGTAACCGCTTTGAACAGAGAGATTGGATCCCCTTTGCACACACAGAGATGCACACTGCTGGTCAGACAGACAGGCCAGGGACAGAGAGGAGAACAGAGCTGGAGAGACAGAGTGTCTTATTCCGCCAGGAGGCACTAGAGAGAAGAGAAAGATCGAGAGAAGACTACTCTCATGGTGACCACTGAACTGTTTGTGTTTATTCTTTTACCACTTTTGATACCAATCAGCTGTTTTTCTTTTTTCCATATACATTTAAATATAATTGTTGCATGTTTACTTGGGGTGAAATGGCCCCTATTTTGTACAGAAACTAAATTATTTGACTTCATGTTGTCAAATGAATCGATCCTTTTTAGTTTTCTGTAGGGTTGCATCTAAATATTGTTTAAATGTTTTGTAAGATGGTTAAGCTCCTCATCCTGGTGCGCAACAACGTTGACCTTTTATCTCAGAAGGCAGTACTTATAGTATTTCTAGTCAAGTGGGTGACTATTTGTTTCAAGTGTATTAGTCTAAAAATAAATCTCTTTGCCAAAATTCGTCATCTCTCCCATGTCTTATTCGACTAGTAGTTGTTCTGAAATGTTTATTGCTTGCCTACATTTTACTCCCTCTGTTTAATATAACACACATACATTAATTATTAATTTCGGTTGCCTATCCTGACATGAAGTTTGTTCCATAGAAAGTATTTGACTGTAGTGACAAAATTAAGGAAATTAGAAGGGGGGGAGGATTTCGGCCAAAATCCCCCCCCCCCTTTCTATCTTGGGACTGCAAGGCCTGGCACACTTCATAATAATTTTGGTAGCTCATGTTGACCAGTAGTGTGTGCCACAGAAAGCCAAATTCGAGTATAAATAAACATTTATTTTAGAAGCATTTTGTAATGTTTAAGAAAATAAAGATAATATGCAAATACCAGCACAAAATAACACAAAAACATGTAAATACAATCTTTATAATCCACAACTGTGACGCTGATAATATACAGTATGTTTTTCATAGCAGTGTAGCCATATCACCTTATAGTCATAAGAAGGAGTGTGTGTGTATGTGGTACACGTTGGATTTTGGACAAGCCAAAGTGATGGAAAATAAATCAGTTCATTCTGTCTTTATTGTATATCATGATATCTGTGAGGCAAGACAATACCATATCTTATGATTAAAAAGACAAACCAAACCTGTATCATTTGAGGTTAAATACATTGAGAAATAAGGACAAGGGAGAATCAATGTAACTTTAGCAAATCAAATGTATTTTTAAGTTATCAATTTGTACAATATGTGCTGAAACCATAAATACATGTTATGGTAAATGTCGTATTTCATGATGGAATCTACCATATTCTAAAATGTAACATATACAGTATATTATATGCCATATGACAAGTAGAAAACTGCTACCTAACCTGTTCACTGCTAGAGTCAAAGCACAACAAACATATGTTTGTATTATAAACAGAGCAGCAGGTAGAAGTGTATTCCTAGTACAAAAGTAAATCAGTATCAAAGTGCTTTTTGAATAAGTGGCTATTGAATCAGCATTCACAAACAGCAAGGGACTTTGCAGTTATGATGCCTGCAGCTCAACTCATTCAACCAATTAGGCAACAGTACACAGCGAAGTCTTGGTGATTGTCCACTCAACCCTTAAAGAGAAGACAACTTCAAGAATGCCGCAATTGTAGGTCACAGAGAAAGAACAACAGTACAGCACTTTATCCAGGCCGGGAGGTATTAAGGAGCTGGTCATTTTCTGGCCTTGTAGACTAGAATTAGAATCCTGATCATAATGTGAGCTGCAATAGGGAGCCCGTCCAGGGAGCAAATCAGTGGAGGGGAATCTGAGAATGCAGGCAGTTTAGTAGGGTGTGAGTTGAAGTAGTCAAATCTGGAGCTGACAAGGCTCTGACTTAGCATCTTGGGGGCATCGCTGGGTGGTGTGGCGGAAGAAGCAGAACGTTCAGGTGAGGGCTGGAATGTCCCAGGATTATCTAATATCTGAGAACGGGCAGGCAATTCCCTCGGATGAAGAGCATCGCCATCTTGCTGATTATGTGCTGTCATCCAGGTGGAAATGTCACCTCCATATCTGATGGAGGAAAATAGATAAGTTCAGTGTACTGTGAATAAGTTTATGTATATGTACTGTACATGTATGTGTATATATTTTATTTTAATTTCTATTATTATCATTATTGTGTTTTGTGGGTGGGGGGTGGGGGGAGGTTGATGGGGATGGAGGTGTTGGGGGTGTCCTATTGAGGGTGAAGGGACCTATTGGGGAGGAGATTCTTCATGGAGGCACATTCAGTAATAGTTTTGTTTTTTATATTATTATACATTTATATATTTTTTTCTTATAATAGAGAAAAAAATAACAGTTAACTGATTATGGATATGCACTCATGTTGACTTATAAACTCAGCAAAAAAAGAAAACGTCCTCACTGTCAACTGCGTTTATTTTCAGCAAACTTAACATGTGTAAATATTTGTATGAACATAACAAGATTTAACAACTGAGACATAAACTGAACAAGTTCCACAGACATGTGACTAACAGAAATTGAATAAATTGTCCCTGAACAAAGGGGGGGTCAAAATCAAAAGTAACAGTCAGTATATGGTGTGGCCACCAGCTGCATTAAGTACTGCAGTGCATCTGCTCCTCATGAACTACACCAGATTAACCAATTCTTGCTGTGAGATGTTGCCACATTCTTCCACCAAGGCACCTGCAAATTCCTGGACATGTCTGAACAACTACTAGTCGAATAAGACATGGGAGAGATTACGAATTTTGGCAAAGAGATTTATTTATAGACTAATACACTTGAAACAAATAGCCAAACCGAAAACTGCAGATATGACTAGCGAAATCTCAACTAGCAAGCAAGTCAGAGCAATGAAGAATTTAGTGTGTGAGCGTTCACACGAAGGGTTGCAGATTGCTTGCAGGGGGGAGATTTTCGGCACAACACCTGCCTACGCAATGAAACGTTGACCTACAATTAATACTTTTTTTTACTGGAAGACTAGCCAACTATCTAGTACACACTTCGGATACGAGGTTGGTGTCTCTTTTTTTGATCAAAATTAAACATATCTTGTTATTGAACAAAATAGTAAGGTGGCAAATAACTGGCTACCGTATACCGATAATACGGGACCTATTGTTTTGCTAAACGGTTTATCAAAAAGTTGATTGTAGGCCTAGTAGTATTTCCACTGAAATGGCAAACATGCTAATTGCTAACCCGTTAGCAAACATTTTTACGACCCCAATAATCTCAAAACATTGATGGCTTGATCACAAGATAACACTGTTGAAGGTAATATATTTCTGAAACGCTGTTGAATAGCCGATAATACGGGTTGCTCCCCAATAGGATTTCAATTTAAAAAAATCCTTAATCCAAAAGTAAATCTTATCAGATTTTGGAACCAGTCCTATTGGACTCCAATAGGATACGATCTGATAGATCTTTCTTTTGGATTCTAATAGAATTGTTTTATTGGAATACTAGGATTTTTTTTTACTAGGGATATCGGTCTCAGTCACCAGATCTCAACCCAATTAAACACTTATGGGAGATTCTGGAGCGGCGCCTAATACAGCGTTTTCCTCCACCATCAACAAAACACCAAATTGTGGAAGAATGGTGTAGCATCCCTCCAATAGAGTTCCAGACACTTGTAGAATCTATAACAAGTGCATTGAAGCTATTGGGTCATCGGCTGCATTTACACCTAAAGCCCAAATCTGATCTTTATTTCACTAATTTTGACCAATCTGATCAGCTCTGAAAAATATATTTTGTGATTGGTTTTAAATACCGATTAGTGGGGAAAATATCAGAACTGGGCTGTCTAAACGCAGCCATGGTGGCCATACGATCTATTAAGACGATTTATGTTGACGTTTCCTTTATTTTGGCAGTTACCTGTACCTGGTGCAAAAGGGAGTCGCCCATACAGTCATTTTATCCAGGACAATCTACGGAAGCGCGGTGCCACTTTATCGCTGAGCAACCTCTTGATACCAGCCGCTAACGACAAGCATAATCGTTTATTTATTATTGCACACCAGGTAGGCTACTTTGTTTTTAATTAAGATTTGCGTTGACATTAAACGTGTACAACTTTAGAATCGCTTATGTTCTCCAATTCTCTTGATTGCCTTCCTCATTGAAAGTCAAAAACAACAATGATACGTCGTTGTGGATTTTTATTTTTGTTAAAACAAAATTAAGATGTTCTAATAGGATGTTGAATTAATGTGACAATTTAAATTGTATACAGTTCTCTAGAATAGAAAATATTTCTTAATTGAATTCCTTATCTTCTCAAATGTTAATTTATGGGATGTTGGGTAGTCATGAGTCACTCCCTCAAGTATTACCTTATCTCATGATTAATGACTCCCTTGCACAATAATCATGAGAGGTTTCTTGGGCAGTTTATACACTGCCAGATAAGCCTTAGTCATGATATAGGGCCAGTTTCCTGGACAAATATTAAGTTTAGTCCTGGACTAAGAAGGGTCTTCAATGGAGATTCTCCATTTTAAAGTGTTTTTCAGTCCAGGACTAGGCTTAATCTGTGTCCATTAGTTTTCTGAAAAGTGTAAAGGGAAAGTAGGTTAACCCACGAAGGCTATAACTAGTATCTGTTAATTAAACCAGGGCAAAATAATGTTTTATCAGCTGACACGAGAACATCATCCATGCAGAAGGTTGTTATATTGTAGGAGGGGGAAAAAATTGCCCGATGACTCATACTGAATTTAATTTGACTGCTCTATTGGTCATCAAGGAGAAGAAATGTTAGTGGGCGAGGCATTTGGCCAGAGTGAGGCGGATTGGTAGCCAGGCGGATTGGTAGCCAGGCAAGAAAAAAATGTTTGCCAGCTTAAACAATGGGCCAGTGTTTTGCATGGCAGGGTGCCCCGGTTGGGTGGAGATTTCACTTAAGGACCAATGGAATGGTCTAAAATGTTTAAACTCCGCCCACCCAGGGCACCGGGCCATGCAAAACGAACTCACTCACCCCTCTTTGTTTTTGGGAGGGGACTAGCCTAGTGTATCGTGTGGGGGAGGACAATGAAGAAAGCCCTTGGGCAATTTGAGACTAATGCTACTGATATGAGAGCACTCCCTCATCTCTTTCTCCGCTCAGACAAGTTATTTGCAAATAAAGGTTAAATAAATAATATAAACATTTGTGAGCGAGTGGTGAGATCAAAACCGGTATCAACATTAGAGAACATCTGGTTTAACTGCTGTGTCTCTCCACAGACCTTATTTGAACTATTAACTGACACATGATCCCTAACTCTATCAGTTCAGAGTGGAACGTTATCACAAAACAGGTCTGGATTCCAGGCTATCCTAGGGACGGGTATCAAAGTTTAATGGCAAGTTTTTCCTGCCCCATATCTTTATAGCATGACGCACCACCCTGAGTTTAAGAGGGCCGGGAAGAAGCCTGGCCTCCAGGTGTGGAGAGTTGAGAGTCTGGACCTGGTGGCCGTGCCAGAGAGTCTGCATGGCGGGTTCTACTCAGGGGACGCATACCTTGTTCTTAATACCATCAAGCAACGTTCTGGGCATCTACAGTATGACCTTCACTTCTGGCAAGGTAAAACTTGATCTGGTCGAATAGACTGTATTTCTTGAAATGCTGTACAGTGTTTGTACATTTCAGCCCACTGATATGTGCTTATGCACTTTTACAATTGAAATCCATTCCATTATTTGTGAAAATAATGTTTGAAATGTGACCAATCGTTATTTCTCTGGTCCTGCAGGAGATGACTGTACACAAGATGAGAGTGGAGCAGCAGCCATTTTTACCATCCAAATGGATGACTACCTGGGTGGCAAACCTATTCAGTACCGTGAGGTGCAGGGTTACGAGTCAAGAACATTTTCAGGCTACTTCAAAACTGGACTGAAGTACATGGTAATGTTTCAAAACGAGTTAAAAGAAACAAAGGAAGTCACACAGTCTGCGTATGCTCCCAACACTTCTTCAGTGTTCACAGCACCTTCTATGCAAAAAGGAACTGTGTACTGAGTAGAAGGTACTGTGGACCAAAACGTTGGTTTACCTGTTAAATTGTTGGGAGCACACTGTATGTATAGAGTATGCGATAATGTATTTATTTTTAAACAGTTTACTATTCCGTTAGTCAGCACCTCCACCATCATTTTGGGGTGTGCTACCTCATGCTTTTTACTGGAATGTTGAGACATTCAATAAGTTTGTTAAATGTATTTGCTTATCTCAAGAACTCCTCCACTTATCTTATTGATTATCTTCCCAATCTTTACCTTAGAAAGGGGGTGTGGCTTCAGGGTTCAAGCACGTGGTGTCCAATGAGGTTAAGCTGCAGCGTGTGCTCCAGGTCAGGGGTCGGCGTGTGGTTCGGGCCACAGAGGTAGCAGTTAGTTGGGACAGCTTCAACCAGGGAGACATTTTTATCCTCGACCTGGGCAACGTGAGTTCACTGAAATCTATAAGAGTTTCTACAGCAACCTATCTACAGTATGTACAAATCAAGGAAACATATACTGATTTAATTTAGTGAAATTATTTGCAGATTTTAGTGGAATTGTCTTTGTACAATGTAGGCTAAAACTGTATTGTCATTGTTCATGTTAGTAAGCTGTTATTGTAAGTAATCCACTTTGAAACCAATACTGTTTTAGTCATGAATAATGTAAAAGATAATTCGTATACGTTGCGGTATGCTTTAACATAGTCAACAGGCAGAGGAGTTAGAGCTACAGAAGTACACTTGGTCCACTGTACTGATAATCTTCACTCGTCTCTATTACAGGAGGTTTATCAATGGTGTGGTTCCAAGGCCAATAACTTTGAGAAGCTGAAGGCCACTCAGGTGTCAAAGGATATCCGTGACAATGAACGATGTGGGCGGGCTGAGTTGTACATATGTGACGAGGGGGCAGAATGTGAGAAGATGCTGGAGGTGAGTCTTTCAATGAGGAGAAAGGGATGGAAAAAATAGTTAATTCCTATACACTTCAAATCATGCAATTGTTTATATGCTCCCAATAGACATCTATAGTTAGTTACCTTTTAACACAATGGTGATCATTTGCTGTGAGATGCCTGACTCGTGGTCTCGTTCCAGATTCTTGGACCCAAACCCGAGTTGCCTGAGGCAAATGCAGATGACACAAATACAGACGCGTCCAACAGGAAGCTGGCAAAATTATACAAGGTCAGATCCATTTTCGAATTAAACAATCTAATCTTTAATATTATGTAATAAGCAGTTTTTGAGCATACCTTCAAATACTAATATTACATTGAAATGTTTTTCCAAAAGGTGTCTAATGCCAGTGGGGATATGGGCATGGATATGGTAGCATCGGAGAACCCGTTTTCACAGAATGCCCTGGAGTCAAGTGACTGCTTTATCTTGGACAATGGCCCCAATGGCATGATCTTTGTCTGGAAAGGTATTGGTTTCTTCTCAGCAGCTGGTCTCTATGACTTCTTTTGACTGTAAAACCCCAAGCTTTAATCTTCCCTTAGATTAGACACTACTTTTGAATACTGTTGCGCCTGGAAGTCACTTAGTTCTTCTGCCTTTGCAGTTTAATCATGAGTTTATTTGGAATGAAAACAGGTAAGGACGCTAACAAAGAGGAGAGAAGTGCGGTGATGAGTGCTGCCGAACAGTTTATCACAAAGATGGGCTACCCGAAACACACCCAGGTCCAGATCCTACCTGAGAATGGGGAGACCCCTCTGTTCAAGCAGTTCTTCAAAATCTGGCGTGACGCGGACCATACAGTGGGGTTGGGAACCGCCTACGTGTCCAACAAAATCGCCAAGATCAAGAAGGTTCCCTTCGATGCCTCCACTCTCCATCACTCGAACGCCATGGCGGCTCAGCATGGGATGGTGGACGAGGGGAATGGAGAGAAGCAGGTTTTTTGGCGGGGATTCTGGGGTTTTCTCAGTAAACACCATATAGTATGATGGTAGTTACCCTTAAATATTGTGTTTCAAGGTTTAGGGTAGTCATGTGTCCTCAGTAAAGGGATACATACAGCCCTTAAGGGTTACAACTGTGTGCCTACACACCCACCAAAAAGGTGTCACAATCTCACAAACAAGCTTTTGAGAAAAGAGCTGCAAGGGGTGTTACCTTTTTTCCATTCATGGACTACTACTAGCAAGAGCTGTATTTACCTGTTAACCTCTGTAGATCTGGCGTATTGAGGGAGCTGACAAGGTGCCTGTGGAGCCCTCCACTTATGGACGATTCTATGGGGGAGACAGCTACATCATCCTCTACAACTACCAGCATGGAGGGCGTAACGGACAGGTCATCTACATATGGTAAAGACAATGGAGATTATCCTTCTGGAAGCGACAGCAGGAAGCTTTATGTGTTATTACATAGTCTTACAGCAAAAACTGCTAGCGTCCTTCTATCGTTACAGTAGGCTTCATCATTTATGAGCCCCAGGGCTTTTGTTACATAATGTATTAGACACATCTAAACCAACTATATACTGTATGATATAACCTAAGCATAAATGTATGTTAATAGCACTTGAAAAGTACTCCTTTTTCACAGGCAAGGAGTGGATTCTAGCCAGGATGAAATTGGCGCCTCGGCCATCTTGGCTGCTCAGCTGGATGACGAGTTGGGAGGAGGGGCAGTACAGGTGACTGGATCGTTTTGATTTATCGCAGTCTGCCCCGGATAATACGGTCCAGGTCATTTTTAATCAAGATGCACTGGATTACAGAATTTAACAATATTAGTCAGTTGTTTTGTCTGCAGACGCTGGATCTATATGAATACGTTTCCATGGTCATGGATATCAACAGGGTCAGAGCATTGGTCTGTAAAATGAAATGGAAATGAGGGAAGGTTAGGTTTAAAGCCAGGTATGACTCAATCTGATTTTCTGTCTGTTTCTACCGTAATGAAGGTGCGGGTGATCCAGGGTAAGGAGCCCGCCCACCTCATGAGTCTTTTCGGGGGGCAGCCGATGGTAGTGCACCAGGGTGGTACCTCCAGAGAGGGTGGCCAGGCCCAGGCTGCAGACACACAGCTGTTCCAGGTGAGGTCCAACCCTGCTGGCTGCACACGTGCCATAGAGGTGAGTAACAGGAGATGGGAAAACCTCAATAAAGGATGTTTTGTACATCTATTTGGTTCTTTTTTGGGTCTATTCACTAGAATCCAAACGGACGCAAACAAGCCGAAACGGGGAAGGACTAATCTGAACATGTCCAATAAGAAAGGCATCACAAAATGTCTTTGCTACAGTGTACACTAATACACCACAGTAGATAGTGGAGTAGCCAGCCATTGTGATGTATGGTTGGTGACGCTGACTACAGTCCGTTTGCTACTGCAGAACTGTAATTAGTACTTCCAGTGTACATTATTTTAACTGCTTCCTCTCTCCACTCAAGGTTGATGTTGCTGCCTCAAATCTGAACTCCAACGATGTCTTTGTGCTGGTGACCCTGGCATCCTCCTTCATGTGGGTGGGAAAGGGGACAAGTGACAGTGAGAAGCATGGAGCTCAAAAGCTATGTGACCTTCTAGGGGTCTCAGCCTCAGAGCTGGCCGAGGGTGAAGAATCAGGTACGTTCCCTGTCAGCAGTCAAATTCACTAGGAAATGATGTTTAGCCAATAGCCACAGAGTGTTACTTATTATGAGGATACAAGACAAAGCTTTTCCAACCGCTCCATCTTCTTCCAGATCCACAATTGTATGTATGTGTTTGTGTGTCAAGATGACTTTTGGGATGCTCTGGGAGGTAAAGCGGACTACCGTACCTCAGCCAGACTGAAAAACAAAATGGACGTTCATCCACCACGCCTGTTTGCCTGCTCCAACAAAACTGGCCAGTTCGTTGTGAGTCTGCCCTGTTATAACTGTAGTATAGCACTTTCCAACTTCCTTTGCTGCATTCCTGTTTACATGTTTGACATGATTTGAATATCCATTTGGACAAATTCAGTTTCTTCTGCTAATGAAATAGCCTTTGATCCATATTTTATACATAAGTGTGGGAAAACATTTCCATGTCTGTCCTCCTGAATGTGCACCTGGCCCGTTGTCAAAATGCCATAATACTATTTATACAGATTGAAGAGGTGCCTGGGGAGATGACACAAGAAGACCTGGCCCCAGATGATGTCATGCTCTTGGACACCTGGGAACAGGTGACTAGTAGAGGGATTGTCAAGGTGCAACCAGGGCCACGTTCAGCAGCCGAACGTTGTGGAAATGCCATGAATAGAACAAACGCAATTCCTTATGTCAGAGGGGCATGTATGTTCTACATAGCATATTTCGATCTGAACGTTCCACCCTGCTGAACGTGCCTCAGGTTTTTTGCTAATAATGCACACCTATTGATTCGCTTAACACTTTCCATGTACCCTTCAGATCTTTGTTTGGATCGGAGGTGAAGCTCAAGAGGAGGAGAAGACAGAGGGTATAGCCTCAGGTAAGCAATGGTGGTTTTAAAACAAGATCACATAATTACCTGATAAAAGTGCCAACGGGAACTTAAATGTGCTGTTTCGTTAAATTAACTGTTCTTTCTTTCCTCACTGCTCCTGCCTATTTCCTGTTCTGTGGTCAGCCATTCGTTACATAGAGACAGACCCTACCAAGCGGGACGGCAGTACGCCCATAGTGAAGTTAAAGCAAGGTCATGAGCCTCCCACGTTCACTGGCTGGTTCTTGGGCTGGGATCATGAGTACTGGAGCAGTAATCCCATGGAACGGGCCATGGTTGGACTCCGTGTCTGAACCACTGCAGGGCGAGGTTTCCCCTAGTGGCAACTTCACCCAAAGCCTCTACTTGACTCATTTGTGCAACTAACTAGGTATCCCCTTTCCTTTCAACTGTTAGACTGCCCATGGATACCAATTTGTGATGGATAATATACTCTTCACACTAGTGCTGATTTAATCTTATGGTTTTCATGTAATCCACACTACACAGTTTAGTCATTTCCTTTTCTTACACACTAATACTGTTAGCCCATGTTTTTTTAGCAGTATATTACTACATTTGCAATAAATGGGCCAAGAGTTTTTCGCTTCTGTACCATGCCCTGTTGGGCAGAGTTCAGATATTCCAGTTTGAGAATCTTGTGCAGACTGGGTTTCCATAACGACATGTCATGCCTATCAAACATGCTGACAGTGGATGGAAAAGCTTCAACAAAGCACAACTGGAAGCAGTCAAATACATTCACATAACTAAATAAAATGTATGATGCCCGACACCAGTTGTCTGCTCTGTTAACTGTAGTAAATAGCTAAGAGGCTTTGGTTTAGTGATTTTCATGAAAACATGCTCGCAATGGATGAAGACCGGCCAATCAAGGCAGAGCTACTTGAAGCCAGGAGACATTTATTCTCAAAAATAAAATGGGATTCTATAAAAATGTCACCTGTCAGATTTTACAAACATAATACAACTCTCACCTGAGTATTCAACAGATGCATCACCCCATAAATCATTATGGGGTGATGACATTGTAACATCTTACAGAAAACCAAATGACATTTAATTACAAATAAGTTGTCACGTTCGTCGTAACATTTAAGTGAGGAGGACCAAGGCGCAGCGTGATAATACATTCTCTCTTTAATGAAGACGAAAACGAACACTATACAGACTAATCAAAACAACAAACAGACGAACGTGAAGCTATACAAACAATAAGTGCAGACACTGGCAACTTACACAGACAATCACCCACAAACTACCTAATGACTATGGCTGTGCCTAAATATGGCTGCCTAAATATGGCTGCCTAAATATGGCTCCCAATCAGAGACAACGATAGACAGCTGTCTCTAATTGAGAACCAATCTAGGCAACCATAGACATACATACACCTAGACTAAACACTGCCCCATAAACATACAAAAAAACCTAGACAATACATAACACATACATCCCCCATGTCACACCCTGGCCTAACTAAAATAATAAAGAAAACAAAGATAACTAAGGCCAGGGCGTGACATAAGTTGATCATCATTAACCACCTCCATGAACGAGCTGAATCCTTAAATTGTGAGATAAAGGGGCACACAGCTACCCTCACAGTGGGGCCTTAAGCCAGGTCCACGTGCTTTGTTTTCATCAGCTGTTCTGAACCTCGCTGTAGTAGTCGCCGTCCTCATTATCAAAAGATCTCAGAGAGTAGGAAGAGCTCTTGAGGATCATTTCTGGACACCACATATCCTGATTTTATCAGAACTTTGAGGCGCTCTTCAAAATTGGGGAGAACTCTACTGTTGAGGAAGTCAATGATCTCTGAAAAGAAAATGCATAGAAATAAAATCTGCAAACGGTTCCAGCAAACAAGTTGCGTGCCAAACGGCATCCTAGTCCCTATATAGTGTGCTATTTTTGACCGGGGCCCATGGTCAAAAGGAATGCACTTTATAGGGAATAGGTGTGATTTGGGACTAGATCAAAGCTCTGTTCCCCAAAGCACCATTCTATTTAAATAGTACGGTCAAGGAGGACCTAGTGACATTTCTTCTCCCTTTATGTCATCACTGATCCTATTGATTCACAACTATTCTAACGAAATGCTAAACCTAGCGACTGACAATATTGGGTGGTCGCCTGGGGTTGTACAGTGGTCTAAGCCGCTGCCTCAGGCTCACAGGTACTGTGTACTACCACTGTGAGCATGGGTTTGAATCTGACCCAGTCCTCTAGCGCTCTCTCTATCCTGTCCAATAAACAAGAAATACAAAAGGAGTGGGACTGCCCTAGTCTTTAAAATAAGAGGATAGTGTTTGTATGACAGTAGCTTACACCTACCACAGAAGGACATGCTCTGCCACAACGGAACGTTGTCTACCTTTAGCCTGTAGTACTGTGTCTGTAGATAGCGCGGCGTAACATCCCTTAAAAATTATACAAATGTTAGCACATAGCAATGCATTACATCACACTGACATGCACGGTTGCATTCCACACTCCTAGAAGATGGAAAACATTTGTAAAGGCTTTGTCATGCATTGATCTAATTCAATGACATCTCAGCGTTGTATTGAAAGACTTGACAATCCAAAAAGTTAACTGACATAATATACAAACCTCCCTCAGTCCATGACACATTGTCTAAAAAATAATCTGTGTTTAATAACCTCTTACCCAATTGTCTGAGCAATTTCTTCCCAGTCGATACCTGCAACATCTTCCACCTGCATTGCATTCAAGCTGAAAAGGTCAAAAATGACATGAATCAAGATTCACAATGCAACAGTTTCACATGCTGATATCAGGACCAAAAGTCTACATTTTGTCCCGTGTATCAGGACAGTGCAGAAAGGTCCAAGTAACATCACTAAACCGGGCTAATACATCTTAAACAAAGAATCAAAAAACAGATTCACCATCACACAGATTGAATGGAAATCAACACACTTACGCTTTGATCAAATCCACTTTGCCCTGTAATGATTTCGTGCCTCCACTGAATACTGGTTGTCCATATGCCAGTATGTGCTTCAAAACACCCAACCTGGAAAAGTTGTATCAAATACAGCCTCAAAAGTCAGACAAAAGTTCTGAATCAATGTTTGTGTAAACAATTCAATGAGAATGGTTTTATTTTGTAACAGCTACCCCTGAAACTCCCTGCCCACCATTTTATTCGACACTGGGACGAGTGGCGCGTTTCAACCGTCTGGCACACATCTGTCCAGGGGATGTTGTTGTACAGTTTGTCTTTCCTGATGGTGGCCGGTCCACTGCCAGGCTCTGCCTGTCCCACCAGGTGCTTCCGCACAGCTTCCATTAGTCTTTTCAGTTCTTCCTTGGTCCACGCACCTTTGTTTGCGGCTGAGAAATAGACACCAAACAAAGCGGGAACATTGCCCCACGTCAAACACAAACAACCATTTCCCCAAAAGATGAGTGGAGCAGGATGTCCAGCAAGGATGTCAGAGTCAATATATTAAAGCTGTAATCTGTACTTGGTGAAACTGACACATTTGTTTGGGATATTACACCAAAGAAGTTACTTCAAACATCAGTTATTTTCCTTCGGACATCATTGCACGCGTGCTAGAACTGCAGAATATGTACTGTGATTATATTTTTTACCATGATGCTGGACATTCCTCTCTTCCGTTTCATCAACAAGACAAAAACAATAACTAAGGCGCTGGGGGAGAACAGTGGCGATGAGTCACCTTATGCGGATTCCAGTTCCCAATGACTTACACATTTGAGCAAAACGTTTCTCTAGGGCCGATTCGCTTCGGCCAGTCAACGTCGAGATCTTCGCCCACTTGTTGCCGTGCAACGTCTGCAGTTTTTTCAAAGTGTGAAGTTCTTCTTCGGTGAACCTTCGGTAAGGAAATCAAGGAAATAAGCATTCAAAGTGCCTCAATGTCTGCAAATATTAGCAAACCATAAAGTGGTTCGTATCAGAACAATAGCACAGTTGTGAACACTAATTCAAGAAAATGTAAATTCAACATTACTATACTTTCGTACATTGTATTTAGAGGCAACATAACGTAAGCCGTCATAGTGAGGGTCATTTCCTTATAGTAACGAGCCCCGTCTTACCTGCCCTTGTAGTTGCTGCCATCAAATATTTTCCTCCCACGTATATAGACGTGATGCCAAGGCCTGGGTATTCCTTCACCTGGAACAACAGGTAAGGAAGAGGTGAGATCAGTTTTCTGGGGAATTCCTAAGCATACTTTTTTGGCCACGGTAGACAATGCTGAAGAACAGGAATGTAATGTGGATAAAACTTGTCATAAAGTTTTCTAATCGAATGAACCTGGCTACAAGATGACACACCTATTCTTTCATGGAATCTGTGCTGACACTTCAACTTCTTGATATTTGCTTCTTCCCCTTTGAAGCGCTGTGGATGGAAGAGCTTAGAGCCACTCTGAATCCCAGTGAGAGCCAGGAAGTCGTAGACGTTACTCATGAGTCGGTCGTTCTCCTGCGTATTGAATCTTCCACTTCGCAGGGAAAGGCCTGGGAACAACAGAAGATTCCACATGGGCTTAACTGATTGGGTCTAAATGATAAAATATATGATAATACAATCTGTCACATCTCTCAACACAGTAACATCTTACATATCATTGCTACAATGTTACATAATGCTGTGACCATGAGTGACTGAAGAATAAGCTTACCTTGTCTTCGGAATTCCTTGAATCGATCAAGATCATACTTTATCATCTTATGGATCTCGTCGACCGACTTTGACTCAACATTGGGAATGAACTCTTTGAGATCATTCAGAGCCTGCCACTCGTCCACACTGTAGCATAGTGAGGGGAGAAAATCATTAACGTGACGTCTAAACACACCGCTGAGTCGACAGAGCAGGAGAGACATGTCTTCCTCTCTCCACAGGAAGCGGTTCCAGATGAAATTCTGGTACACAGCATTCACAAAATGTCTGGTTTTCACCAGCAAATGCTACTGGGCGACTCCACAGTAATAGAGTGATGCGGGGACTCAAATCTCACTTTAAAATGTATGTCAAACAAGTTTTAACAAATTAAAAACATTGCAGATGCAAAGTTTGGTAACAGAATGAGGGTTTGTGCAGCTGGTGCACTCATTCTGTAACCAACCTTTGCATCTGCACTGTTCTACAAGTAGCTTAAATGTATGTTTGTAAAATAATCAGTGGAAATGGTTAAAAGTCATTGTTGTGCCTAGAGTTGTATGGATTGTTTAACTTTGCAACCATCGGTTTTTGTTGGGCATACATTACAATTATTGTGGATTTGCCATACTGTCAATGGTTGTGTTCATTTGTGAAATCACTCTTTCAAAACATGCTAGATTCACACTTCAATACAAGTGAACCAGGTTTCCTTCTACTCACCATTGAGTTTCTTCCTTTAGGCTGGGTTTGTTGTGTTGGGTCCCTGTCTCAACCATGACTGAATGGGCGCCCTCTGTCTCACCGTTTGTTCCAGCATCATGAGTCCTGTTGTCATTTGGAACAGTTAAATCCAAAACACCTTCTGCAGAGTGGACACTGTCCATTCCCTTGTCTGACTCTCTGCTGTGGTTTTTCTTTCTCCCGCTGCCCTCCACAGCTGCAGACTCTCCATACGTTTTTGGCCTCTTTGGCTTCAATTTTCTTTCAGTTTGTTCTTTTAAACCTGGACAGTCTGCTTTATCTGGACAATCGTTCAGTTCACACTCTCTGTGTTTTTTGTTATTTCGTTTCCTTTTTTTTACATTCTCCTCTGTCTCAGTTACCACATTTTTACCTCTCTTGACCATTTCAGGGTGCAGTTCTATGGTTTCTGGATCATCTGCTGTTCTTGAAACTGTCCAACAGCTCTCCGCTCCCTCCTCAAGTTCTGTTTGTCTGTTCTTGTGCTTCTTCTTACTCTTTCTGGCCTCATCTGGCGCAGTTACAGCTGAAACATCTACTGCAGCCTTTGAGAGGACACTGTCTATCACCCATTCTGGCTCAATGTCATTATGTTTTCTCTTTTTCTTCCGGCTATTCATATTATTCTCATCAGCAATCACTAAATCCGCTCGCCCCTGTTGTGTTTGAAGATTCTTTGACTTTTTCTTTGTATTCTCTCCAGTTTGTTCCTCAGGATCTGGTACCTCCATTTCATCTTTAATAACATGTTGCTGCTTCTCTTCGTTTCCTTTTTTAAGTTTCTTCCTCTCTTTCTCCACCACTTCCAGCTCGGTCACTGTTCGCTCTTTATGTTTAGGTTCTTTACCTCTTTTCTCGACTGTCAACTGGTGACCATCCTTTTGATTATGCTCAATTGCCGGTTCTTTTGGTCCCTGTTCAGATAGTGCTTTAGTCTTTTTCTTTTTGGCTTTTATGGATTCCTCGACTGTATCAGGGGCCACTGATGAGATTAATACAGGAGTGTCTTCAAATTTAAGAGGGGATATTCGACATATCTCAAGCACTATGAGATTCTCACTAGCCCCCTGTTCAGTGGACGTTGAAGTCCCCAGCATGGTGGCTACAGTATTACCTGTTTTCTCGATCTGTAACAGAAAAACAACATTAATGTTTTAACATTGTTTCCTAAATGTGACAGCATGAATAGGCATGAGCTTAAGCAGCTATGTAACGTTAACTAGCTACCATAATTCGATTAGCAAAATACGTGCATATTAAAACACAAGTTCACTTTTTTCGTACATACGCGCACAAGTGTGATCAATGTTGGGCTAACTAGTGATAGTACATCCAAATAGACTAGCTAGCTGTGTAAATCAAATATGATAAAACTCGTAAAGAAAAATTAATTCACCAGGTTGAACAAATGGGGAAAGTAACACCGTAACTTCTTTGGTGACAAAAGCGACATAGCCACAAATGCAAATCTCTTCTTTGCTGCTAGCAATGTATGCGTGTGTGACTGTGACCAAAGCTAGCTACTGCCACTCTGTGGTGGACCTACTATAGAAATATAACATATTGGAACATCTAACCCTGGAAATTTGACTGGTAAACTACACTCGCAATGGCTGCCTGCTTGGTATTCTGATCATGAGTCTCCCATCTGCATTCCCGTGTCATTTCCAACAATTAGGATTTGTAGGTCTAGATTAATATTCCCGCTATGCAGTTGTGGAAAAAGTACCCAATTGTCACACTTGAGTAAAATTATAGATACCTTAATATTAAGTTACTCGAGTAAAAGTGAAAATCAGCCAGTAGAATACTACTTGAGTAAAAGTCTAAAAGTATTTGGTTTTAGATATACTTAAGTATCAAAAGTAAATGTAATTGCTAAAATATACTTAAGTATCAAAAGTAAAAGTAACATTTTAAATCAATTAAAATTCCTTATAACTTGAACTATTACTTCACTACATTCCTAAAGAAAATATTTTACTCTATACATTTTCCCTGACAACCAAAAGTTATTATTAAGGTATCTATACTTTTACTCAAGTGTGACAATTGGGTACTTTTCCCACAACTGCATAAGTTCATGCCTATCCATGCTGTCACATTTAGGAAACAATGGAGAAAAAAAACAATTAAGCAAAGCAGATGGCACAATTTCCTTTTCATTATAATTTTTTTTTACATTTACGGATATCCAGGGGCACACTCCAACACTCAGACATTATTTACAAAAGATGCATTTGTGTTTAGTGTGTCAGCCAGGCCAGAGGCAGTAGGGATGACCACGTGTTCTCTTGTTAAACTTATGAATTTGACCATTTCTGTCCTGCTTAGCATTAAAAATGTACTTTTGGTTGTCAGGGAAAATGTATGGAGTAAAATATTTTCTTTAGGAATGTAGTGAAGTAATAGTTAAAGTTGTCAAAAATATAAATATTAAAGTAAAGTACAGATACCAAAAAAAAAACTACTTAAGTAGTACATTAAAGTATATTGACTTAAGTACTTTACACCACTGCTGCTATGACACCACTATAGTTAGGCAGATAATATTTTGAAGTGTTCAGAGATCTGTTAATTGTGCTTCTGTTGTTAAAATCTTTGCGATTGGAGAACTTTTATGTGGTGATTTTAGGACGCTAAATACAGTCAGCAATGGCCAGCGATGTGTTGTGTGTTATTGACGAATATAAATAGATTTTGGTATGCTATTTCTATAGGCTTAACTCAGGTATAAGTCATTATAATAGCCTATATTTTTGTTCTGAAGTAAATGTAGATATACTTTACAGTATTAGTCTACACAGCCTGAAATTGGTTTGGATTGGTTTGATAAAAGTAATCCATGCCACGGTGCACAGTGCTCGGTCTGATGTCAGGTCTGAATACTAGAGAACATGTATGTCACGTTCTGACCTTAGTTCCTTTTTTATGTCTTTATTTTAGTTTGGTCAGGGCGTGAGTTGGGGTGGGCATTCTATGTTGTTATTCTATGTTTTGTTCTGTGTGTTATATTTCTATGTGTTTGGCCTAGTATGGTTCTCAATCAGAGGCAAGTGTCGATCGTTGTCTCTGATTGAGAATCATACTTAGGTAGCCTGTTTCCCCACTATGGGTTGTGGGTAGTTATTTTCCGTGTCTGTGTTTCATCATACAGAACTGTTTTGGTTATTTTGTTCGTGTTTTTTTTGTTCCGTGTTCATGTTGATTTATTAAAAATCTAATTATGGACACTTACCACGCTGCACATTGGTACGACTTTTCCTACTCCTCCTCAGACGAAGAGGAGAATCGTTACAATGTAGCCTACCGTCTGGAGAGTTACTTAAAGATTCGTAATTGAAGAGAGAAGTTGTCCTGACATTTCTTATTCCTATCCACCATGACTTACAGTCAATACATTGGCAGCCTTTCAACATTAGGATACAGTATTTTCTCTAGCCTAGATAGGCTATCAATCTACCTCTCTCACACACAACATGGGCAGTTTAAATTGGTCAACAATTGTATTTATTAAAGATGATCACAAAGAATGTGTCAGTAACTCTGCATTATAGTATAGCGTATTTATTTTGGACGAAAGCCACAAAACTAGTGTATGAGTGAGTCACTCAGCCTAATGCTGACAAAAATCATTAATAGCTCAGGTCTTAAAAATACGAGCCAAAAGCAGCACCAACCTTTTTCCCCTCAGTATCCAATGTGTTTAAATGACCCTGTGAGCACCGCCTGACACCGATGGACGTCAATTTTTTTGGTCGTTTTGCTCACAGGGGAGACTCATATATACGATTTGCCTGTCAGTTTTTCCTCCCTGTACTTTCTTTCATTCAGTTTATTCTTCACATAGGCAAAGAACGACTCCATGTTTTAGAAACGTTACAAAGCCTACTATCACTCCTTTCCGCTGCATCCTCCTCCTATCCCACAACAAGTGAGAAGGGTGCAATTGCAGCCCGCGGGAGGCGGGGGTGCTCCAATACAGAAGGTGCTGTTAATGCACAGTAATGTTGGATGCCAACAGCCTATAAACCCCACAGAAGAAGGAGCGGGGGCAACAATGGTAGCTAGCTAGCTGTACACCGGTAGACAGTGTCCTTCACACCCGCCTGCCAGGCACTGTTTTCCCGCAGTTCTGTTAACAACCGTGAAGGCAGGTGTTTGGCAGGCGGGAGCGAAGGACACTGTGTGCTAACTTTGCCCTTACAAAAGAAGATTGCAGTCATAGTGCAGTATAACTGCAGAATGCTGCAAATACTGCATCCAAAATAAGACTGTTTTTTTGTACTGCAGTAATTTTGCAGTGACATTGCAGTTATTCTGCAATTACTGCGTCCAAAATACCCCAGTCGATTGCAGTTATTGCACTTTTACTGCAGTTTCAAAACTGCAACCTTTTTTTGTCAGGGAGCCAGCTAGTCCTAAGGACTCCGTTACACCGCAGACGGGAGGTGACACCGGATGATAGCTAGCTAATTAGCAAGCACACAATGTCAATAACTAACAAGCTAGCCAGTACCCGGTGTCGCCGGATGATAGCTAGCTAATTACAAGCACACAATGTCAATAACTAACAAGCTAGCCAGTACCCGGTGTCGCCGAGGATAAGCTAGCTAATTAGCAAGCACACAATGTCAATAACTAACAAGCTAGCCAGTACCCGGGTCGCCTAGCCTCGCCGCTGTGACTGTGTGCCAGCTAGCTAATTCAAGTTAGCACATGTCGCTAACTATCAAGCTAGCTAGTGCACTCTGTCGCCCCAGTCCCGCCTGCTGTGCTAGGCGGGGACGACCGGTAGACGGGTGTGGAATCATGTAGTAACCAAAGAAGTATTAAACAAAATCAAAATATATTTTATATTTGAGATTCTTCAAAGTAGCCACCCTTTGCCTTGATGACAGCTTTGCACACTCTTGGTTTCAGAAACTCACTCATTCCGCTGCATGAACTACTGTACATGGTTCCATATGGTGTTATTTTCATAGTTGATGTCTTCACTATTATTCTACAATGTAGAACATAGTAAAAAACAAAGAAAAACCCTTGAATGAGTAGGTGGTCCAAACTTTTGACTGGTACTGTACATGTAGTGACAGCTTCAATGTGGACGAGCCTATGTGTTTTAAATTATTGAAAACTTCAGTGCGGTCGACACTGTACATTTGACACCACCCACACATTACAGTCAACCATCTTCTTGTCCTGCAGGAATCTGAGGCAACTATGATCTAGTCTAGTAAGTTAACCTCCCTGGCTACCCAGAGGGTGTTACAGTAGTTATACATGGGCCCAGAGGTGTACAGTAGTTAGTGAACATGGCCCAGAGGGGTGTACAGTAGTTAGTGAACATGGCCCAGAGGGTTTACAGGAGTTAGTGAACATGGCCCAGAGGGTGTTACAGTAGTTAGTGAACATGGCCCAGAGGGTTTACAGTAGTTAGTGAACATGGCCAGAGGGTGTTACAGTAGTTAGTGAACATGGCCCAGAGGGGTGTACAGTAGTTAGTGAACATGGCCCAGAGGGTGTTACAGTAGTTAGTGAACATGGCCCAGAGGGTGTTACAGTAGTTAGTGAACATGGCCCAGAGGGTGTTACAGTAGTTAGTGAACATGGCCCAGAGGATGTTACACTAGTTAGGTGAACATGGCCCAGAGGTGTACAGTAGTGTTAGTGAAAACATGGCCCAAGAGGTGTTACAGTAGTTAGTGAACATGGCCCAGAGGGTGTTACAGTAGTTAGTGAACATGGCCCAGAGGGTGTTACAGTAGTTAGTGAACATGGCCCAGAGGATGTTACACTAGTTAGTGAACATGGCCCAGAGGGTGTTACAGCTAGCACATGCTCTGTTCAATTGGTTGTTGATCATTGCTAGACAACCATTTTCAGGTCTTACCATAGATTTTCAAGTACAGTGGCTTGCGAAAGTATTCAKCCCCTTGGCATTTTCCCTATTTTGTTGCCTTACAACCTTGAATTAAAATTGATTTTTGGGGGGTTTGTATCATTTGATTTACACAACATGCCTACCACTTTGAAGATGCTGAATATTTTTTGTGTGAAACAAACAAGAAATTAGACAATAAAACAGAACATTTTAGAGTGCATAACTATTCACCCCCCCCAAAGTCAATACTTTGCAGAGCCACCCTTTGCACCAATTACAGCTGCAAGTCTCTTGGGGTATGTCTATAAGTTTAGCACATCTAGCCACTGGGATTTTTGCCCATTCTTCAAGGCAAAACTGCTCCAGCTCCTTCAAGTTGTGTGGGTTCCGCTTGTGTACAGCAATCTTTAAGTCATACCACAGATTCTCAATTGGATTGAGGTCTGGGCTTTGACTAGGCCATTCCAAGACATTTAAATGTTTCCCCTTAAACCACTCGAGTGTTGCTTTAGTATGCTTATGGTCATTGTCCTACTGGAAGGTGAACCTTCGTCCCAGTCTCAAATCTCTGGAAGARTGAAACAGGTTTCCCTCAAGAATTTCCCTGTATTTAACACCATCCATCATTCCTTCAATTCTGACCAGTTTCCCAGTCCCCGCCTTTAGGCAAACACCAAACATTTTCTCCCTACTCTACCGTAAAGCCCAGCTCTGTGGAGTGTACAGCTTAAAGTGGTCCTATGGAGAGATACTCCAATCTCCACTGTAGAGCTTTGCAGATCCTTCAGGGTTATCTTTGGTCTCTTTGTTGCCTCTCTGATTAATGCCCTCCTTGCCTGGTCGGTGAGTTTTGGTGGGCGGCCCTCTCTTGGCAGGTTTGTTGTGGTGCCATATTCTTTCCATTTTTTAATAATGGATTTAATGGTGCTCCGTGGGATGTTCAAAGTTTCAGATATTTTTTTATAACCCAACCTTGATCTATACTTCTCCACAACTTTGTCACTGACCTGTTTGGAGAGCTCCTTGGTCTTCATAGTGCCGCTTGCTTGGTGGTGCCCCTTGCTTAGTGTTGCAGACTCTGGGGCCTTTCAGAACAGGTGTATATATACTGAGATCATGTGACACTTAGATTGCACACAGGTGGACTTTATTTAACTAATTATGTGACTTCTGAAGGCAATTGGTTGCACCAGATCTTATTTAGGGGCTTCATGGCAAAGGGGGTGAATACATATGCATGCACCACTTTCTGTTTTTTATTTTTTTGAAGTTTTTGAAACAAGTAATTTTTTCATTTCACTTCACCAATTTGGACTATTTTGTGTATGTCTATTACATGAAATCCAAATAAAAATCTATTTAAATTACAGGTTGTAATGCAACAAAATAGGAAAAACGCCTAGGGGGTGAATACTTTTGCAAGGCACTGTAGATTTAAGTCAAAACTGTAACTCGGTGACTCAGGAACATTCACTGTCCTCTTGGTAAGCAACTCCAGTGTAGATTTGGCCTTGTGTTTTAGGACATTGTCCTGCAGGAAGGTGAACTCATCTCCCAGTGTCTGGTGGAAAGCAGACTGAACCAGGTTTCCCTCTAGGATTTTGCCTGTACTTAGCTCCATTCCGTTTCTTTTTTATCATGAAAAACACCCCAGTCCTTAACGATTACAAGTATACCCATAACATGAGGCAGCCACCACTATGCTTGAAAATATGAAGTGGTACTCAGTAATATGTTGTATTGGATTTGCCCCAAACATAATACTTTGTATTCAAGACATAAAGTGAATTCCTTAGCCACATTTTTTGCAGTATTACTTTAGTGTCTTGTTGCAAACAGTATGCATGTTTTGGAATATTTTTTCTTCTGTACAGGCATCCTTCTTTTCACTCTGTCAATTAGGTTAGTAATGCAGAGTAACTACAATGTTGAAACTGTTTTAAAGTCACCATTGGTCTCGTGGTGAAATCCATGAGCAGTTTCCTTCCTCTCCGGCAACTGAGGAAAAACGCCTGTATCTTGTAGTTACTGGGTGTATTGATACACCATCCAAAGTGTAATTAATATGCTCATGCTCAATGGGATATTCAATTGTCTTTATTTTCCAATCCATCTACCAATAGGTGCCTTTCTTTGCGAAGGCATTGGTAACCCCCCCCCCCCCCCCCCCGGTCTTTGTGGTTGAATGTGTGTTAGAATTCACTGCTCGACTGAGGGAGCGTACAGATAATTGCATGTGTGGGTTACAGAGATGAGGTAATCATTCAAAAATCATGTTAAACACTATTATTTCACACAGAGTGAATCCATGCAACATAGTAATGGCTGGAACAGAAACAAATTGAATGGTATCGAACACAGCAAACACATGGTTTCCAGGTGTTTGATACCATTCGATTCACTCTCCATTCCAGCCATTGTTATGAGCCGTTCTCCCCTCAGCAGCCTCCTGTGATATACAGATGACTTCCAAAATAATGGCCTCCCGAGTGGCGCAGCGGTCCAGGGCACTGCAGTGCTTGAGGCATCACTACAGATGTCTTTGTCCCATCGTGCTCTAGCGACTCCTGTGGCGGGCCGGGCGCATGCACACTGACACAGTCGCCAGGTGTACGGTGTTTCAAAGGAAAAAGTACTAAAAAGACGAAACAGAAAAACATGGTAATTATCTCAGCTTCTAATTAGGGGTGCTTCAATCCCATTCACACTTTAATTCTAGATGTTATTTGTTCCTCAGCATTGATCCACAGGATAAAATCAGTATGAGGTTGTTTGTCCATCTGTGTCTGCCTTTGCTGTGTGTTTTTGGATCCATGTGAATGTGTGTTTTTTGCTCTGTGCTGTGGTGTCACGTTCTGACCATAGTTCTTGTGTGTTTTGCTTGTTTTAGTGTTGGTCAGGACGTGACCTGGGTGGGCATTCTATGTTGTGTGTCTAGTTTGTCTGTTTCTATGTTTGGCCTAATATGGTTCCCAATCAGAAGCAGGTGTTTTGTGTTGTCTCTGATTGGGAATCAAATTTAGGTGGCTTGTTTTGTGTTGGGATTTTGTGGGTGGTTGTTTCCTGTCTTTGTGTTTTCTCTGCACCAGATAGGGCTGTATCGGTTTGCCACATTTTGTATTGTTGTAAGTGTAAGTGTTGAGCACTGGCTATGCTGCGTGTTGGTCCGATCCCTGCTACACCTTCTCTTCTCTTGAAGAGGAGGAAGGCTGCCGTTACATGTGGACTTGCGGTTCTGCGATTGTGTCTTTTTAAATTTCCCATGMGAGGCAGGCTTCTGTGTCAGGACCCAAGTAATACAGAGAGTAGAGAGGCTGTTGAACTGCTGCAGAGAGGTCTGGGCCTGTACATCTGCTTCCTGGGGTCTGATCACACACTGACCAGAGACTTACAACAGTAAGACCCAGTGCAGGATTGAAAGTTTAGCCACACCTCAAACAGCAACTGGGTTGGTCAGGGAATATCTGACTGATGCAATCGCTTGCCAAATGATAAACACTGCATATTGAACATAAACTATAGCAAACTGCAAAACATGGGGTCTAGACTGGAGTTGCTTGTTGTGTCCCAGGACCTCAAGTAGAATCTTAAACTAACAGAGTTGAACTTTGTCCTTTGAGGGTTTTAAACACAGAATCCAGGAGAGCTTTGACACCTTGGGTCTTCAGGTCCAGACCCCTTTCCCACCTCTCCACTAAGAGACTAAGCAGTGGGACCAGACCCAACACAGCCACACCCCTCCACTCCCACCTGGCCTGGTACAGGGGCACCACACACACCCCTCTGGACCCCTCCGTAAACAGATCCCTGTCAGCCCCATCCAACAAGACCCTCCACACACAGCCAGAAACAGATCCAGAACAGGAACCAGTCAAGAACCATTGACAGAACCACCTTTCTTCTCCCAGACCCTGGCCTGCCTTTCAGACCAAAGTGTT
Source organism: Salvelinus sp. IW2-2015 (assembly GCF_002910315.2). NCBI lineage: Eukaryota > Metazoa > Chordata > Actinopteri > Salmoniformes > Salmonidae > Salvelinus > Salvelinus sp. IW2-2015. The sequence goes on along the minus strand of NC_036840.1, from coordinate 5,861,531 downwards.
CAGGCCACAGACRCAGAAACTTGATCTTAGAACTCAAACTCAGACCTGCTTCAGCACCGGGGCTTCGTTCTATAGATAGGACCCGGGTGCTGCATAGGGCAGGCTGGTGCCACCAACCAGGCAGGTACGTTCTAGAGGAACGGACAGTCATAACATTGAAAAGAGAGATTGGATCCCCTCTGTACACAGAGAAGCACATCGCTGGTGAGACAGACAGGCCAGGGACAGGGAGGAGAGAGTCTTATTTCACCAGGTGGCGCTAGAGACAAGGGAAAGAGTCAGAGCGAAGAAGACCATACTTTCATCATGACCACTGTTTTTCATGTATATTGAACTAGGCAAGTCAGTTAAGAACAAATTCTTATTTACAATGACTGCCTACCAAGGAACAGTGAGTTAACTGCCTTGTTCAGGAGCAGAACAACAGATTTTTACCTTGTCAGCTCTGGGATTCAATCCAGCAACCTTACGGTTACAGCCCAACACGCTAACCACTAGGCTACCTGCCGCCCCAATTTCTTTGAACTGCTATTGTTTAAATACATTCCTCTGATAAATGTCCATATATGGACAATTGATTATTTCAAGATATCGAATCAAATCAATTAACATTTTATTTGTCACAAATACAAGAGGTGTAGACCTTACAGGGAAATGCTTACTTACAAGCCCTTAACCAACAATGCCGGTTTCAAAATATCTAAAAAATAAATAAATAAAAGTAACAAATAATTAAAGAGCAGCAGTAAAATAACAATATACAGTGTAGGGTGTACCGGTACAAAGTCAATGTGCGGGGGCACCGGTTAGTTGAGGTAATTGAGGTAATATGTATATGTAGGTAGAGTTATTAAAGTGACTATGCATAGATAATAAACAGAAAGTAGCAGCAGCGTAAAAGAGGGGGGGGGAAATGCAAATAGTTTGGGTAGCCATTTGATTAGATGTTCAGGAGTCTTATAGCTTGGGGGTAGAAGCTTTTAAGAAACCTCTTGGACCTAGACTTGGCGCTCCGGTACCGCTTGCCGTGCGGTAGCAATGAGAACAGTCTATGACTTGGGTGGCTGGAGTCTTTGACAATTTTTAGGGCCTTCTTCTGACACCGCCTGGTATAGAGGTCCTGGATAGCAGGCCCCAGTGATGTACTGGGCCGTACGAACTACCCTCTGTAGTTGCCATACCAGGCAGTGATGCAACCAGTCAGGATGCTCTCGATGGTGCAGCTGTAGAACCTTTTGAGGATCTGAGGACCCATGCCAAATCTTTTCAGTCTCCTGAGGGGGAGGTTTTGTTGTGCCCTCTTCACGACTGTCTTGGTGTGCTTGGACCATGTTAGTTTGTTGGTGATGTGGACACCAAGGAACTTGAAGCTCTCAACCTGCTCCACTACAGCCCCGTCGATGAAAATGGGGGCGTGCTCGGTCATCCTTTTCCTGTAGTCCACAATCATCTCCTTTGTCTTAATCACGTTGAGGGAGAGGTTGTTGTCCTGGCACCATACGGCCAGGTCTCTGACCTCCTCCCTATAGGCTGTCTCATCATTGTCTGTGATCAGACCTACCAATCGTTTGTTTTCTGTATTGTTGGATCAAGACTTTGGTATAATGTACAGTACCAGTCAAAAGTTTGGACACACCAACWATTTTTTACTATTTTCTACATTGTAGAATAATAGTGAAGACATCAAAACTATGAAATAACACATATGGAATCATGTAGTAACCAAAAAAGTGGTAAACAAATCAAAATATATTTTATATTTGCGATTCTTCAAAGTAGCCACCCTTTGTCTTGATGACAGCTTTGCACACTCTTGGCATTCTCTCAACCAGCTTCATTAGGTAGTCACCTATATTGCATTTCAATTAAAAGGTGTTCCTCGTTAAAAGTTAATTTGTGGAATTTCTTTCCTTTTTAATGTGTTTCAGCCAATCAGTTGTGTTGTGACAAGGTAGGGGTGGTATACAGAAGAWAGCCCTATTTTGTAAAAGACCAAGTCTATATTATGGCAAGACCAGCTCAAATAAGCATCGAGAAATGACAGACCATCATTACTTTAAGACATGAAGGTCAGTCAATCTGGAAAATGTCAAGAACTTTGAAAGTTTCTTCAAGTGCAGTCGCAAAATCCATCAAGCGCTATGATGAAACCGGCTCTCATGAGGACCGCCACAGGAAAGGAAGACCCAGAGTTGCTTCTGCTGCGGAGGACAAGTTCATTAGAGTTACCAACCTCAGAAATTTCAGCCCAAATAAATGCTTCACAGAGTTCAAGTAACAGAAACATCTCAACATCAACTGTTCAGAGGAGACTGCATGAATCAGGCCGTCATGGTCGAATTGCTTCAAAGAAACCACTACTAAAGGACACCAATAATAAGAAGAGACTTGCTTGGGCCAAGAAACACGAGCAATGGATAGTAGACCTTTGGAAATTTTTCCTTTGGTCTGATTAGTTCAAATTTTAGATTTTTGTTTCCAATCGCTGTGTCTATGTGAGATGAGAACTAGGTGAACGGATGATCTCCGCTTGTGTGGTTCCCACCCTGAAGCATGGAGGAGGAGGTGTGGGGGTGCGTTGCTGGTGACACTGTCTGTGAGTAATTTAGAATTCAAGGCACACTTAATAACCAGTTTGGCTAGCACAGCATTCTGTAGCGATACATCATCCCATCTGGTTTGCGCTTAGTGGGACTATCATTTGTTTTTCAACACGACAATGACCCAACACACCTCCAGGCTGTGTAAGCTATTCAGGCTGTGTAAGCTATTTGACCAAGAAGGAGAGTGATGGAGTGCTGCATCAGATGACCTGGCCTCCACAATCACCCGAACTTGAGATGGTTTGGGATAAGTTGGACCGCAGAGTGAAGGAAAAGCAGCCAACAAGTGCTCAGCATATGTGGGAACTCCTTCAAGACTGTACAACCAAATATAACTCTCTTTCTCTCTAACGCTCTCTCTCTCTCCCTCTCTTTCTTGCTTCTCCTTAATTTTGGAAGAAATMTATTTGTTAAAAACTGTTCAACTATTGTCTTTCTAGCTGTAGCTTATGCTTTCAGTACTAGATTAATTCTCTTATATTTTGATTGAGTGGACAACATGTCAGTTCATGCTGCAAGAGCTCTGATAGGTCCGGAAGTTGTCATAATTACTGTGTAAGTTTATGGAAGGGGGTGATAACCATTAGCCTCTGTTAGGTATGCGTAACTGGCTGTAAGGGAGTCAGGCGCAGGAGAGCAGAAGTTGGGTAGCCAAAGGAGGCTTTTATTTCGGCGAACAAAACACACGGCACTAAGAACACTAAACACAATATGGGTTGACATAACCCAGCGCAAACCAGTCTAGCGTGCACATACACGAAACAACAAACAATTCCACACACAGACATGGGGGGGGAACAGAGGGTTATATACACGTCTAATCCTGAGGGAATTGAAACCAGGTGTGTAGGAAAACAAGACAAGACAATTGGAAAAATGAAAGGTGGATCGGCGATGGCTAGAAAGCCGGTGACGTCGAACACCGAACGCCGCAAGAACAAGGAGAGGAAACGACTTCGGCGGAAGTCGTGACAGCCTCCTAGGTTTTGTATTGAAGTCAATGTACCCAGAGGAGGACAGAAGCTAGCTGTCCTCCGGCTACACCATGGTGATAACCTGCAGAGTGCTGCTAAGGCTACTGTAGACCTTCATTGCGAAACAGTGTGTTTTAATCAATTATTTGGTGACGTGAATTCATTTGGTATAGTTTTATCTAAAAAGGATACGTTTTTTAAGGTTTCACTATTTTCACTTTTAAGAAATTCACTGAGGTGGATTGTCCTCCCCTTACTCCTCTGAGGAGCCTCCACTGCTTTGAACYTGTCAATGGTGAATTGCATGACCTTGGGTAAGTTTTTGTAGTTGGATTGTAGTTGGATTGTTGAACCGTTACATCAATTTGGTATAATGCCAACAACAACATGACAAATGTTTCCTGCCATCATTTGAAAATATGATGTTGAAGCATGTACATTCCTTGCATTTTAAGTGTTTAAACAGAAAAGGTCGGAAATCATTTTTTATCAGTCATGCCAGAGGTTCATGTGACATAAAATAACATCTGGATAGATATTTAGCATAACCTCTTTTTACAAGGCCAAACCTAGCTAATCCAAATACACATTGCATAATAACATAATGATTATGATTGTATTAAATTATAATCTGTATTAAATTGTAATCTCGTGTGGCAGGGTAGTAATAGCATTGCCTATAATCATTCAGGTCATCTTTTCCATTTTCAGTGGGTGAAGAGGTTGCTTGAGGAGAGATACTATGTGTGAGACGGCACGTATACTACTACACCCAGGTTTGGAGATCGCGAGTTCAGGGGAGGGTAGAGGAACTGACTGTGTGTGTGTGTGAGTAGCCAGTGTGGTTTTTGAATAGTGAATGCTGTGTCACTTTGGGGTAAGGTCTGAAGCACAGACAGAGCGACCGAGGTGTGTGTGTCTGCACGTGCAAATGTGTGTGTGTGTGTGTGTGTGTGTGTGTCTCTGTGTTGTGTGTGTGTGTGTGTGTGTGTGTGGTGTGTGTGTGTGGTGTGTGTGTGTGTGTGTGTGTGTGTGTGTGTGTGTGTGTGTGTGTGTGTGTGTGTGTGTGTGTGTGTGTTGTGTGTGTGTGTGTGTGTCAGAGCAAGAGTGTGAGAGAGCTGAAAATGTGAGGCATGGTACGAAGTCACGGTTCCTCTGTGGCTGCTGATGGCCTGTGGAGTGAATGTACTCCAGACGACCGCTGAGCTCTTCTCATACCTCTCTATTTCATCTCTAGACTGAGGCTAAAATGACCCACTTATTAATACCTAACAGCTGCTTTTTAAAAAGCTCGCACACAGCACCGACCGCTCGAACACACAAGCAGCACGCGGCACAGACGCACAGCACACAGCACACGTGGAGGCGTGTGTTGGCGACGAGACTGCGGGAGTCTGGGGGGCGGGTGGTGTTTTTGACGGCTAGGGCGGAAGTTCGCTGGCGCAACACGGCACCACGAGCGACCCACCACAGCCACACAGACATCTACGACACACACTAGAACACACACACACGACAACACACACACACAAGCACCACACACACCACCCACACACCCACAGCACACCTGTTATCCATTAATAATGAAATGGCGACTACTTTGAATGTCACTCCTAGTCTAGCTTAACAGTGTATTGGTTACAGTACATGCACAGTACATGTCAATAACATTATTCCCCAGGTCTGCTGGCATGAACCTTCTCACCCATTTACTCCCAACCTGGCCTATTGTGTGTTATGTAATAGACATAAGTTGGCAACACTTACGTTCAACTATGACACCAGATTCGAATGACCCCATACTTCCATGTAATGCAAACTTCAATGTGGCCGGCTCCATGCGTTTTAAATGTAATGAAGCGGCCGAGACAGGACGTCTAAATTGACACCACCCACACATTACAGTCAATCGTCTTTCTGTCCTGCGGGAATCTGAGGCAACTATGATCTAGTGAGTTACCTCCATGGTAATCAAAGGAGAACCAGTGCACTCTCCCAGAAGCTTGGCTGGTGTGTAAGAGGGTGTGGTACTGCATGGTACCCAGAGGGTGTTACAGTAGTTAGTGAACATGGCCCAGAGGGTGTTACAGTAGTTAGTGAACATGGCCAGACACACGAGATATGTGACATCATGGAACTGTAGCTTTCAGACATTCAGAGAGAAATGCAAGGGTGTTTCCCGATCACATGAGACCTAATGACTTCACAGCACTATTGATTCTGTAGTTCCCCAATACATTAAACCATACTTTAGTTTTCCCACAAGTGAGAAAAGCGCAGCTGCTGATTTTCCAGGGCCTTTGAGCCTCTCGGTCTCTCACATTTGTTTCCACACTAGAYTCCAGGGATTATGTGTGATTACAGGAGTTAAAAGATGGTTTACTTAAGGCTTAAAGCAGGCCGTATATCCATCTCCCACCCATGAGTGCTTATTATGATAGTCATTGCCTGATTCCTGTCAYTAAGATTCAGACAAACGAGATTTGACACGATGAGTCTTGATGTGTGCGTGCGCTGTACTTGTTACACATTCTTCAACTATCCYCTGCAACAAAGTTGCTGAATGCATGTCAGTGGCACTTCAAATCAAAACCTGTAGTAATCTTCAAGCCTGATAAAGTGAGTTACACTGAGKTACTGTATGTGTGTGTATGCGTGTGTATGTAACCATTTAATCTCAGTTGACCAGAGTTACCATCTCACTCAAKCTCTCCCTCTCTGTCTCTCTTTTCTCTTTCTTTAACAGATTCTGAAACTCCCTGCCCTCTCAGACAATGGCCAGTCTCTCATCATTGTGAAAGAATTCTTGACCACAGAGATCGACGTGATCCTTGCAAGGTACCGAGTCTGCCCAGAAAATAACCCATGACACCTCTGTGAGTGAATCACAAGGTTTAAACACTGACATTACAAAGTTGCATTGGGTTGGCAATTAAGCAGTACTTTCAACCTTGAGACCAATCTCTGTTCCTTGGTTATCTGTAGTCCTGAGTTCAAATAGAGCTTCAGACCTAGATTAGAAACCAAACTCTACTGCCAGCTGACCGATTAGAATTGACAACGTCTACTGTATATCAATGAAGTCAGTGTGAGAAGAAGTCTGTGCTCACACGCACAGACACACGAACATAGACATAGACACAAGCTGTAATAAACCATAGCAGTACTGTGATAGTGTGGGACCGTAATCGGAGGACTTTTATTTTGATACCGGATGCTGGGYCTCTGGGGTGTAAAGAGCAGGGGTTAGCTCGAGTTAAGAGTTTGATGCCTTTGCAGGTTCCAGCTCTCTGTTCAAAGGATTTCATCATTTATTTATCCCCTGAAGTTGTGTGGTTGCTCTAATTAAACCTTGAGTCTATATCTAAAGTTGCAGTGTCCGTGGATAATCATTCTTTACCCTGGCTTTTACCCTGGCCCCCCAAAAACAAGCAGCTTTGTCTTTTACAAGGTAACAAGCAAAACATCAAACTGAGACTAGTAAAAGAGTTCAGGCTGTCGTTTTATACAGTGTCTTCAGAAAGTATTCATACCCCTTGACTTATTCCACATTCTGATGTGTTACAGCCTGAATTCAAAATGGATWAAAAAAAATAAAAAATCACCCATCTACACACAATACCCCATAATGACAAAGTGAAAACATGTTTTTAGAAATTTCCATGTCACGGCCGTCGAATGAAGTGGACCAAAGTGCAGCGTGGTAAGCGTACATATTCATTTTATTAAGAAAATGACGCCGACAAAAACAATAAACAATACAAAAACAACCGTGAAGCTTTAGGGCTATGTGCCACAAACAAAGTCAACTTCCCACACTGAAATGAGGGAAAAGGGCTACATAAGTATGGTTCCCAATCAGAGACAACGATAGACAGCTGTCCCTGATTGAGAACCATACCCGGCCAAAACATAGAAATACAAAATCATAGAAAACAAAAACATAGAATGCCCACCCCAAATCACACCCTGAACAAACCAAATAGAGACATAAAAAGGCTCTATAAGGTCAGGGCGTGACTTTCCATGAATATTCTCACCCGAGTCAATACTTTGTAGAAGCACCTTTGGCAGTGATTAAAGCTGTGAGTCTTTCGGGGTAAGTCTCTAAGCGCTTTGCACACCTGGATTATACAATATTGCCCATTATTCCTTTTAAAATTCTTCAAGCTCAGTCAAGTTGATTGTTGACCATTGCTAGACAGCCATTTTCAAGTCTTGCCATAGATTTTCATGCCGATTTAAGTCAAAACTGTAACTAGACCACTCAAGAACATTCAACGTAATCTTGGTAAGCAACTCCAATGTAGATTTGGCCTGTTTTAGGTTATGGTCCTGCTGAATGGTGAATTCGTCTCCCAGCATCTGTTGGAAAGCAGACTGATCCAGGTTTTCCTCTAGGATTTTGCCTGTGCGTATATACTGAACACAAATATAAATGCAACATGTAAAGTTATGYTCCCATGTTTTATGAGCTTAAATAAAAGATCCCAGACATTTTCCATARGTACAAAAAGCTTATTTCTCTCAAATTTTGTGCACAAATTTGTTTACATCACTCTTAGTGAGCATTTCTCCTTTGCCAAGAAAATACATCCACCTGACAGGTGTGGCATATCAAGAAGCTGAGGAGTATTTCTGTCTGTAATAAGGCTCTTTTGTGAGGAAAAACTCATTCTGATTGGCTGGACCTGGCTCCTCAGTGGGTAGGCCTGGTACCCAAGTGGGTGGGCCTATGCCCTCCCATGCCCACCCATGGTCTCGCCCCTGCCCAGTCATGTGAAATCCATAGATTAGGGCATGCCTGGTCTTTGTGGTTAAATCTGTGCTTGAAATTCACTACTCGATTGAGGGACCTTACAGATAATTGTATGTGTGGGGTACAGAGATGGGTTAGTCATTCAAAAATCATGTTAACAATTATTATTGAAAACAATGAGTCTATGCAACTTATTATGCGATTTGTTAAGCACATTTTTACTCCTGAGCTTATTTAGGCTTGCCATACCAAAGGGGTTGAATACTTATTGACTCAAGACATTTCAGCTATAGATTTGTTATTAATTTCTAAAATGTTCAACAAACAAAACTCCACTTTGACATTATGAGGTATTGTGTGTAGATCAGTGAAACAAAATCTCAATGAAACACATTTTAAATTGCAAATACTTTCTGAAGGCACTGTATCTGGGTTGCATGATTCTACAGATTTGAGGATTTACTTAGCATTTCTTATTTTGCTCAACAAGCGTTTTATTGGAAGACAGAACACACACACACATGTACATGTAGAAACCCCAATGAAAGTGGCTGACAGAGTCCTGCAAATAATTATAATGCATGAATTATCTTTCATGTGCAAACCTATACACTTTTCAGCCTGATAGTGTGTGCGAGTGTGTGTGTTGCTACACAACTCCTATGTGATGGAATGTGAATGTTATGACAGGGGAAGAGGGTGAACCCTGACACATGGGGTTCTGGTCAGGTGTGTGAGGAAAGAAGAGTTCTGGGTTCTGTCAGTTTATCACCTGACCAGCAGCGATTGACATACTATAGATCTCTCTGATATGTAGCTGTATTTCTCTCTATCTGTCTCACTCAATCCCTACCTTCCTCCCCATTTCTGTCTATCTCTCTCCTCTTTTTCTTGTCTCTTTCCCACAATCTCCTATAGACCCCTTTTCACTACAAGACACACTGACATCAAGCACAGATGTGCACAACTTTTGGCGGCAGTAAGAAAGCCATCTCCAACATTTTTATTACTTCAAAATAATTTTTMGGGGTTCTCATACGTTTACAATGATGTTTATGTTATTGCTTGAACAGTCGCTAAGATTAAATTTGGTTGTGATCTTTGCAAAATAACAGTTGCTAGCTAGAATGCTGAAGCTCATTGACATACACTGTAGCAAACGTTAGCCAAAGAGCCATTATACTGGTTGTGTTTTTTATGTGTTTTTTAAGTATAATGTAGTTGATTTGCAATGATGACGCAAACATTAAATTAAGCAGGACATTCACACGAGCCTTAAAATCCAATTATAATCCTAAAATAGAGTGAAATACACTCATGGGCAACCTGTAAATGGAGACTGTTTTGCTGGCATTGAGCACTTGCACTCATCGCCCCCGTGTGGCAATGTTTGCAAACAAAGAAAGGGGTCTATACTATCCATATGTGCATCTTTCCACGTCCTCCTATATCTTCCCAGCTCCATCTCTTATTCCCTCCTCTCTTTGATATTCCAAACCCTCCCTCTCTCTCCATCTATCTTGTTCCACATCTCTCGTGTTAGTGGTTGACACCGACCCATAACTGATTTACACCAAGTAAGCTGTATTTGTGAGATGCATACCATGGTAGTGAGAGGAAGATGAAATCTATGCACTAAGTACAGTTTTACATCTCTCCCACTGACCTGTACTGTGGCGTGTAAATGTTAATGTATTATACTGTATAGACTGACAAGAAAAACAAGATCAACACACTGACACTGTCTGATCCCATCACAGAGTCCGCTGCACTGTTAAAATGAAGTGCTTTGTAACACCAAAACTAGTGGCAKTTGAGCTGCCACCAACTTAAAGGAGACAAAACCTTATCTGTGGTTCCAATTCCAAAGAAATTTACCATCTTACTGACCCTCCTGTTTCCAATCTGTCTAAATAAAGTACTGCACAAATTAAGGTGGAATTCCACAAAAAAAGAAATGTCTCTTATCACAATGAATATTTAGGCTATAAGCCATTTGCATTTATAAGCCATTCTGTCACARCCTGATCTGTTTCACCTGTCTTTGTGATTGTCTCCACCCCCTCCAGGTGTCGACCATCTTCCCCATTATGCCCTGTGTATTTATATCTGTGTTCTCTGTTTGTCTGTTGCCAGTTTGTCTTGTTTGTCAAGTCAGACAGCGTTTTTGTGTCTCAGCTCATGCTTTTCCCAGTCTCTCTTTTTCTCGCCCTCCTGGTTTTGACCCTTGCCTGTCCTGACCCTGAGCCCGCCTGCCTGACCACTCTATCTGCCCCTGAGCCTGCCTGTCGACCTGTACTTTTGTCCCACCTCTGGATTATTGACCTCTGCCTATTCTGAGCCTGTCTGCCATTGCCCCACCTCTGGTTTACTGACTCCTGCCTGCTTAGACCTGTCTATTGCCTGGGCCTGTTGGATTATTAAACCATTGTTAATTCGACTTTGTTTGCATCTGAGTCTTACCTTCATACATGATAGTACGAACTGGCCATGACTGACCCAGCAGACCCGGGCCAGCTGAGCAACGCCATCTCGTCCCAAGGATCCTCTATTGGTAGGCACGAGGAAGTGCTTCTTGGTCTTATGGAGGGGATCCAAACATTGGCTGAGCGCCATGACCGGGCGTTGGACATGCTGCTGGAGCAATTCCGCGGGTTGTCTGGGTGGCAGCCTGCCACAGTGGTAACCCCACCGCCGTTCAGGAACTCGGCAGTTAGCAGTGCCACCCACCGGTCACTTCACCTTCCCGGGAGCCCTGTTAACCTTCCCCGGAATGTTTTAATGGAGAGCCGAGCACCTGTCGGGCATTTTTAGCTCAGTGTGCCCTCATTTTCGAGCCTCAGCCCTCCTCCTTCCCCTCAGATTGCTCCAAGATAGCCTACCTCATCACGCTGATGTCTGGGAGGGCTCTCACCCGGGCTACCGCCATATGGGAACAACAGCCGGCCATGTGCGTGAGTCTGGAAGGGTTCGTGGGAGAGGAGGAAGGTTTTTGATGCCCCGTTCTCTGGGAGAGAAGCTGCCTGGAAGCTAACCCAGCTCCGGGCAGGACGCCCGCAGAGTGGCCGACTATGCGGTGGATTTCCACACGTTGGCAGCGGAGAGTGTATGGAACCAGGAAGCACTGTTCCACATGTTCCTGCACGGTGTCTCAGAGGAGGTTAAGGACGAGTTTGCTGCTCGGGAGTTACCCATGGATCTTGACTCCCTCATCGCTTAGACCATCTGCATTGATGGGTGATTGCAGGAATGATGGATGGAGAGGAAATTRGATTTCGTTCGCACGTCTAGGGATTTCACCTCACCTCCGAGTCATCCCGGAAGTCCCCGGCGGTCCCGTTGCCGAGAGCACCCGAGGTTTCCCGACCTTCRTCGAGAGTCACCGAAGACGGCCGAGGCACTATTTCCCGAGCCTATGCAGCTAGGCAGAGCTGGGCTGTCGCCAGCGAATGGCAACACAGATCAACACAAGGAGCTGTCTGTATTGCGGGACTTTTGATCATTTTGTGTTCTCTTGCCCAGTAAAAGACCAGGCTCACTGGTAGGAGCGAGTACTCTGGTGGGCCATATAGAGAACTTTTCTGCTTCCCTTACTCGCACCCCTTTTCATGTCATTCTGCTGTTGGGAAACCAGTCCAAATCTCTCTGCGTCCTCATTGACTCTGGGGCCGATGAGAGATTTTTGGATGCCACACTGGCTTCCGAGCAGAACATCCCCACTCAGCTCCTCTCCATTCCCATGGATGTTAGAGCGCTGGACGGACGCTCTATAGATTGGGTCACCCTTAACACCACTCCCATCAACCTACGTGTGTCAGGGAATCACAGCGAGACCATTCAATTCCTGCTCATCAAGTCCCCCCAGATTCCTGTGGTTTTGGGATTCTCCTGGTTCCAGCGACACAATCCCCTCATCAACTGGTCTACGGGTGCTATCATGGGCTGGAGTCCGTTCTGCCACGCCCGTTGTCTGAAGTCGGCGCAACCTGCCCCGGGACGTCTTCCTGAGGGCTCGGAAGTTGCTCCGGACCTCTCTGCCATTCCCGCGGAGTACCAGGACCTCCGGGAGGTGTTCAGAAAGTCCACTACCCTTCCGCCGCACCGCCCCTATGACTGCGGGTGTCACACCCTGGCCTTAGTTATCTTTGTTTTCTGTATTATTTTGGTTAGGTCAGGGTGTGACAGGGGGGATGTTTGTGTATATTTGTCTCGTCTTGGGTGGTGGTATTGTATAGGGGGTTTTGTAGAGTGTATGGGGTTGTGTTCAGTGTAGGTGTTTAGGAAAGTCTATGGTTGCCTGGTTTGGTTCTCAATCAGAGACAGCTGTTTATTGTTGTCTCTGATTGGGAGCCATATTTAAGGCAGCCATAGGCATTAGGCTTTTGTGGGTAATTGTCTATGTTGCATGTTAGCACTTAGTCTGTATAGCTTCACGTTCGTCAGTTTGTTGTTTTGTTAGTTTGTATAAGTATTTGTTTCGTCTTCGTTTTAATAAATAGAAGATGTATAATTATCACGCTGCGCCTTGGTCCACTCTTTCACCTCAAGACGATCGTGACAGCGGGATTGACCTTCTCCCTAGCACCACGCTGCCCCGGGGAAGTCTGTACTCTCTGTCGGGACCAGAGACCAAGGCTATGGAGACCTACATTGGGGACTCCCTAGCTACAGGATTTATCCATCCCTCTTCCTCTCAGGTTTCAGGTTTCTTCTTCGTGGAGAAAAAGGACAAGACCCTGCGCCTGTGCATTGCCTATCGGGGACTCAATGACATTACTGTGAAGAACCGTTATCCACTACCACTAATTTCCTCGGCCTTAGAGCTGCTCCAGGGGGCCACTGTTTTCTCCAAGCTGGATCTACGAAACGCCTGCCACCTGGTGCCGATACAAGAGGGGAACGAGTGGAAGACTGCCTTCAACACGGCCAGCGGCCACTACGAATATCTGGTCATGCCCTTTGGCCTCACCAACACCCCTACCGTGTTCCAGGCTCTGGTGAATGATGTTCTCCGCGACATGCTGAACCGGTTCATCTTCGTCTACATGGATGACATCCTCGTCTTCCCCCGCTCCCCCCAAGAATACGTGCTCCACGTCCGACAGGTTCTCCAGCGCCTTCTGGAGAACCAGTTGTTTGTTAAAGCAGAAAAGTGTGAGTTCCATCGCTCCACCATTCCCTTTCTGGGCTGCATCATCTTTGCTGTGAGTGTCCATATGGATCCCGAGAAGGTGAGAGCGGTGGTGGATTGGCCTCAGCCTACGTCCAGGGTGCAGCTGCAACGCTTCCTGGGGTTCGCCAACTTTTATCGCCGCTTTATCCAGGGTTACAGCACCCTGGCCTCCCCCCTGTCTGCACTCACCTCTACCAAGGTTTCGTTCACGTGGTCATCTGCCGATGACCGGGCATTCCGGGACCTTAAACACCGCTTCACCACTGCTCCTATCCTGGTTCATCCTGACCCTTCCCATCAGTTCATGGTGGAGGCTGATGCTTCGGATGTCAGAGTGGGGGCTGTCCTGTCCCAAAGTTCTGCCCTGGACCTTAAGCTGCATCCCTGCGCCCTCTTCTCCCACCACCTCAACACCACGGAGAGGAACTATGATGTGGGGAATCGGGAGCTTCTCGTGGTGAAGATGGCATTGAGGAATGGAGGCACTGGCTAGAAGGGGCGGAATATCCGTTCATTGTGTGGACCGACCACAAAAACCTGGAGTATCTCCGCACCGCCAAGCACCTCAACTCCATCAAAATGAGATGAGCCCTGCTGTTTACCCAGTACAACTTTTCCCTCTCCTACCGGCCGGGGTCCAAGAACGTCAAGCCGGATGCCTTTCACCTCGTGCCTGGCGACGGCACTCAGCTGGGGTATAAGGAAACAGGTCCCTTGAGGCGCAGCGGTTCCAGCTGAACCTGGGTGGGGGGGCTCAGATAACCGGATATTTGTGCCTGACGCTGTCCTCTCCGGTCCTGGAGTGGGCCCATTCCTCCAGGCTTGCCTGTCACCCGGGCTCTCGCCGGACCCTGGCCTTCGTGCGACAACACTTTTGGTGGCCTACTATGGTTCCGGATGTTGCCATGTTTGTCGCCGCCTGCACGGTCTGCGCACAGAACAAGACTCCTCGGTAAGCTCCAGCTGGTCTTCTCCAACTACTGCCTGTCCATCACCGTTCCTGGTCCCATATATCCCTGGATTTCGTCACGGGTCTCCCCTTGTCTGGGGGCAACACTGCCATCCTGACTGTGGTCGACCGGTTTTCCAAAGCCGCCCACTTCATTCCTCTCCCCAAACTACCCTCGGCCAAGGAGACTTATGGTGCAACACGTCTTCCAGATCCACGGACTCCCGGTGGACATGGTCTCTGACCGGGGTCCGCAGTTCTCGTCCCGATTCTGGAAGGCGTTCTGCACGCTCATTGGGTTCTCGGCCAGTCTGTCCTCCGGATTCCACCCCCAGTCCAATGGCCAGTCAGAGAGATCCAACTAGGACTTAGAAATGACTCTTCGCTGCCTAGTCTCCGCCAACCCTACAACCTGGAGTCAGCAACTGGTATGGGTTGAGTACGCTCGCAACACCCTTCCTGGCTCTGCCACGGGTCTCTCGCCCTTCGAGTGTTCCTTGGGATATCTGCCTCCACTCTTCTCCGAGCAAGAGGAGGAAGTCAGCAATCCCTATGCCCAGATGTTCATCTGCTGCTGTCGCCATACCTGGCGTACACGGTGAGACGCCTCCTGAGTGTTCGTCCATTAGGCAGAGGTTTCCAGTACCTGGTTGACGGGGAGGGTTATGGCCAGGAGGAGAGGTGCTGGGTCCCTGCTAGAGACATCCTGGACCCAGCCCTCATCGCTGACTTCCACCGCTGGCACCCCAGTCAACCAGGTATGCGCCCAGGTAGGACGCCAGGTGGCTCCCCTAGAGGGGGGGTACTGTCACACCCTGATTTGTTTCACATGTCTTTGTGATTGTCTCCACCCCCCTCTAGGTGTTGACCCATCTTCCCCATTATCCCGTTTATTTATACCTGTGTTCTCTGTTTGTCTGTTGCCAGTTCGTCTTCTTTGTCAAGTCAACCAGCGTTTTTGTGTCTCAGCTATTAAACCATTAAACCATTGTGAATTCGACATGGTCTGCATCTGGGTCTTACCTTCATACCTGACATTCATTATCTGAGAAACACATTTTTTTTGTGTTTTGATGCTGCCTTTTAAATGCACTGAAACTCCAAAAAGTGTTTTCACAACACTCTCTTAAGAACACCAATATTCAGGTTGAAGAACCACTTTGGGTGTTTCAGAGTCCTTGATTTTTTTGTTTTTAAACACATTCTGTATATTAAAACACTTACATTGGGTTTACATTCAAACACCCTCCAAACACCAGATCTCAGCTTAGGGGCACTACTTTTCATGGTTTCATTACATAATCATGGTGTTTGAGATTTTCTGTTTTTACAGTGTAGGTTAGAGATGTTTGCAGTTACATTCTGTCACTAGAAGTTTTACAAACATGGTCTTAGTGGATGGATCGTTGTACTGCACTGTATCAGTCAATGACACTGAACAGTCAGTTGAATACACAATGAGGCCCCCAGAAATGTTCGCACAAGACCTAGAAACCCAGAAAGACATATTGGATTTATCAGAACAATGTACTGGACTGAACTGGGGTACTGCAGATTTGATATGTCTGATACAGGGCTAGTAGATCTCTGTCACCATTTAGGCACTTGTGTATGATGCAACACCCTTGTAAGTTTAAACAGACACCGTCTCCGAAGTTAAGATTCCACAAGTCCTGTGACTTGATCTCCACGTGCCCGGGGACTCTTGATGTGTGTGACACAGTTTTAGCTGWCATGGGAACTCATATCAGGAAAGACGGCTGTAACATACTGAAACTACTCCTCGGATGTCACACATACTCTGAATAGACTGTGGTCATGGTCGGGTGTCCTGCACTCTGTAGAGGTTTGGATTTCTCTAGTTCAGTGGTAGGACTAGTCCCCCTCGTCCCCTTTCCCCCCACCCTCCTTTCCTACCAACCAGCTGCCTCTAGGTGGGCAGACAGCCCAGGAATGTGGCTGACTGCATGTGCCTTCTAGTTACTCATTAACTCTCCCTGTTAGGCACAACCTTTCGGGTATTACATGAATCTAAATCATGTGATGTCGAGTATGAATTTTGCTCCATTCATTGGGACGAATAATGATTAACTAGCTGTTAGGAGTAATAGAGTGAAGGACATTGGATCAACGCTGATGCATCATGGTCAAGAACTTTCACCCATCTATTTTTCCACTATGATGTCACCTTTGCCCAGGTTTACCAGATTCCAGGAAGGTTTTTTCCCCCCCAGATATGTATGTTCCTTTAAGGAAATATTGAGTAATATGTATGATCTTGGTACCTCTAGTTATATTTATTTTAAGATGTATTAATATCGAAGATGGCTGGCAACTGTCATGTTTTCTGATGTTTGTATAATTCTGTGGAGAGTAGATTTAATTCTGATTATAACTTCATTATTTTTCGTTTTGACAATGGCATCGACGTTGTTAACAATAACTGTTGTGAAGAGTTTCTCATACTGTACTCACACACACGTGAAGGTAAACATGCATACACACGCACGCGCACACACAAACACGCACGCACACACACTTTCACAAATTAGAGGCACACACTAGACTTTATCTCACTACAGTGTAGTTCTTTATTTTTACAGAGAATGAAAGACATTTGTCTGACATGAACATGTAGCTACATTTTGAATTTATTTTTCTTTCCTAACAAAAGGTCACCTTTTAGGAGCATGGAAAATACGAGATAAATAGTGTCTTTGGTGACATACATATATAAACATACAAAGATAACTTAAATATATTACTTTTCTTACATAGTACCACTAATAATATATAATATGCACAAGTGCGCATGATATCATCTTCACTCTACTCCACTCATACTCATACAGATCTTTATCAAATGCAACATATACAATAACTCTCATCTGTCATTAAAAATAGAATTGCAATGTTTGAAATTCAAGTTGTGAGGAACTAACAACATTAAAGTGCTTTGCTCAGTTTGCTGTGACCCTAAAAGAGGCTTCTGACCTTAAGTATAATTAAATATTGAACGAGGAAAAACAGACTGGGATTGTGATGTGTCAGATCCCTGGCTAGGACGACTATACTGTAAGTACCTACACATACACACTCACATACAGTCACATACACACTCACATACAGTCACATACACACTCACATACAGTCACATACACACTCACATACAGTCACATACAGACGTGAACACACAACACAATCTCCTGCATCTCTTTACAACATAGGTTAAGTTAACAATGGCAGGCGATGGCAGCGTTACTTTTAATGTAAGACTGATGGAGAGTGTTTCTCTTAACACACAAGGGGAGGTATTAGTGGTCAAAGGTCGTAAATAATCTGGTGGTACGCAGTTTACACAGACAAAACACTCAGCTATGCTTCTAGGAAAGGCTACGGACCCGCCAGTGACACAACACTGACGTGTAATTACAACACAAAGAAAAAGTATAGCAAAAACAAAATGGCTCCAACAATAATCCAACAAACACAAGATTGGTTCCTGATTCTATATGTGGCCGCTCAGACACAAACACACACCTGTGACAGTGGTGGTTAAGAAGTCGAGAGATTCACCAAGGTTCTTAGCGTTTGAAAAGCCTTTTAATGGTCTGTCACGAGACATTGATTAGCTCCGTTACAGCAGAGACAATGGCACGTGTGTTTCACAAAGCCTTTGAACAGATTAGACTTAAAGAACCAATGAACCACTGAGTATGACCTGCGACCTGGCGTAGGTCATAATCTGAGATAGAAGTTGAGAGAGTGGTAGAGGGAGAGATGGTGAGATAGAGAGAGTGAGACAGAGAATCACTCCACGATTAAATGAGTTAACTCTAAAATAAAATAAAACCCCAGTTTGGATTAAGACGATTCAGTTCAAAAAGACAAAAATAAGTCAAACAAAATGAAAGGAGGATATGGATAGAGTAATATAAGACCACACTATAGTATGTAGATCACAAAAAAACAAAATGACTGTCAAGTATTGTCAGATATTTGGTGAATTTAAACCACTTGCCCAACTAACTTAATTAGTTATAGAATGATTTCATTGAGGCAACGCTGTGGTCAAAACAAAACAGTTAAAACTTGGACCCTAAAAGACTCTAGGCTGATTTTGGGTACTCCTGTGACTATAATTATGATACAGTAACCTAATAGTTACATAGCTATAGTCATAAATACATGAATGTATGACTAACGGCTGACCTGGTTTCTAACAGCAATAATAGCAACATCAGCAAGTCTGGATCGAAGTTATTGGAAAACAAATAGTCTGAACGTTGAGGATTATATCAACTATTCTAATCCTCTGACATTGAGAATATGAAACATTTGAATGTGTTTCAAAGAGCCAGGCCGCATGGTTATTATGGGTATTAAAGATGTCATTTTGACGTTGTGGCTTGTTTTTCAGCTCGACAGACTCTGCACCTTTTGAAGGTTAGGCTAGTTTTTTGCATGCATGCTGAGTTGAAGTTGTTTTTGGTTATTTCTAGTGAGGGCATCCGACCCACCATTTCAGAGACAGTTATAACAAGGGAAAATGGGAATCTCAGGGCATATCTTTTTTTATGGTATTTCGTATCCAGATTTAAAATGTGGCACTCTGGCGCCCTTACTTTTGYTATCCGTGGTCTGTCATTACAAAGCCACAATGTAACAGTAGAGCACTTTGCTGTTGACTCTGTGCTAATTTAGACTAATTTGACATACTACAAACATACAACGTAAAGTATTGTTGTATACACACTAAACTACTAGCGTTTTTAGGATCTCAGTATTCATAACTGACCGGATTATTATTGATAATGACAAAGTAAGGCTCTAAATATTCCTAGGCAGTACTATTGGTGGCAGATTTTGGGTTTGGGTTGGCAACTTGTGATGCTTTAGCTAGTAGTTATACGGTCCCCTGGGCAAGGCACGGTCAAGGTTTCTTTTGTTTATAAATACAGCAGACGATGTGTACCGCCTCGCCACCATGGTGGTACAACTAAAGAGATTAGGTCTGATTGGTTAAATTGCCGTAAACATAAAGTCGAGACTTAGTGGGAGAACTTAAGAATCACGTGAAGGGGATCATATTTCCCACTCAGAGCCTGGGATAAGGGCAGCAGGACTGTTCACTGTGTTCAAGAGCCAACCAATAGATCTCACCTCTGAAATAGATCCGCAATGATTCATAATAAAAACATTGAAAATCTCCATCTTGTATAGGAACTGAGTCATTGAAATGTTTACCCTCTTCTTTCTCTTTCTATAAACAGTCTCTACTAGACGAGTCCAGAAGCAGAACTCCATCCATCCACTGCTGAACTTGACTATTATGGCTGAATGCGGCTATCAAGGCTGTGGTCTGTTGAAACATATACTTCACAGAACCACAGACCGCTTCTGTCGGGAACATCATTGGCTGCAGATGAGAGAGGACTTACAGTAGGTTCTTGTCTGTAAGGTCAGTGTCTGTGTCTGTAAGGTCAGTGTCTGTGTCTGCCCACAAATGGTTGCTGGTGGTCTGTAAATTAGAGGATTACCCCAGATATGTCAAACATGGTCCCTCAAATTGTCCTGGCAGATCTAAGGGGGRAGGGTTTAGGGTGGGGRAAAAGGGTTCATRGGGTSGTTTTGACGGGTCTTCAGGYATATATTCSCTCTGACAGGGATCTGATCCTAMCCCTGGTAGAAATCCACATMAGWGGRTTAAGTGTTTGATCAATGGGGCCAGAGCTAACTGCTGCTGTGGAGGTCATCAGGCCTTATACAGACACGTCCAGTAGCGCTGGCTTGTGTTAAGTAGAAAGACCGGTGGACGGGAGCATTTATTCTTACATTAACAGGATTAGGAAGTCAAACTGAGCCCCTTGCAGCTCTTTGATGAGTCAGGAGGCCGGGAGAAACACAAAGACTTTGACAAGACCCAAATGTTCAGAGGATCTCTGGGTGACAGGTATTCGTTCCCAGGGGTGGTTGGTGGTGGGAAGCGTCGACTATGAGGCTTTCATTCATGTCAGATTCCTTCTTCTTAAACAGCATGATGCGTTTTTGAGGTGTACAGAGGAGTAAGGCAAATGTCATTCAAAAAGTACAGAAATTGTAATTTCAGGATCTAAAAAAGGTGTGGACTACATCTAATACTAATGCAAAGGCTATCTGTGATACGTAAAATAGAGATAAATGTCTATATATTGAAGTTTGCTGGGGTGTTTATGTTTTAAGAGAAGAGAGGGAGAAGTATCCGTCAGTCGCTCATCCGTAACTATGCGGACTCCGGGGGTTAATGGGGGAGGAGTCTTCCCGTCCGCTCTGGCCAATCAGCTGATAGAGCCGGTGGCTGAGGTTCTGAACCTGGCAGGTTCCCAGGGCACACCCCACTCTCATCAGCTGGGGGTGGTGGTGACCCCGGAGCGACCCTGAGTGGGCATGGCGACGACCTCTTGACCCCGTCCGTTGTGGCTCCACGCCCTCCTCACGCCTCGCCCGTACCAGAGCTTCAGGATGGGCTGTGTTCATGATAGTGGGTGGTGTGTCTCTGCGGAGGTAGCCAGGCAGCCATTTTGGAGATCTGATGGAGTGGCTGGAGTCTGTTGGGCTGGCGAGTTCGGTGCCAGTTTCTGGAGTGAAGATCTCCTCCTCTCTCAGCGCATGAAGCTTCTTAAGCAGCTCCAACCTAGGAACACAGAAAAAAATAAGACGTCGTTAAGATTGATGTCTGTATCTTTCCACTCTGGTTCAATGCTGACCATTGAATCAGAGAAGTCATTTTAGAACTGGCCTAGTTATTCTCAGACTCATGTTAAGCACACTTCCAACAGKATTTATGTTGACACACACTGACAGTAAATGTTACACACATGGAATGGGCATGGTGAGGGTTGATGTGTCACCATCCTGTCTTAATGCATTTTAGAAGACTAATGGCCTTTCATCWTAGGAACAAATCAACATGGGGACCTGGCTGCTGTCCATTTATTATGGTAATATCAACATACTGGACGTCACAACTATTGAGACTTCATGTTCACCTTAGCTAAAGCAAACAGACAGAGTGGCTCTGGAGATTTACTGACTACCCACTCAAGTGTCCACGGGACGGAGGCATCACTAAGTTTCAGGAACAGCCTGTTTAGCAAACACATCTCAGATTGACTCTGGCTTTAGCGCTGAGGAGGAGGAGGCCCTGCCATCTGTTCTCTTCTTGATGATGACACTAGCTGCTCAACTCAAACTTGGCACTGGGGATGCTATTCTCTGAACTGTTGTGGGTGTGTTTGCTCAGAGGGCTCGAATTTGTGTCTCTGTGTCTTAGTTTGTTACAGATGCCATAAATAGGTAGAGGCTCATGCACCTGGCAGATGTCATATTGACGAYGCACTGGCCACAGTGAGTCAGGGAATTTCATTCTCAAAATGGCGCCAGTGGGTGTAGGTATATCACGCCTCAATTATTTTAAGTAGTAAGTATGACTTTTGTGTGCTAAATGTCCTCCCATGTTAAAGTTAGAACAAGGAAGAAAAAACGTCCCTTTTGTATCCTTTTTCAATTTCAAAGAGCACAGAAACATTTCCACAGCATCAGGTTCTGACCGGCTTCCAACTGCTCTTTAGGAGAAGCAGTTAGTTGGCATACAGCGTAATTATAAAAAGAGCAGCGTTCTCCTTGTGAAACGCTGACTGGATTGTGAGAAATAACAAGGTAGGCCTGCTGTAGAATGCCACTATGCCAGTAGTAACCAACCAATCTCTGTACAGACACATTGAGAAGTGGCTATATTAATGAACAGTGTTCCAAACCCTTCTCTGCCTCCTCAAGGCGGTCTCTTAGTTAATGTGTTCAGTGCCTTGGCCAGGCTCTTGCCAAACATGTTGTTCGTGGTCAGAATTCTGCAGACCACAATCATGACTTTGAGCATTTATGGGTTTGTTCAACCAATTTAACCTCAAACTGAGATTTCTGGTGTGTAMTGGGCTTGAAGCCCAATGTAACTAGCCAATCTAGCTACTTCACAAACACATAGTGCTATTCCAGCAACAGCACCATGACTGGTCAGTCAGTGAACGTTTCAAGGTAGCTATATTTGACATGTACACAGAGTTCCAACACAAAGAAAACACAATCACTTGTGTCTCCCTGTCATCCAGCCTGTTTGCCCGTACAGGGCAGGGCCCTGGTGCCTGGTGATGGTGGGTGTCACTGGTAACCACTGTGGTAATGTCGAGGGAGCACTATTTCCAGGAGCACCTAGTCATTCAGCTCTGTCCTGTGGCCATGGCATTGCCAAGTCACACCRGCCTTCTGTGCCAAACACCATGCTGACAGACAGGCACAAATTGTATTTGACTTCGCGGAAGAAGCTGCATTCATACAGTATACCGCATAAATACTGCAATGTGGTTGTTATAGAGATTTGGATAGTCTATATTCATTACAGTAAACTTGACCTTTCTGTACACAAAAAGGCTGAAATACAATCTTCTGTACAGGCTCATTCTTCTTTTGTGTTTGGAATCCATGGTGGAAAATGTGTTTCTCACACATGAGGAAGGAGGAAACTTAATCCGTTCGGAAAACAAGAGATGGTGAATAAACAAAGCAAAGGTAAAACAGCTCCAGAACAACTTCATTTGGGAGTCCCTGGACAAAAACAGGTCTGATGGGGTGTGTAGACTGCCAGTACCAAACAATGCCCACTGAGCACACACTGGTTGAATCAATGTTGTTTGAAATGACGTTCAACCAACATGGAATAGATGTTGAATTGATGTCTGTGATCAGTGGGTGTGCTGTACCAAGCTTCACATCCATAAAATAATTGATAGATTTTATTGTACACCGGATAGGTGTAATCAAATGTGTTGTTTTACAGGGTCAGCCATAGTAGTACAGTGCCCCTGGAGCAAATTAGGATTAAGTGCCTTGCGCAAGGGCACATCAACAGACTTTCCACCTTGTCAGCTCAGGTATTTGAACCAGCGACCTTTCGGTTAGTGGCCCAACACTAACCGCTAGTCTTCCTGCTGCCCTAAGACATTGTGTCAGTCCCAATCCACCCCATTGACCAAGTAGTTTGTGTGTGTTTGTGTGTGTGTGTTTCTAATGCCCATTTACACCCCTGGTAGAGCAGTAGTGGACTTTGTGGCTCACTCAGCGCTGGAATCTCCCATAACACACCATGTCGCCCCGAGCCCGACCCAACGCAGCAGACAATGGCTGCTTCGCTAGTCAGGCTATTCTGGGCTGGCAGACAGCCATAAAGACCCTGTGATGTCGTTAAAAAACAATTTTCTTGGAGAATTAGTAACTGGATGAAGGCGGAGAAGGAGAAAAAATYAAGAAAGAATGAGTCTGCTGTTTAAAGGAGGTTAAACGTGTTTGGGTTTCTGTGGGGTTCACCTCCCACCTATGGAGTTCTTGGCATGTCCTTTTGTCCTCCTCTCTGTTACACCATCTGACCGGACCGCTTTACTTCCACCTGACGCTGATGCCCTTAGACTTTTATATAGCTTTTATATAATGGCTTCACAAGCAAGTGTGAACTTGTCTGTTTTGTCCCTAGGGCCAGCCAGGACTCATTTGTATGTATCTGTGCTGGAGGGATCGGATGGATCTGAAGCGAGCGTTTTGGCCAAAGACTTTGGACTGGAGATGTGACTGTGAGTCAGTGTGTCCAATGCACATGCTCCTCTCCAGTTTCGTTGGGATGTTGTTCTGATCCCACAATAAGCCTTTTGGCCACCGTGTTCTAGCCCACAGCCAGGAGAAGGCAGCAGCACCATGTACTGTAGCCCGGCCCAACGTGAGAACTCTCTCACTGGATCYCATCTGATCTGACAGCCCGTCTAATTTGGCTATTGAGAAAGTAATCCTGCAAATGGACAGTAATGGAGGTCTTTGTGATTGGCAGAGGATCAAAGATATCAGAGCTTCGCATTCTTAGAAACATTCACTCACTCAACACTCGTTTTCAGCACCATCTGATCTGTGGACGATTATAAAAAAAAAATATTGTAACAAATCCACCTACTTGCTCTGTAAAAGTCACATTTTCATTGGAGGGCATTAAGCTAAAATTCACTCAGCCTGGGGAACGGGCGGAGGGAGGGGGGTTTTGAGGGTTCGATAAAAGGGTAAGCTGATCCCAACTCCTTTGTGCTGCAGTGTGGTGTTATTCTTTCGTATTACTCCCACAGTTTAGACTGAGGTCTGGAATCACAACTGAGACCCACCAGTGGAACCACCACAATAGGGCGATTCCACGCCAGCGGGAGCGGGAAATATTTTTGGTATTTACATTTGAGTCATTTAGTCATATCCAGAGCGACTTACAAGAGCAATTAGGTATCTCAGATTGTTCTGACAATTCTCACATAGACACTTGATTGGGGAAGGGACGTTTAACACATTTATTTTATTTCTATCACAAGCCATTTAAAAAAAAATCATGATGAAATTAGCCATTTTATACCCTTTTTAGTATACATGCCTCCTATAAGACCCTCTGATCTGTGAACTGTACATAATACAGACAACATCTGTCATTATACTCCTTATAGTGTTCTCTCTGAAATACACATTTTCACATTAATTTATTCAACATTAAAAATATTAATATTCATCTCAAAACTATCCTTTTTAGACATTCTCTTCAAACACGTAACATTTCCAGAGTGGGCTCTCTGGTACTTTTAATGATATGATCCATTTTATACATATAAATGGACATGATAGGTCATTAACCAATGACAGCCTCATGTAGGATTGCACATTCAGCAAATCACCAGCAGAGGGAGATCCCTTTGAATCCATTTTCCCATTCACTGTGTTGGTGGTGCTCATAAAATMMATCATACCTTCACAATTAGCAGAAAGCCCACACTGGAAATTTTATGTACTTATATWTATTGTTCCAAACAATGTCTTAAAATAAACTAAATCAAAATGTGTGTGTCATTTTGAGATATTAATATTTGAATGTTGAATAAATTAATGTGATTATTTTTTGATTTCAGAATCTAGACATACACTACTTGTATAAAGTTTTAGAACACCTACTCATTCAATGMTTTTTCTTTATTTTTACTATTTTCTACATTGTAGAATAATAGTGAAGACATCAAAACTAAGAAGTAACACATGTGGAATCATGTAGTAACCAAAAATGTGTAAAACAAATCTAAATATATTTGAGATTTGAGATTCTTCAAATAGCCACCCTTTGACTTGATGACAGCTTTGCACACTCTTGGCATTCTCTCAACCAGCTTCACCTGGAATGCTATTCCAACAGTCTTGAATGAGTTCCCACATATGCTGAGCACTTGTTGGCTGCTTTTCCTTCACTCTGCGGTCCGACACATCCCAAACCATTTTGGTTACTACATGATTTCATATGTGTTATTTCATAGTTTGATGTCTTCACTATTATTCTACAYTGTAGAAAATAGTAAAATAATAAAGAAAAACCCTTGAATGAGTAGGTGTTCTAAAACTTTGACCGGTAGTGTACTCCACATTTTAGAGCACACTATAAGGAGTATAATGACACCAAGATGTTAACTGTTCCATGTACAGTTCACGGATCGTAGGGTCTTACAGGAGGCATGTTTAGGTCTAAAAAGGACCTAAAATGGCTACTTTCATAATGATCTTCTCAAACATTGTTTGTGGTACAAATGTAAAAAGCATTTCAAACATCCTTTCCCCAATGAAGTTTCAATGTGAGAATTGCCAAAACAATATGAGATACCAAAAATATGTTTCGCTGGCGTGGAATCGCCGATGTCCCACCAGCCCCAACCTGATGCCCTCCTCTACCCCAGTAAGGCCCCCTCAGAGAAGGGTAAGCCTTGGCCAGCACCAGGCCCTTCATACATGCCTATACCCAGGGGCCTGGGGCCTACCATGGGGTGCCTTAATCAACAGTAAATGTGGCACATTCATACATAATCCTCGCCAGGCCCCATGCAGCTAACAGAGGACAGATTGTGTTCTCAGTAAGGAGACAGAAATAAGCAAAGGGCGATTTATTTGTGAATGAACCCTTGCTGCCGCTTGTTCTCCATGCGTTGGTGGTTTTATAACCTCTTGTGTTGATGATAAGTACGTGCTGAGGGGTGATTTAGCACTTTCCTCATCATGCACTGCATTGGGTGAAAGTGTACACAGTTGCTAAAGTCCATGGCTTGAAAGAACGACTGCCACATATCCACTTAAGTGTGGACTTAAGTGTGTAGTGGTTTGGGAATTGGGAGACGGACTTCAAACCACACAGTGGTTCCAATTGTACTGAGGCGGCCACTCACAGCTGCAGTGCTGACTCCTGATTGAGGCCTGATCTCCATCGCTACTGTAGGTATCCATCCACACWACAAATGACTGTACTTAGCTAGAATAGCACCTACATTTTTCTCAACCACCAATAGAACATGAAACAGGAGTTTAGTCCTTCTCTCCTCAGACCTCAGAGCTCCATCCGTGTTCATTCTTCAGCCTTTATCCTGTGTTCTTTCTTTAACACTGACAGTATACACACAGACAGACAGATATACTGTACAAGGGTTGTCACGATTCCAGTATTGCGATAGTCAGAAGTATCGTGGCAAGGAAACAAAACACGAAGCGGATTTAATGTCTTGTCACCTAGAGTCACATTAGCTCATTTTGCAATCTATAGCACTCAAAATTTCACGTAAAGTAGGTTTTTATTGTACCATAGAGTTTTGTCTAATTCGTGTTTTCTTTTTTGCCATGGAAAATCTGGTATCGTAGTATCTCAAGACTGGTATCGTGACAACCCTAATCCATACACACACACACACACACACACACCATTTTGCCATGGTCAGGCTATCAGTGCAGAGTGGAAGCATTTTCTTTATGGATGTGGACGGTGGAATTTAGGTCTTAGCCACTAATCCACTGTGGAATTCTGAGCTGCCTGGTGGGAGACTGGTTCCCTCTCTTCTTTAGGCCTGGTCGTATTGACCCCCACGGAGCAGGGAGAGAGAGAAGGAGAAAGAGAGAGGGAGGGAGGGAGGGTCATGGCAGTGTTTATATGGTGGATACATTACATCTCTATACATCGCCAGTCCAGACCTCTGTTTACAGTGTGGCCCACATCAGAGCAGCCAWYCMTCCTCAGAGCAGAMGTCTYACCTCAGAYCCATACWTACTGCCTCTCYCAGAGCGATCTACAGGGCCAYCCYYGGTTATATCAGACTGTGAGGCACGCAAAGTGTATTTAAGTACATAAAATAGATAACTGGAGTAAAGTTGAAGTATTTATGAGCCATATTAGTCAAGGTAATGTTCATGTTATGTCTTTGATATTGTATAAGCATGTCTATAAATCTATATAAAGTTACTGTATGTAGAGTTATAAAATCTATCACCATCTGACGGATGCAAAGAGCATCTGATATATTCCTCAGAAGACAATAGTATGTCCTCTGGGTGGTGGATGATGATGCAATGTGCCTGTTTCTGGGGTAAATATTGTGTTTGGACAATGGATGGGTGTTGACGTCTGAATTGCATGCAGGGGGCTTGGCCCTGACACTTGCCCCATATGGGGTGACAGAGGGAGTTAATGATTTAGGAGGAGGATGGACAAACGGGAAAAACATTGTTTTTTTTTCTGTCCAGTTGGGATCCTGAGCAAATTCACACCCACAATACACACAGACTCAAATACACACAGACTCAAATACACAGAGTCAAATACACACAGTCTCAAATACACACAACCTCAACTACACACAGACTCAAATACATGCAGACAGACCAGTAGTCTACACATACACAGTCCCTCTTTCTAAAGAGAATATACTTTACACTAACACACACCCTCAATATACAAACTGTGTTCATCCTGTCTGGGATGTCTGACATGTCATATCATTGACCTCTGTCCCAGACTGTGTGGAAGTAGTGGGTCATCATGGCAACAAGCACATTACAGCAAATCAGCTGCAGTAACATGCCTCTCTCTGGGGCGCCCTGCATCCCACTGCTGGAATCTACAATGTAAAACTGCTTTGTCTCTAAAGTCATATTTAAGCCATATTGGTTTGGCTCTGGCCTGCAACTATTTTCTCTCAAGCTGTTACTATTTGTAAAATGAAGGGTATACTTTGTATTGTGAATGGCCTAGAGCAAGGGTGTTAAAAGAAATGCCCCACGGGCCGTCCATGATCAGAACATAAAACACTTTATCGGTACATAGAAACAATGACCAAATACACCCATCACACCTCAGTCTGAAAAGGGGAAAGAGAGGAGGAGCAATGAGGCCTGTGTTACTGTTATCAGCCTGTGATGGGATCATCATGTGTGATGGGAAGGACAGAGCGTTTGGTATGGAGGGAAGAAAAAGTGGGACATTTACTAAGTAAATAAATAGATAAAAGGAGGGAAGAAGGCAGAGAGAGAAACCAGAATTAAAGAGGGAGAGAGAAGAGAGAAACCAGAATTGGAGAGAGAGTGAGGAAAAAGAGAGAGGACATTATGAATCACCCTTCCATCACCAAGGGAACATCCCGAGGGGATTTCTAGGAACGATAACCCCTCACACAGCCACAGCTTGGACAAGACAAACAGACTCCCTCTTAATGAACTGTTTGTTTTTGAAAAGCTGCTGTGTTCACTCAAATACACTGATAGAGAGCACTGATGCAACCACAATCACATCCACCATTACCCACACATTCTGCCCCTGCTGTTTTAAATGGAAAGTTAGTTCTGAGAGATTTAAATCTTAACAACCATTGGGAAGCAGAAATAGCCCAACCCTGCTGGGAGCTCAGACTGACATAAACAGAGAGGTGTTTGAGTCATGCTTCCCTTTGCGTTGATTTGATTTCAGCAGCAGGTGTTTGTCAATGCGCAGACACACACGCGCACACACACCTGTAGACAGAGGTTGTTGAGCTAAGTCCGAACCTCCAGCGTTGGGGGCCTCCTGTCAGAATAGGGTCACCTTATAAGGAGACTGTTGTCTGGCACATCCATCTCAGCCCTGCCAATCTAGTCCATGCAGGGTTAAAACAACCCTCTTTTTCCACATCCTCATAAGTCAATAACCTCAATTACGGGCCATAAAGACTTGCCGTCCATTCATGGATGCACGTCAGCAAAACGTGACATTTATCACTTTTCTGTTGAATGTTGATACTCCTAAAATGGTGAGTCTGAGTGCAGATACAGTGCCTTCGGAAAGTATTCAGACCCCTTGACTTTTTCCACATTTTGTTACGTTACAGCCTTATTCTAAAATGGATTTAAAAAATAATAATCCTCAMCAATCTACACACAACACCGCATAATGACAAAGTGAAAAAAGGGTTTTAGAGATTTTTGCAAATATATATTATAATTTTTAAAAACATATTTATAGAAGTATTCAGACCCTTTGCTATGAGACACGAAATTGTGCTCAGGTGCATACTGTTTCTATTTGATCATCCTTGAGATGTTTCTTGAATGAAGTCCACCTGTGATAAATTAAATTGATTGTACATGATTTTGAAAGGCACACACCTGTCTATATAAGGTCCCACAGTTGACAGAGCAAAAACCAAGCTATGAGGTCGAAGGAATTGTCCGTAGAGCTCCGAGACAGGATGTGTCGAAGCACAGATCTGGGGAAGTGTACCAAAAAATGTCTGCAGCATTGAAGGCTCTTCCTAGAGCTGGCCGCCTGGCCAAACTGAGAAATTGGGGGAGAAGGGCCTTGGTCAGGGAGGTGACCAAGAACCTGATGGTCACTCTGACAGAGCTCTAGACTTCTTCTATGGAAATGGGAGAACCTTTCAGAAGGACAACCATCTCTGCAGCACCACCAATAAGGCCTTTATGGTAGAGTGGCCAGACAGAAGCCACTCCTCAGTAAAAAGGCACATGATAGCCCGCTTGGAGTTTGCCAAAAGGCACATTAAAGACTCTCAGACCATGAGAAACAATATTTTCTGGTCTGATGTAATGATGGGTTGCGCCGTGGCGGAGATCTTTGTGGGCTATACTCGGCCTTGTCTCAGGATGGTAAGTTGGTGGTTGAAGATATCCCTCTAGTGGMGTGGAGGCTGTGCTTTGGCAAAGTGGGTGGGGTTATATCCTTCCTGGTGGCCCTGTCCGGGGGTATCATCGGATGGGGCCACAGTGTCTCCTGACCCCTCCTGT
Source organism: Salvelinus sp. IW2-2015 (assembly GCF_002910315.2). NCBI lineage: Eukaryota > Metazoa > Chordata > Actinopteri > Salmoniformes > Salmonidae > Salvelinus > Salvelinus sp. IW2-2015. The sequence goes on along the minus strand of NC_036840.1, from coordinate 5,830,894 downwards.
CTCAGCCTCCAGTATTTATGCTGCATTAGTTTATGTGTCGGGGGGCTAGGGTCAGTTTGTTATATCTGGAGTACTTGTCCTGTCTTATCCGGTGTCCTGTGTGAATTTAAGTATGCTCTCTCTTTCTCTCTTTCTTTCTCTCTCTCGGAGGACCTGAGCGCTCTAGGACCTGCCTGAGGACGACCTGACAGTCCACCTGGCCGTGCTGCTGCTCCAGTTTCAACTGTTCTGCCTGCGGCTATGGAACCCTGACCTGTTCACCGGATGTGCTACCTGTCCCAGACCTGCTGTTTTCAACTCTCTAGAGACCGCAAGAACGGTAGAGATACTTTTAATGATCGGCTATGAAAAGCCAACTGACATTTACTCCTGAGGTGCTGACTTGCTGCACCCTCGACAACTACTGTGATTATTATTATTTGACCATGCTGGTCATTTATGAACATTTGAACATCTTGGCCATGTTCTGTTATAATCTCCACCCGGCACAGCCAGAAGAGGACTGGCCACCCCTCATAGCCTGGTTCCTCTCTAGGTTTCTTCCTAGGTTTTGGCCTTTCTAGGGAGTTTTTCCTAGCCACCGTGCTTCTTCACCTGCATTGCTTGCTGTTTGGGGTTTTAGGCTGGGTTTCTGTACAGCACTTTGAGATATCAGCTGATGTACGAAGGGCTATATAAATACATTTGATTTGATGTAACCAAGATTGAACTCTTTGGCCTCAATGCCAAGCGTCACGTCTGGAGGAAACCTGGCACCATCCCTACGGTGAAGCATGGTGATGGCAGCTTCATGCTGTGGGGATGTTTTTCAGCGGCAGGGACAGGGAGACAAGTCAGGATCGAGGCAAAAATGAACGGAGCAAAGTACAGAGAGATCCTTGATGAAAACCTGCTCCAGAGCACTCAGGATCTCAGACTGGGGCGAAGTTTCACCTTCCTACAGGACAACGACCCTAAGGAGACAGCCAAYGGTCGGCAGGTAGCCTAGTGGTTAGAGCGTTGGACTAGTAACCGCAAGGTTGGACTAGTAACCGAAACGTTGAAAGATCAAATCCCAGAGCTGACAAGGTAAAAATCTGTCGTTCTGCCACTGAACAGGGCAGTTAACCCACTGTTCCTAGGCTGTCATTGAAAATAAGAATTTGTTCTTAACTGACTTGCCGAGTTAAATAAAGGTTTTAAAAAATGGAAAAGACAATGCAGGAGTAGCTTCGGGACAAGTCTCTGAATGTTCTTGAGTGGCCTAGGCAGAGCCCGGATTTGAACCCGATCTAACATCTCTGGAAAGACCTGAAAATAGCTGTGCAGCAATGCTTCCCATCCAACCTGACAGAGCTTGAGATGATCTGCATAGAAAAATGGGAGAAACTCCCCAAATACAGGTGTGCCAAGCTTGTAGCGTCATACCCAAGAAGACTCGAGGCTGTAATCGCTGCCAAAGGGGCTTCAACAAAGTACTGAGTAAAAGGTCTGAATACTTATGTAAATGTGATAATTCCATTTTTTATAAATTTGCAAAAATGTTAATGTTTGCTTTGTCATTATGGGGTATTGTGTGTAGATTAATGAGTGGGAACAACTATTTAATACATTTTAAAATAAGGCTGTAACCTAACAAAATGTGGAAAAGGTCAACGGGTCTGAATACTTTCCGAAGGCAATGTATAAAGCAAAATAACAGTGGTGTCACTGACCTAGTAACAATATGAATAAGTCTCAACAAATGATCATCTCCAGATCCCTTGGTTGATCATGTCTGAGTTACCAGGCCAACAACACAACTCATGGACATTTTTTGGAACCTGTCAGTGTGTCCTACAGCGCTAACCCACATTAGAGGAACATCTAGATACAACCAAGTGCCTTACTACATTTGACCCAAAAAATGACTAACAGGTGAAAATGTTCCTCTTTTAGCTTTGAACATCCCAGATTTCTATGTAAAGGCATGGCTCTTGGTGAAGGTAATCATGTGTTTTAATTGGTTTCTCTCCTTGATAGAGTCCAGGTTCCTGTCAGTCTCCCACCAGAAGAGGGCATGCAGACACTGGCTCTACCCTCTGCTATAGCTCTCACTGCACTAAAACACCAGAGACTGGAGACTTCACTAGTGCACTTCTCCTTCACTTTGAACAGGCACGTCTGCCCACCCAATGAAATAGGAAATGGGTGTTATTGACCAATTCCCTGTGATCTTGGGTTTTACTATCATGTCACACACAGAAGAATAGCAGAGTGGGAAAATACAAGTGCCACTCATTACAGTATTACAGTACAGTAGCCAATGGCAAAAAATTCGGGGGAAGTCAGCAAATGCCAACATGAGGAGGACTGTTTTTTCCACCTCTGCTATCATATGTCCCACATGAGGTCATATATACTGCTGTGTTAGGAATGTGACCTCATGTGACCTCAAACTACTTAAACCAAACCTAATTTGTAAGACAAACACACAACCATATATCTGTTCCATTCCAAAATATAGTCACATGTGAATAAGATAAAGTAGATAGTTTGGCGCAATAAACCTTGACTTTGAACACTGACGCAAGTAGCTAGCACTTTCGTTTAGGGACCTACTACGAACTGTACGGAAGTCTTTCATGAATACTGCCATATTTGATGTAACATGTATCTACATGGGTAATATATCAATCAAATACTTACAAGTGTGTAATAACGCGCCTAACCTGCGCTTCAGTTTGTGTTTGTAGCGCAGTGTGTACAAATATGATGCAATGACGGTCGTATTGTCCTCTGTCCCATTAGTTAAGTTTTGAGTTTTTGGACTAAATTCAGTTGCATCATATAAGAACACACATTCTGAAGAGTACGCTTTATTATGCAGATGGAATAAATGCATAATGTCGTCATGGTGCCCATTTTTCAACATAGTGGTCATGGATAAGATAGCACTCGTTATCCTACACTATCATGCACTTTAAGTCAACACAAGTGTTTAAATCCCATAACAGACCTAGCCCAATGGAGAGAGCAGTGCAAACCAGACTGCGCAAGGCGAGCATGGATGAACTCTCAATCCATTCTAATAACAGGGATTCCCCTCAAACTTTTCCACATTGTCATATCATAACTACAGAGTCCCCTGGTTATCCAAGCGGGAGCGCACGTTCCGTGTATCACGTCTGTCTTGCTCTGACCTTGCCGGCCAGGACTACTCTCTATCCGTTATCTCCCCGACACAACACCCTGACTGAACAAACACTTCAGAGTACTTTATGCAATTAACAGTGACATTATTTATTAAGTGGTTCATCGGTTTGTGGTTGGACAGTGTGATTTCATTTAAAAAAACAGTAGGCTAAAAAAAGGTGTACGTCAATTCACCAAACACCGGCAAAGTCGTTGGACATTCGAGAATAACCAATTTCATAATAATGCATCTCATCCATCACTGTATTTTCCGAATCCTGGAATAAAATAAGACTACATGTAGCCTATATTTGAATTAGACTTCCTATTGAAATAGCACGAGCTTTTATATATCCAATGTTCTCTCCACAAGAACATTTCTGTTCAATAATCATCACTTCCAGAAAGGACCACTCTTAGAAAGTGAAAGAGAAGGAACTGGAACGCACGTTCAATATAGGAAGGTCATGTAATGTCTTTCTTTTTACCTGTTTCGCTCTAGACGGTCTGCGACCGGGAGAGCCAGGAGCTGCTGGAGGGAGAGTAGGCTGATGCAATACACAGTAACCGGCAGAAGTGAACGCATCTCGGGACGAGTTCTCACACACACCCCTTGGGAAGGAGGGTGTTCCCAAACCACCTGGACGATGTTCAACTCCCGGGGAAGAATAAATTCCAAAATGTTTTGGTATTTAGGCTAGTACTGATATCCAGGCAACAATGCGTGAGACAGTCAAATAATCCTGTGATAAACAGAGAATAAAAAAAGTTAAGAAAAGTAAATACAATTGTATAATTTGATCAGGATATTGATTAGGTTATATTATAGAAATATGCGAGAAATACAGTTATTTTGCAACAAATATTCAAGAGTGCCTGTGGGACACCTGCAAGTGCATGATTCACTCACTATTCAGTAGCCTAATCATGTGTAAAAAGTGTACGAACCACTCTATGTGTGGCCAATTGAAAGCTATGCATAAAGAAACCTCAAGCACTAAAGAAAACGTTTTTAAAAATATATCCAGCTACACCCATTTTTCATATTTTACACAAAAATTATATTGCATTTCAAAATATGGCTATAATAACCTATATAAAATAGTACATTTTATGAATGTTAGTAATATCTTACGTATATGAGGATTTTCAGAATATTCTCGTAGGTCTAAGTACTTTCCCACGGATCTAACAAGTGTTGGTCAAGATGAAGTTCTCAGATTCAACTTCTGAAGTTGAGCGAGATGACATTGTTCGTATAAATATTGAGTGGGCGGGACTCATTCTGCACCGGTGTACCTGATAGGCTCCGTGGTTTGGTCGGATAATTTATTCTTCATTCACTAAATGATATGGATGTGTGCATGTTGAAGTGTGCCATTTACAACTATGCTGTTGTTGGTTTTGGTGGCAAATGCCAACTGAAATGCCAAAATGATGATGGTTCTTGACTGGTCAAAGACCTTGCAAGAACTTAGTTATAGATATTCATATTTAAGATCGATTTTAAGAAAGATCCATACTAATCCTTAACCAACCATTAATCCAAACGTTCTTTTATTAACAATTTCCCATAGTATATGTCATGCAAACAAATGGTGGCATATTCTCACATTTATTTTCTCAGACTTCTATCATGTGTTTTTCACCCCCTCCCTTTCCCTTCTCTCTTATCTTTGCCTTCAACACCAAGTGAGCCTGAGGGATACGTATAGATAGTTCTCTTTCAGATTCCTCTGAATTTTGGACAGACACACCCATGGCTACACATTCTAAGTACTGCCCAATGTGCTATTGATACATTAGATTGCTTCCTGATTATGCCACAAACATTTATTTATTCTACATTTTCCAGAACTATAAGGAAATATGACCTCACAAAGAGTACCATGTGACCTATGATAATGAGTGGTTACAGTGGCTATCATACAGATTGATGCCTCCAGTGCTATACAGATCACGTGCAGCTAATTTGTTTAGGACATTTTCTCCCTGTATACAATGAGGATGTTGTCATTTGTGTTTAGTAACCTTACTACGGTGTTGTAGATGTGTCAGTCACGTGTTTAGACTCGTATATCCTAAAATGGACTCACACGAGTCATATTCCACTCAGTGTCTGTTGGGAAAGTGGGCGAGTCTGTATTGTCTCTGAGCTTAGCAAGCATGAACACCTGCGCGCTATCCTGTTTGTGACATGTTTTATTAATTAGGCTGCATAGTCATAATGTACATACCTGATCCACACAAAACACAGAGGAGAGTTACGTAGTTACGCAACCATCATTTCAGAGAAAACAGACCAAATGTTGAGTGTCTTTCCCAGTTTAGGAGAGCCCCTTGAGCTTCAGCTTGGGTTAATATAAACTATAGAGTGGGGAAAGTAAATATAGGGATTATAGGTCTGAAACAGAGCACCCCTGAAGAATCACATACATCTTGTCTGTTAAATCAGTCAGACAGTTTTCCACATTTTGAAACCCCCCCCCCTCTCTCTGTTATGAATTGTGTTTTAAAGCAATGTTCATTTCTCGCCAAATCGTCTGACTGCTGCCAATTTCCCAGTTTCTCACCCTCCACTGTTGTCACTGTGTGTATTCCAGCAGTGTTGAAGGCTTTGAAGTCCTCCATTAGTCTCTCATAATCATTATAATAACATTAGTATCAGTGCCCACACAGGTAATAGCCACTAGCAGCCTAATCCAGCCTGGGCTGAAATTAAAGGATCCACTCCCTATAATCTATTATAATCTCTGGTTTGGTGTTATTTTCCCAGGGGGATCATAACAATGACACAGTAAACCAATCAGGAAGTCAACTCACCTTCTTCTTGACCTCAAAAGGCATCAGACAGGTCTAGCCTGTTACAGTGTTTGGTAAAAATTTACATTATATCATACATTACCCATCCATAAGCATGTTATAAACATGACATTATAGCTACATAGAGCATTGTGATGTTCTGACCCTAATGAATGAGACATGTAATTCTCCTACTCTGTAGACGGCAATTAAAATTTGACCAAAGGTGAGTTCCCAATCAAGTTTTTTTTTAAGAGACAAAAAGTCCAATAGTATATAACTTCACCCTTGCAAAACCAAGAGATGAATATTAACCGCAAGGATTCCGCAATGCATTACAGGTATCTGAATTGGTAACTGATTGATTCAAACTGAGGTTAGGATGTATTGGATATCAAAGCTGGACAGCTCTACCAGGATTTTGACCCATTTATGTAACAATGAGCAGGCATCATGTGACATCAGGCCTGTGAAGCAGTGCCCTCAGTGTACTGATGAACAGAGGGGTTACCGCCTGGTTTGATCTCTCAATCATGCACTGGCGTTACTGGTTGTGTAATAATGTGGCAATTAGTGCCCATGAGTAAGTGTTCTATGCAGCACACACTGTGCTTGAAAAGATCCTCCAACTTTTACTCACTCTGGCTTTGAAATGGACCGACAGAGCGCCATGATGTCCTGTCGAAACAATGTCGTGGTCAAGCAATCAAAGGACATGGATCTGTGATTGTGCGACGCTGCTTTCTTTTTATATATATATATATCATTTAAAACAAGGTACACATACAAAATTATGCACTTGGTTAAGAATCATCGAGGTTAAACACCAAAAAGTCTACAACTTATTTCCATTGTGGTCCTCATTTTTATGATAGGATGTAGAAAGTTTGGCATGTACCAGGATAAAAAACAAGCTAAAATGGCAGGCAAATTGGTTATTTAGTCATAAAAACACAACATATCCATACTATACACAAAGGAACGTTATTTAGTCATCATCAATGGGCTTGGAGGGAATTCTCACAGAGGCACACTATCCAATAACCAGGATTTCACCTTCCTTTAAAAGCTACACAGAGTGGGAATAGTTTTAACAGAGGCCGACTATTTCACTCAGCGGCTCCTTAGTAAATAAAAAAGTACTTTTCCCTGTCAGGCATCTGAATCTATACACGCACGCACGCACGCACGCACGCACGCACGCACGCACGCACGCACGGCAGCACACCACACACACACACACACACACACACACACACACACACACACACACACACACACACACACACACGCACACACACACACACACACACACACACACACACACACACACACAATCCTAGCTTTAGTGTTATGGTTGTGTGAATCTCTAACATGGGGAAAGTAGTCAGACAAATACCTTGGGGCTGCCCCATGGATGATCCTATGGACCAGACTAAGCCTAGTCTGTGTGACCTTTGACTCAACGGGCAGCCAGTTGAGCTCCTGAAACTGGCTCCTACCAATATGAGTACGTGGGCTCAGATTCAACGCCAGCTTAATCAACTTGTTCTGGGCTATCTGAAGCTTGCTTTTTAGTCGATTAGTTAAGCCTTCAAACCATGAAGTGCTATTGTAACGTGGGGGAAATACACAGAAATATTTAATTCCTGTAGTCGTACTACGCCACCTTTTAATACGCGAGGTAGATCCTTGGGACTAAGCTAAACATAACAGGTTCTTTGCATCAAAAAGGGGAGCATGGGAATCAGACAACAACAATTTATTTTCATCGTCACAAGAAATGCACAATCTCCTGGCCTACGTAGTGTCCATATACTATCTTCAGCTCCAGGAGCGCCGTACACCTGTACTACAAGACAGACTTCAATATCACACAAATAACACTTGGTTTATACATTCCATTCACATACTCAAACAGACAATAATAATGTGTTGCCACGGTCACGGAGGGCGTGCCCAGGGAGAAGGAGAGCAAGTCTAGGTGAAATATGGACGCCAGTGCCTAAACACACTACATGTACAATAATTCCTATTTCTCATACTTTATTAAAAACCACCATCACCGCTTCCACCCTCCCAAGGCTAGCCAACCAGCACATAGTGAGGGGATCCCCTGAATGACACAAACAGGAAGGGTTTTATACAAAAGGCCACACCCTTAAATAACAATCACACACACTTGGCGCAGGCAGACCAACAAGCGTGCGTTCAAAATAGGTCGACGGTTCTAACCCTTTACACTAGCATAGTCAAAATMAGTGCATTAGCTAGCCCTTTCTTACCACGTACCTTAGTGGCCATACTCCCCCTCCGATGTTGCCATCTAGTGTACATTCTAAGTAATTGCCTACTGTTTTGGCTGTGAGTACCTCTCCTGCTAGCTGTACCCTGATGCCTGAGGACTTGCTAAGTTTCAATTTAGACCCCAACAGAATTGCMTCTGTTTTGKCGAGATGCAGAGATAGCTTGTTGTCTATGAGCCATGCATTGATGTTAGTGAGCTCTGCATTCAGTATACTCTGCAGTGTGGTTTGGTTTTTGTGAGACACCAGGAGTGCAGAATCCTCTTCATACAGAAACAGGTTACATGAGTAAGCATCCTTTATATCATTAATGTACAGCAGGAATAACAGAGGCCCTAGCATGCTCCCCTGTGGCACGCCACAGTTTATGGGTAGCCTCGGAGGGAAAACCATTTCCCTCTACCACTTGTTCCCTCCCCAACAAGTAGGTCTCAACCCATTCAAGAGTGGTACTGCTCAACCTCCTCTCTTCTTGTCTCAGCCGATATGACATTTTTGGGGTCACAGACTGGCTGATTGGTTGTGTAAACGTTCTGAAATTGCAAAATGTTTTACTATGATTTCATTGGAGCCCTTATAAACAGAGGCTCCCCAGGGCAAAACAGAACATATTACACACCATAATCTGTGTAGAAATCATCTGTGCTATCTYATGTTGTGTACACAGGGGGGTCAGGGGATATGTCTGCTTATGGTTTCTGAACAGGAAGCACCACATAAACAAATTACAGAGCTGAAGTGTTCTGATCATTTCTCTCAAAGTAGGTGGCTTCGTTGCGAAACAGCTTAATCGTTTTAGTACCAGTAATGTGCATTCAATTGGCGGAGAAGATGTGCACACAAACAAACAACACCTGTGGGCRGGGGGAAGATTTATGGAGTCTCCCAGAGTCCAAAAGTTCCCCCCTGTTTCTGAGAAAACCTCTTGATAGATCCCTAAAAATATTTTCTACGGATATAGTACTTCATTTTCCGTATGTACTGCAAACAGTTACAGTATAACCCAACCCACTAGGCACAGACATCAATTCAACGTCTATTCCACGTTGGGTCAACATAATTTCATTGAAATGACGAGGAAACAACTTTGATTCAATTAGTGTTTTACCCAATACCTGCTTTTCTTCCTTACACAGCAACGATCYTAACTCAAGAATGATTTCTCAAATATTAATTTCTACTTTATTCCATCTTCCAAATATTCCATGTGCATCTATTCATTCATCCATCAATRTACTCATATATTAATTTACTTCCTGCTTTTTCTGTCGTTTCACTTAGTTTGAGTTTGAGTTTATTTTATTTTATTTTTTACAGGGACAGTGCACATTAATCAACGTGTCAGGTTTTAGCCAGCCGGCTAATTTTCAACCGCAGTCCCTGGGCAGGTTATTAAAAACAATTACAATATAGACAATCATTGAGCAGTGAGCACACGCAGAGCAACATAGGACAAGCAAGACATAGCATACAGACAGAGCAACATAGGACAAGCAAGACGTAGCATACAGACAGAGCAACATAGAACAAAAAGCAGCAAGACAAAATTCATGAAAGCAACAAAGTGTTTCCACACCTCACAAGCTACAGACAACAGACAACATGGAAAGCGGCAATACACAGCTAGGGATTATGTTCACAAATCTGATTGACCTTTAGCCATGTCTTCATGCATTTTGTGAAAGTGTGATATGTGGTGCAATTATGTGTGTCTGATGGCGTGTATTCCAGACATGGGAAGCTCTCACAGAGAAAGCGGATTTACTAAAGGTGCTTTTCCTTAAGGGAACTATACAGTCACCTCTCATGGCAGACCTTGTGGATCTGCTGCCATATGTTTGGGTTTTCTGTTTAACAAAAATACTGAGTGGAGGGGGAGCCAGGCCATTTAGGATCTTGAATATAAGACATGCGTCGGTGTATTGTACAAGATTTTCCCAACTCAGGAGCTCATGCTTTCTGAGGATGTAACAGTGATGATGGCTATTGGGCTTCCTTCCTATCAAGCACTTTGAGAGCCTGTTTGTAGACAGACTGAATAGGTTTTAATGTTTGGGCCCAACTAGTCAAGCAGTATGTTAAGTGGGGGAGTATCATAGATTTGAAGTACAGTTTTGATACCTCTGTAGTCAAACAATTTCTTATGAATCGGAAATTAGCTAGGTTGAATTTGGTTATCTGAATTACCTTTTTCACATGTTTTTTAAAAAAGAAGTTGGAATCAAGTATGATGCCAAGGTACTTAAAATCAGATACCACCTGGAGCTTCTCCCCTGACACATAGACATCTGGCTCAGTAGCATCTGTTGCCCTCTTTGTGAAGAACATGGAAACAGTTTTTTTCACATTGAGATGCAAACACGAGTCACTGAGKCACTTTMTAACCTSGACCATTACAGTAGTGAGTTCTTGTGCAGCTTGTTGTTTGCTCTTTGCATGRACATATATCACTGTATCATCTGCATACATTTGAACTTCAGACCCAGTACAGACAGAAGGCAGATCATTAATGTACAGGCTGAACAGGAGGGSCCCCAGTATTGACCCTTGGGGCACGCCCACATCATAGCTAAGAGTGGGCGACAGCTCATTGCTCACTCTGACACACTGAGTTRTGCCTTCAAGGTATGATTTCATCCATCTCAAGGCATCGGGGGAAAAGTTGAACTTGGACAATTTTGTGATGAGAATCTCATGGTTAACAGTATCAAAAGCCTTCCTTAGGTCCAGAAACACAGCCCCAACAACGCCCCCTTTGTCCATATTGGACTTCACATTTTCCAGAAGAAAGCAGTTGGCCATTTCTGTGGAGTGTTTCTCTCTGAAGCCAAACTGCATGGAGTGTAATGTGAAGGGGCTGTTGTTGAGGTGGGCAATCAGTTGTTCTGCTACACACTTTTCAACAACCTTTGACACCACAGGTAGTATACTAATGGGCCTGTAGTTACTCACTCAGCAGGGTCGCCCGATTTAAAGATGGTCGTTATTATGGCCGACTTCCATACCCTTGGAAACACCCCAAGACCAATAGATGTGTTGGTGACCTTAGTAATGGGGCCAATGAGTGACTCTCTGTAGTTTTTAAGAAAGGTAGAGTCCAGCCCAAACACATCTTTGGCTTTAGAGTTCTTTAGTGAGCTAATCACCTTGTTCACCTTTGACTCAGAAACCTCCCTTATGATGAAGACAGGTTGAGTGTTATTTACTAGCACTGAGCCCAAGAAACCTGTGGAGGGGTTCTGTGTCAGTACCCTGACAGAGTCAATAAAGTAGGAATAGTTACAGTGCAGTTCACTGTTTGTGAGCGTCTGCACAGTACCAGGAACCTCACTGTGTCTGGTTATCTTACAATTGCTGCCCCCTAGTGAACCTCCTATCAGTCGAATGTTCTACAGCAGAGGACAGTTACTGAGGCCAGCTGCAGAGGCACACATAGCTGAGCCCAGTGGAGCTTTGCCAAACACAAAGGCTTTGACCTCCTATGGMGCTGGGGACAGACCAGATTATGTCCCAGATAGAAGATAAACATAATTTGTCAGCATTTTTTTAAACACAAGAAAACAAACATGATCAAATTAGGACTTTTTGTAATGTCAAGCAGACTCTTGAACCCCAAGTCTGAGGCACCATTAAATCCTCTGTGAGAAATCATTTTGGAGACATGGTCTTTCCCATTGGGATGAGCATCTCCGTCTCCCCTGTGTGCTCACAGGCACAGTGGCTCCCCCAATCAAATTTGTTTACATCGCTAGTTTGTAGGGGATTGGGGCACAACCAAGATTGTTTGCGTGGCTAGTTGTCTCTCTGACAGCTCACAGTCAAGTTTGTTTGCATGGCTCTTGTTACCAGCGAGGGGCCGAAGGTGACGGGGGTTGGAGGAGATGGCCTGATTGAGTTAGGGTTTTGCTCAGTGTGCCCATTTCATGGGCAAATGAGGGATCACTCCTCTGTGTGGTGAAAGATGTTAGCACAGACGGGGTGCTTGTTGCTAGACGGGACAGTGGAGGCAGACAATAGCGGTGCTTCCAGAACTGACAGCGCCTGACGGGGCCCTTTTTAACTGGCGGCAGGAGAACAGGAGATCACAGTATCAAATAGCCAAACAAATAAAAGATTGATGATAGTATCATGGCTATGTACACCGAGTTTACAAAACATTAAGAACACCTGCTCTTTCCATGATATAGACTGACCAGGTGAATCCAGGTGAAACCTATAATCCCTTATTGATGTCACCTGTTAAATATAAAGGGGAGGASACAGGTTAAAGAAGATTATTAAGCCTTGAGACAATTGCGACATGGATTATGTGTGTCTGCCATTGTCACGCCCTGGCCTTAGTTATCTTTGTTCTCTTTATTATTTTGGTTAGGTCAGGGTGTGACGAGGGTGGTTTGTGTGTTTTTSTCTCGTCTAGGGTGTTTGTACTGTCTAGGTTTTTTTTGTAGAGTTATGGGGTTGTGTTCATTATAGGTGTTTATGTAAGTCTATGGTTGCCTAGATTGGTTCTCAATTAGAGGCAGGTGTTTATCGTTGTCTCTGATTGGGAACCATATTTAGGCAGCCATGTTCTTTGGGTATTTTGTGGGTGATTGTTTCCTGTGTCAGTGTTTGTGCCACACGGGACTGTTTCGGTTTGTTCACGTTTTTGTATTTGTGTTCATGGTCAGTTTTCTATATTAAAACATGGACACCTACCACGCTGCGTATTGGTCTGATCCTTGCTACACCTCTTCAGAGGAAGAAGAGGAAGACAGCTGTGACAGCCATTCAGAGGGTGAAGGGGCAAGACAAAACAATTAAGTGCCTTTGAACGGGTTACGATAGTAGGTGCTAGGCACACCGATTTGTGTCAAGAACTGCAACGCTGCTGGGTTTTTCACACTCAAGTTTCCTGTGTGTATCAAGAATGGTCCACCACCCAAAGGACATCCAGCCAATTTGACACAACTGTGGGAAGCATTAGAGTCAACATGGGCCAGCATCCCTGTGGAATGCTTTCGACACCTTGTAGAGTCCATGCCCAGACAAATTTAGGCTGTTCTGAGGACAAAAGGGCAACTCAATATTAGGAAGGTGTTCCTAATTTTTGGTATACTCAGTGTAGAATAAAATAAGGTTAAACCTACTGCAGTTAACCTACCTCATGCATTCTTGGTTCTTGGCATGCTTGGTTCATTAATACATTTACTTACAGACCTGGCAACGACCATGGGCAGGTGTTAAGTTTCTTTCAATTCCTTGAATGGACAGGAATTTTCTAAATACAACTTGCTTATATTTTTTTATATACAGTAAATTCATGTGACCTCTAATTCACTTTAAATAAATGAACAGAAGAGTTCTTGCACCAGAGAGCTCAGGAGAGAGATCTCTGACATCTCTACCAGCCTTGAAGCTTTTTCTATGTTATGAGTGAAAACACTAATAGTTACAGAGCAGGAATATAGAGTTTACTGTACACAAAGCCCTTTGCTACATTTCCCATCGCCTGCGGGTGTGTGCGTGATCCAGGCACCTGGGTACCATGGGGACTCTGTGGATCTCTGACCCCAGGGAAGTAGTGAGGAGGCTGAGCCTTGCCGCCTGGGTCAGGGCCTCTCCTATCAACCACAGACTGGTCCAATGACCTCTTCATACAGGCCTCAGTCTGTCCAACACTTGCATTTGGTTTGTTTTCTGAAAGCGTAAATTCCCACGGCAGATAAACATCATAGACTCAATTACTATTGTGTTTATGTATGCTTAGATGGTATCTGCCTCCTTGAGAGGAAACATTCTGTATTATTGCAGCACTATAGACGTCAGTTGGATTGACATCCTGAACTATCTCTCTTCCTTCCACAGTGGCAGCACTGCAGTATATATAGACCAGATTTGACCTTTACCAGACTACCAGCAAATCATAAAACAGTTCCCCTTTTCACTTCTATTGTCAGATACAGTACAGTTTGAGACACTTGGGGAAGTGAAACTTTTTGATCGCTACTCTTCTTGTCCTCATTAAGGACATTTTCACGCTTGCTTTATCTCAGAGGATGAGCAATTGAACGCTTGACGCCTCACGAGAGCTATGATTTGCAAGAGGCCTTCAACCCACTTCCTGTCTGTTGGTTTGTTGGCAGGAAGTCAGGTGACTCGTCTCATCCGGCCTGACAGTTCTTCTCTTTGTGTTTTGAGTGGGCTGTGTGTCATGACTTACAGAGAATCAGTGACAGGAGGAGCTGGCCCTCTCTGTCGCGGTTTCTGTCTCTGTCTTTTTCTCTGTTTGACAATAGTAATCGATGTAGGAACTGAGATCAGGAACAAATACTGTAGGCAATTCTCTCTGCTTAAAAGTCAGTTTTCACATGCTAATGGAGCTTTCAAGTGTAACTCAAAATATTAACTTAATAATTTTGCTTAGTAATATTATCAACACACAACTTAATAACAGTGTATGTATACCAATCTGAGATATTGCTATCTGTGCTATGTCTACCCAGGGCATGGATGCTCCTAACAGGGGAGACACACATGAGCGGTGAGAAGGACCAGAATGTCAGCAGCGCTGGGCTGGGTCGTCTTCAGAGGGGAACTGGAACTGGATGTGGAGATGAAACAGCTGCAACGGACGACTTCATTAGTTTGGATTACAGGAAAAGGAGGACCGAGCACGCCCCCATTCTCATCGACGTGGAGCAGGTTGAGAGCTTCAAGTTCCTTGATGTCCACATCAACAACAAACTATCATGGTCCAAACACACCAAGACAGTCGTGAAGAGGGCACGACAAAGCCTATTCCCCTCAGGAGATTGAAAATTTGGACCATTTTGAATGGGCTTTCAGATCCTCAAAAAGTTCTACAGCTGCACCATCGAGAGCATCCTGACTGGTTACATCACTGCCTGGTATGGCAACTGCTCGGCTRCCGACCGCAAGGCACAACAGAGGGTAGTGCCTACGGCCCAGTACATCACTGGGCCAAGCTTCCTGCCATCCAGGACCTCTATACCAGGCATTGTCAGAGGAAGGCCCTAAAAATTGTCAGACTCCAGCCACCCTAGTCATAGATTCTTCTCTCTGCTACCGCACGGCAAGCGGTACCGGAGCGCTAAGTCTAGGTCCAAAATACTTCTTAACAGCTTCTACCCCCAAGCCAAAAGACTCCTGAACAGCTAATCAAATGGCTACCTAGACTATTTGCATTGCCCATCCCCCCACACTTTTACGCTGCTGCTACTCTCTGTTCATTATCTATGCATAGTCACTTTAACTCTACCTACATGTACATATTACCTCAATTACCTCGACTAACCGGTGCCCCCGCACATTGACTCTGTACTGGTACCCCCTGTATATAGCCTCGCTATTGATATTTACTGCTGCTCTTTAATTATTTGTTATTTTAATTTCAAATGTTTTACTTATCTATTTTTTACTTACCACTTATTTTTCTTAACTGCAGTAACCCTGCTGGTGCTTAAATAAAGGTGTTGTAGATACAGAGAGACCTGAGAGAACGACCTAGAGCCTTCTGGCCTTAGTGGATACACTGATCAAGTTCCCCCACAATGCCTTGAGAAAGACAAATCAAATCATATTAAATTGTATTTGTCACATGTGCCAAATACAACAGGTGTAGACCTTACAGTGAAATGCTTACTTACATTCCCTTAACCAACAATGCAGTTTTAACAGGGCAGTGAATATTGCTACCTTACAGCCTAGTGCTCAACCAGGAGAGCCAAGGAGATGGATCTTGTGTGTTTCCCTCCCTCCTTCCTACTGGCAGATTGTCAAGTGAAGTTCAAGGTCATGTGTCCCGTCAGCTGTAAGAAGCATAGACCATCCGCCTTGACCTGACTCACTACAGGCATAGGGAAATAGCATCACTCTATTGTCAACAATGATTTATCTACAGTATATGCTATCGGGTTGACACTGTGCTCACTGAAGGGGGAAGGTATAGGGGGTGTTTCTTGACATACATTTTTTTTGCCAACCACCCACAGTGACAGTCTATCATTCTAAGTCAAGGGGGGATACCAAGTGCAGTAAGAGAGAAGGCTATACAAAACAAAAACAAAAACAAAAGACAAAAATGCTTAAGAGCCATGCCTGGTTTTTAATCCTGGAGTGTTAAGTACTTTGAGTCAAAGGTCACAGTGCAGGAAGTGTTGGAATTTTCTCAGTGGCGTTAAGGTGCCAGCAGCCAAGGACAGCAGGCTGCACGAAACTGGGCCTCTGTTTCAGAGGATGGATAAATGTCATGTAACAATGTCAAGTGCCCTGCAGTTTTACTCTGGAATTTGACATGGGTATGAATGTATTATGTAACAGGTACTTTAGTTCTGTTCAGGCGATCATGAGGAGACAATGCGAGTGACGCTTGTGGTTAGGATCACACTGGCTATTCAACTGCACACAGAGGTGATGTTCTATTTAATCTCTCTCTCTCATACAAGCATACTGCGTAAAACTGAAAATGTTTAAATCCTATTTAATACCGATTATTTTCTGTATAGGCCAAGATTACATTTCAACTATATGGGCTACCATCTGTTTTGACCACACACACACTGCGAAAGCAGGCATTCCTGTGGGCTGTCCTCTGATCAGTTCTGGCAGACCCTCTGATTCCAGAGTAATTTCAGCAATGACATGTGGGCTGGGGAACACTTGTGACAGATATGAGGAAGATATGGTCTCTAGTTTAGATAACCAAAAGATTGACAGTGAGTGCACAGAAAGGTTATGATACAGTGTTGTCATTTTCACTGTAAAAAGTCAACTTGGGCTGTCAAAGACTTGTTTTAACGTGTTTATTTGATATGTTGATGTGCATTGGTAGACTACATAAGGTTTCCCAAGTACCATGCCCTGTAGCCAAGATGTTATTGATGCATGCTAAATACACAAATTGTTCAGAATCATTCTACCGCAAATATTGCATGTTTTCAGTAAGATAATGGTCAGCATCTAGCTAGCAACGCGTTGCATTTCTAGGCAATAGTGGTTATAGTTTTTTTGCAAGAGAGCTACACTCAACTACATTCATTAATGGGACGTCGTGGGACATTCTTGCCCTGCGCCCCTCCCTGTAACCCAGTGCGCAGACTCATCACACTTCGCTGTCAGCGCAAGGCATACTGACAGTATGGCGGCAGGATACAGCAGGAAGGATGCTTCTGTTGCCCGTGATGTGRCTTTCGCCAACAGAATGTGAATGGAATATCGACGGTAAAGGGAAAGGATACCGCAATAAAGGCCTGTCTCCGTGAACTCCGAGATGGCCAGGCTCGCCGACTACTTCGTGGTGGTCGGTTACGACCTCGATAAGAGAGGTGAGTTTTGGGCTAGCTATTTTCCTAAGTGCTAGCTAGCTAATGCTGGCGTATTAGCCGCGGTTCAGCCCTAGTAAACAGGAGGAGGCGGAGGAAAGGGAGGCGGGGACGGGCCGGGACAAAACGGCGTCCCACAGCTGTGGGGTGTCTTATACGGCAGGGCACTGAACTACAAATCGCGGATGTCAAAGGCCTCTCGTCTGGTGTCATTTCAAACCACGGTGTCATTTCAAACCACGAGGAAAGAGTTTGAGTGAATGTCTGCATTCCATTTTTTTTTGCTGTCATTAGTCATTTTCATAGTCATATCTAGCTAACGAATAACTGAAGTGAAATTGCAAGCTAACTAGCTTGGTGAATGATTCTTGTTAGCTTGCTAGCTAACGACGTGTTGGCGGCGTTGGTTAGAGTAGACTTCTAGTTAATACGGATTTATTAAATCAACTTGTTAACTAAAGCAAACCATTTTCTGTCACCTCTCGCCAAGCTAACACGAATGAGCTAGTAAAGCAAACGTCAAACATTCGTGTCGAGATTTTACATGAGGTCGAAATTAAAAGGACCAGTTGGTCATTCTGAGAAGCAAAGCAAATCTTTGCTTGATAAGCGTACTATTTTTACTGCCAATGCTTGTGAACAACTAACGTATGGTTTAGAAATGAAAGTATTGTTGGTTGTTTTCTCGGTCTCTTTTTGTTTGTGGACTAACCTAGAATMGCTTTGCCCCTCCCCAAGCCACTTGAACCAGAGCGGCCGGAACGGAGCCCAGTAGATGCTCAGTTTTCTTCCTGTTGTGTTGTTTCGGACGCTGAGCGTTTGGGACTGTTATCTGACGCTCCCCCCGGTTTGTGCGGTGTCCTAGATCTGTGCGGTATAATGGCCTGTAAACCATGAAATATTAAAGCCGCTTTATCCGATGAATATATTAAGCTATTTGGAAACTTGTAACGTCTTTTATTTATAGAATGGATTCTGTTAATGACTTATTTAGATGGAGCATGCAGAAACATAGTAGCATGACAAGTCCTCTGCGTCTAAAATCAAGCAAGAACTGGCTTGTGTAATTATTTCTTGGTTGGAAAATTGAGGTTGGACAATGAACATTTTGTTTTTCTTTGCATACATTTAATGCATGTCTGTCTTTGAAGGGGGCCAATCCCTGCAAGGTTGAGTGGCAGGATGTTATGATGTGGACGTTGCAGAATTGACTGCAGAATGTCTCTCCTTCCTGTATCTACCCTGCTGTTCTTGCTGCTGAATGCAGACTAGGCCTGTAAAGCATCTGGGAAGCAGACAGTAAAACCCCAAGCGCTGAGGTGATCAAGGAGAAACGAGGCCTCCGTACCCAATAAAGAAACAAGACTCAGGGATTATGATTTGTCTGTCGTTGAAACCCTTTTACAGCAGCCCAATGCTTAATATATACATGCATAGTAAATAACTTGCTGCAACATATGCATCTGACATTTTATTCTTTAAAGTATGCATTTTACTTTTCAGCAACACTAGCTTATTTTAGTRTTACCCCCTGTTCCTGAACACTGACCCCATAATCATTACCTAAAGAGGATATCCACTCTTCTGCAATCAGATCGATACTCCAGTTTGATACTCTTTATTCTGTTAGGCTGATGCATGCTCCCAGGGGCAATGACATTGTCTTCTGACATCATTCTCGCATACCAGAGAAAGCTTGGTGCTCTCTGACATTTTGACAGAGCTGTTGTCCTGCCATGTCCTGAAAGCACAGGTGTGGAGGTGTGGCTTCATCTGTGTTTTGACTGACACACATTTACACTGGCCTGGAATGTTTCACAACTGCTGACTAACAGGTTGGGTGTGTGAGCGCATCTGTGTTTGCAAGTTACTTCCACCGTCTGAGTTGTTGAAACATCACTGTATTTCTAGAGAAGATTCTTCCTGGGTGATTACATCATCAACATAACATTCAGTGATGGAGAAAAGCTTTTACCTGCATACACCCATCCTTTTAATTGTATGTGACCACGCTTAGAATAGAGTCGACAGTGTACAATGTAAAGCATTCATCAGTTGAATTATTAGAAGAGGATATTCAGAGAAACAAAACCTCTCTGCACCCTGTGGGGCAGGTTTTGCTACTGTACTGTTTACAGTCAATGTTGTGGTTGTAGGGCACGCCCCTGCCCTGYTGACCACTGCCAACAGCTCCCATTCACACACCCCATTAGTCACTAAGGTGTCAGGTAGCCTGATAGTTGTGCTCAACCCAAACTCTTATCGATCAGATAGACTTCACATGGGGAGCCAAGATGGCCAGGGTGTGGTCAGCCTGACTGGGGTTTCTTGTGTAGCTCTGTTTTGACAGCCGTCCCCTTTTGTGCTGAGAACACTGCGGCGAATCGGATACTCCGTCCGCGGGGCTCCCGGCCCAAACAGGAAATAGGAGAGAGGACTCTTGGGAGATGTGTTTAGAGCGAGAATCCAGATTGTCCCTCTGTTGTGTGTCTGTGTTCTATGAAAACTGGGGGAGGGGGGGGGTGTTCTCATGTGGGTGCGGAGCTGTATGTAATTTTGTAGAAGCCAAGGGCCTCATTCCATGATCAGCCGCAACACACACTGCTCTCTGTTCTGACCCSTTTTCTACCTCCCTCCCAGGCAGTTGGAGGAGTGTTACTGTTTGTGTATGCAGCAGTGGGGGACTAGACAGAATGCACAGCAGTTGGTTTTCACCCAGGAGTGACAACTCTGGCACAGTGAGAGAGCCWGGACCAGAGCTCAGCACTGTGACTCCGCTCCCTTTACAACAGCATGCAGCCCAGCTAGAGGTACACAGATCTGTATAGAGGAGAGAAGCATGAAGAATGCCACCTACTGTAGTGTTGTCCAATTCATTATAAAACGAAATACCTATCAGCGACAAGTGAGCAGCATTCTTGTCATTGACAGCCAGGAGATTCAGCCACTGCTTCTTTAGGTCAGGTGCATAGATATGCCTATGTTTTGCTGGACGATTTGAATTAGCTTTACATTTAGAGACCGCCAGAGTGAGACTGAAACACCACAACAACCAATGCAGCGGAAAAGYACACGAGAGAGAGAGAGAGGAGTGCTAGGATCTTGCCAGCACTCCTCTCGTCTCGATCTGTGGGCTACCACTTCCTCCCTGGTTCTAGAGCAGGCCAGGGTGCAGCCACTCAGGACCTCCAGAAATAGACTTCACAATCTGTCTTTCATAGGGGACGGGGGTGCTGCTGGAAGGGGGACAGAGCTGTGTGTGTGTGTCGGAATGTCTCTACCATGGGACTCGTCATGCCATGGTATCTTGGTAACGTTACTGCTTCCCTGTCTGTTAGGCTGTAAACGGACACTGCTTGTCTCAGTGTGAAGCTATACTGAATACTGGCTGGTCTGGTGTCTCTCAGGGCTTGTGCRGGATACTTCTCTCCCTGCAGACATGATGTAAAGTGACTCTCTGGTCCCTGCTCTGACCTGGATGTAAGCCTACTGCTCTTCTAGTGAAGGACTTTTGTTTATGTCCCTGCCCCAGCCCGGGGCTGTGTGCTTGTGTGTGCGTGTGACTGTTTCATCGCTGTCTGTCTGCTGTAATGAATGCTCCTTATTCAGGAGGCAGACGAGTGCCCCAGGGCCCTGCAGCCTGACCTCAGTGACCCACTTCTAGAAGCTAGTGATGGGGATAAAAATGGATACAGTTACATATTGCATATATACATATTGCCAGGTCGCAGTTGCAAATGAGAACTTGTTCTCAACTAGCCTACCTGGTTAAATAAAGGTGAAATAAAATAAAAATATTGGGAAATTATTTGACGATACATGGTATTGCTTTGCAAATTTCACAATATTATTTTTGCGCTAGTAGGCTGTACCTGCACCAATTCTCCAGTATTTTGGTCCCGTGTGGCTCAGTTGGCAGAGCATGGCGCTTGCAACGCCAGGGTTGTGGGTTCATTCCCCACGGGGGGACCAGGATGAATATGTATGAACTTTCCAATTTGTAAGTCGCTCTGGATAAGAGCGTCTGCTAAATGACTTAAATGTAAATGTAAATGTATTTTTCCTTCATAGCTTGTTCTCAATCTTCTTTTTAAATAGGGAGTCAATTGTTTAGAATCGCATTACATATTGTATTGGCACCTAAATATTGTGATACTATTCTATCGTCAGGTCCCTGGCAATTCCCAGCCCTGCTTTGCTTTGATGGTCTTCCATGGAATTTGGAGAATTTATCCCCCTCACCCTTCCTCTCCTGCCGTTACCCCTCAGGGCAGGACTGGGGCAATCCTGTTCCCAGTCAGCCTGGGATTAGAGGAGTAATCGTTCCAATCCCCCCCAGGGTATATCAGCGGTGGTACTAGATTGTCTGTTAGGCCAGTACAGTTTATCTATGATCAAGACCCCCTCCCCTTCTTCATCGTTGCCATCAAAGAAAGGAATTATAATCTGGTGTCCCACTGTGTTTGGCCTAATCCTGCACACAGCATCTGATTCGTTGAAAGGAACAGAGGAAGCAATGCTGATTGGTCCTGGGCAGGAWAAGGTTGCTCCTGATTGGATGGTTATTCATCTCTGGTGAATGGATGATTACATAAAAAAAAAAAAAAAAGTGTTTAACAGTTGTCAACCCCACCCCCTTCCCTCTCCCAGGGAAAGCTGTTTGATTTCTGGGTTCCATATTATTACTGTGTGTTGTTCAACCCCCCACCCTGCTGTTTTTTGTAWGCACCCATCCTTGTAGGTCACTCCAGATATGATTGTCTATTAGTATGCAAATGTATGTGTTCCTCAAAGTGTGGTCCACTGGCTCTTTTGTCTGTGTCTCTGTACCTGTCTACTAGGCAGCATTTTCCAGTAGCGCCGGCCGTCGGCTAATCAGCCGGTTACAGACTCATTTTCAGCCGGCTGTTTGTGCGTTTGTCCGTACGTTAGTCACACGTGATAGCTGACAGCGTTGACACGATTTTGACAAAACTTGGTGAATGATGCGTCTTGCCATAGAGATATGACATTTACAAAATTACACTCATTTGCCAGATGGTGGCGCTATAACGATATTGAAAATGCAAACTTTGAAAGGTCACACCCTGTTGGACCTAAAGTCATGAAATTTGGTGCAGATGTCCTTCTCCTCACAAGGAACAAATTTATCCCAATGTCCCATAAGGTCCGCCATTATGGTTCAGAATTTCTTGTAAAACACTTAAAACACTACTCTTCTGGCACCTAATGACTGATCTGCACCTAACTTGATATGTGGCATCTATGGACAAAGGTCTCTCGACGCAATATTTTCCAGACTAGTACCTAATGAATGATGCATCATGCCATAGAGATTTGTCATTTACCAAATTACAAGGATTGTCCCGAAGGGGGCCGTTGCATCATTCGTGGGGGACGACCTGTTTACTGTTGCCTCTGTATTAAGTAGGCTACTTTTTCATTTAAGTTTCAATTCTCTAGTCCGTCAAACCATCGCCTGCTAGAATGAAAMATCTGCATCTTCTAGTGATCTATTGATAGGATAGGCGCCTGTCAGTCACAAAGCGAGCGATGACAGGGAAATGCAGTCTTTTCTTTCTTGCCTCCTGGTACAATTTGTGTGTGCTGTGTTTGGTTGCAGTCAAATTTCTTTACACAGAGGAGGGAGAGAYCATGATGCTCGTGAATTTGCACGTCCCCATGTAATGTAAGCGGTAATGATGAGAGAAGTGACTATGCACGTGGATAGGTATATGCCCACAAAAAACCACTTAGCACCTCGAGTGATGGAGTAGCCACTATTAACCACGAAAAATGAGTGATGTAGGCGAAAACAGTGGCAGTGATAGCCATGYAGAAAAAAACAGCTTCCAATGAAGAAATTATCGATTTAAAAGGGTTAAACTGTTTCAGTAATTTGGAAGTGGTTTGGCTTTTTGAAGTCCGACAGAGAGCAGAGCAATGTTCGGTGCAAATTGTGCCGTAGACAGGTGGCTACGAAGTCTGGTAATWTGACAAACCTTTTTCAACATCTGAAGCAAAATCACTCTTTGGAACATGCAGGAAGTTTGAGTTTGCGCCATGGTATTTATAAACGCCCCTCAAGCACCAGCCAATCTAGMGATGTTTGCCCGAAGCAATCAACACTTACAGCGTTTATGCCCTACAAGCAAACATCGAAAAGACAAAGACATCACAAATGCTATTATGCATCGCATTGGACATGCTACCAATTAGCACAGTCGAAAAGGAAGGTTTCAAGATGCTTATAAATTTAATTGACCCCAGGTATGTGCTCCCTGGCCGCAAACATGGAACAATTTTCCTTTAAAGTATCTTTTTATGTGTAGCTAACATAATTATAAAACAATGTAACCTTTATTTAACTAGGCAAGTTAGTTAAGAACAACTTCTTATTTACAATGACGGCCTATCGGGGAACAGTGGGTTAACTGCCTTGTTCAGGGGTAGAGGACAGATTTTTACCTTGTCAGCTCAGGGATTCGATCTTGCGTCCTTTCGGTTACTGGCCCAACYCTAATTATCGTTATCGAATGAAAAAAATATATAGATATCTTGATCATTTATTTGCCATATCGCCCAGCCRTATAGTTACATATCGCAATATTGTTATGGATGCTATATCGTGCCCTTCGTCACCACAAACGACTTCACARCGTAGACCTCAATACAATAGAATTGTGAGAATTGCAATACATATCGCATCGGCACCTATTTAGTGATAATATCGTATCGTGAGGTCCCTGGCAATTCCCAGCCCTAGTGAGTGAATCTTCTATCCCTCAGTTTACTTTCTTTAAGTGAAGTGTAGGGAGAGGGGTTTGATTGCTGTAAATCTATTGTTTGAATTTTCTGAGCCACCCACCCCTGTCCCACTCATTGGGAGACTACTGCATGGTCATTAAGCCATAGGCCTTCTGTCTGTTGTGGTCAATCTCCGTGGTCAATGCCCTGTGTAACAGATCTCCCCATAGTCGCTCTGTTCTCTGTTAATTTAGGGCTAGGCGTCCTGTGAGCGGGACACCTGTCGACAACATCTGGTGAAATTGCAGAGCGCCAAATTCAAAATACAGATAGTCATAATAAACATTCATAAAAAATACAAGTGTTATACATCAAATCAAATCAAATCAAGTTTATTTTATATAGCCCTTCGTACATCAGCTAATATCTCGAAGTGCTGTACAGAAACCCAGCCTAAAACCCCAAACAGCAAGCAATGCAGGTGTAGAAGCATACATCGGTTTAAAGATTAACTTCTTGTTAATCCAGCCGCTTTGTCAGATTTCAAAAAGGCTTTACGGCGAAAGCCTACCATGCGATTATCTGAGGACAGCGCCCCACTTACAAAAGCATACAAACATTTTACAACCAAGTAAAGGAATTACAAAAGTCAGAAATAGCGATAAAATTAATCACTTACCTTTGAAGATCTTCATATSGTTGCAGTCACGAGTCCCAGCTACACAAATGTTASTTTTGTTGATAAAGTCCCTCTTTATATACCAAAAACTCAGTATTGTTGGTGCGTTTTGTTCAGTAATCCACTGGCTCAAAMGCGGTCAAAACATGCAGACGAATACATCCTAATAGTACRGGTAAAGTTCGTCGAAACATGTCAAACGATGTTTATAATTAATCCTCAGGTTGTCAATTGTCTAAATAATCTATAATATTTCAACCGGACAATAGCGTATTCAATAGAAAGGAAAAACAACGAAGGGCGCGCACTCGGTCACGCGCGCAAACCAGCTCTGCATTCTTRCTCAGTCCACTGACAGAAAGGTCTCATTCTTCTTCATTTTTCAGAAAACAAGCCTGAAACAATGTCTAAAGACTGTTGACATCTAGTCGAAGCCATAGGAARTGCAATCTGGGTCCTAACCCATTAGATACTCTATAGGCATTCAATTGAAAAGTACCCACATAAAAAAAAAAGATCCCACTTCCTGGATGGATTTTCCTCAGGTTTTTGCCTACCATATCAGTTCTGTTATACTCACAGACATTATTTTAACAGTTTTGGAAACTTTAGAGTGTTTTCTATCCAAATCTACC
Source organism: Salvelinus sp. IW2-2015 (assembly GCF_002910315.2). NCBI lineage: Eukaryota > Metazoa > Chordata > Actinopteri > Salmoniformes > Salmonidae > Salvelinus > Salvelinus sp. IW2-2015. The sequence continues at coordinate 5,805,249 of NC_036840.1, read as the reverse complement.
ATATGCATTATATGCATATCCTAGCTTCTGGGCCTGAGTAACAGGCAGTTTACTTTGGGCACGCTTCTCATCCAGATGTCTAAATACTGCCCCCAGGCCATAGAAGTTAAAACAAGTCAAAATACATTTATATTTAATCCTCAGGTACCCTAAAATGTAATTCAACTGTAATATTTCATACTAAAAGAAGTATGTTCAATAGAAAAGCTAAATTAGCAAGTGCGCYTCCTCTTTGTCGGCGCGCACAAGACTGATTTCCAACTCTGACTCCCRGTACCAAAACTCAAAATMKTTCCTTGTTTGGGAAGAAACAAGCCTGAAACCTTGAACAAAGACTATTGACATCTAGTGGAAGCCATAGGAATTGCAATCTGGGAGCTGGAATTGCYTAGGACCCATAGCTTTCCAATGAAAGAGCATGGGCTCTTAAAAAAACTAAATAAAATTCAGTTTTTTTTTTCTTTGGATTTTATCCTACCATATCAATTGTGTTATAGTCTCATAAATTATTTTAACATTTCTACAAACTTCAAAGTGTTTTATATCCAATGGTGCGATTTATATGCATATWCTGGCTTCTGGGCCTGAGTAACAAACAGTTTACTATGGGCACGTCAGTCAGACAGGAAGTGGAGGAAAAATAGACCCTAGCCTGAAGTTTTAAAGACCGCACCAATAAATATTTTAATTTATTAAACMTCAAAGAGATTGAAAATCCATCCCGTCACTTTTTCAAAATACCTTGGTATAGGGTATATACGGTATTCCGCCCTAGCCTAGTTGATGATCCCTGCTCTAGAAGTCACTGACCACTTCAGGCCAAAGAACTGTAGGCTATTGCCGTTAGCATAGCACTGTGCTAACATGCTGAAGAGTGTCACTGATTAAAGTTGGAGATATGTGGATCCTTTCCCCCCCTAGTCTGTCTGCATACAGCTGTGATGTAAATGTGATATCTGGGCAACTCTAGTTTAGTAGCTTGTCACCTAACAGACTGTGCTGCTGCTGCTGGCTGGCCAGGAGTGTGTTGTGCGTGAGTAGTTCAATGTGTGTGTGTGCCATGCTCCACAAGGAATGTGATGCTTAAGAACTGTTGCAAGATCAGTTCTCCCCAAACCTGACCCCGTCCAAGATAAGTGAAAGCCAAAACACTCTTTCTAGACCAGGGCACTAAGGGCTTTGAGGCAGGGCAGGTAGATACTGTAGGCTGCTGTATTTCCATACTGGTAATGTAGAAAAGACACGGAATGAAATGGAGAGGTCTGATATAGAGGTCGACCGATTAATCGGAATGGGCGATTAATCGGGGCCGATTTCAAGTTTTCATAACAATCGGAAATCGGTATTTTTGGGCGCCGATTTGCCAAATTATTATATATATATATTTTTTTTACACCTTTATTCAATCTTTATTTAACTAGGCAAGTCAGTTAAGAACACATTCTTATTTTCAATGACGGCCTAGGAACGTTCTGCCTCGTTCAGGGGCAGAACGACAGATTTTTAACKTTGTCWGCTCGGGGGATCCAATCTTGCAWCCTTACAGTTAACTAGTCCAATGCTCTAACACTGATTACATTGCACTCCACGAGGAGCCTGCCTGTGCCGCGAATGCAGTAAGCTAAGGTAAATTGCTAGCTAGCATTAAACTTATCTTATAAAAAACAATCAATCAATGACTGTCATTGCTCCAATATGTACTTAACCATAAACATCAATGCCTTTCTTAAAATCAATAACAAGTATATATTTTTAAACCTGCATATTTAGCTAAAAGAAATCCAGGTTAGCAGGCAATATTAACCAGGTGAAAATGTCATTTCTCTTGCGTTCATTGCACGTAGAGTCAGGGTATATGCAACAGTTTGGGCCGCCTGGCTCTTTGCGAACTAATTTGCCAGAATTTTACGTAATTATGACAACATTGAAGGTTGTGCAATGTAACAGGAATATTTAGACTCATGGATGCCACCCGTTAGATAAAATACGAACGGAATAAACGTTTTGTTTTCGAGGTGATAGTTTCCGGATTAGTCAAAGGTATATGGTTTAGAGAGAAATAGTCGACGCGTTATAATTCCTGTAATAACTTGCGGCTTAACTTGACAGGGTTCCTTCGTTATTTTACAGTTCATGTCTTCCATAGAGAATTCTTGATCTACTTCAAATAAGGTCTGTGTTTCGTGCAGGCTTAAACCGCCTCGACGTTTTGATACCCGTGTAAATCTCACTAGGATTAGTAACGTTTGTCAACATATTTTCATAAATCCACTCTACAATTTTTTTATCTTCGCTTATATTTAGCAAATCAGAGTTACCTTGTCCTATGGATATCTACACAGTTATAAAATTGGCAAGGTGGTGTAAGCCTACATGAAACACAGACCTTATTGTAAGTGAATCTAAAAATATCCTATGGAATAATGAAAGAACCGCTTTTCAGATTTTGCTAGGTGTCATGGGAATTATGACTCACACTTTGGTCGTCAATTCTTACCATGCCCATTATTAAAATAGGATTTCCTGCATATAGAAATGACAGTTTTTGTTTCAACATTCATCACAGTAACTTAAACTCTATTTTTATTAAACATTTGAGAGTATTTGTCTCCTAAACAGACTCTTCAGTATCATTGTCACTTCAGAGCTGTGTGTATTTATGTATTATATTAAGTTAAAATAAGTGTTCATTGTTCATTCAGTAATGTTGCAGTTGTCATTATTACAAAAATATGTGTGTGTGTGTATGATAATAAAAAATAAAAAAAATCTGCCGATTAATCGGTATCGGCTTTTTTTGTCCTCCAATAATCGGTATCGGCGTTGAAAAATCATAATCGGTCGACCTCTAGTCTGATACAGAACAGGCAGTTTGGTATTAGAAAAAAAGTCTGACCTCTGACTTCACAGTGCMTAGATTCATTGGAAAGTTCACACGTGTATGTGTGGGTGGACATTGCCAGAAAGTAGTAGAGTAGGAGGAGAAGGAAACAGACCGCAGAGACAAGCGCAGACGACTGCAAAGGAACTGAGTACATTTTTTAAAAAGTATGTTTATTCGTCGACCATATTTGGAGGTGAACAGTGACCTTTTTTTTGCTGCAAAACAAAAAGGGAGAAGTTAAAGCGAAGACTTGTTGGCCACATCTCTCTTGTCTGAATGGTACCATGTAGTGTACTATGTAGTGCACTACTTTTGACCAGGACGTGCATTTTGGGTTGCCTACATAGGGTGCCATTTGGGACACAGCCTCTCTCTCGCACTTTCTCTCTCTTTCTCTTTTTCTCTTTCTCTCTTTCTCTTTCTCTCTTTCTCTTTCTCAGAGTTGAGTATTTCCTCTCCTTGAAAGGCTGTGTTTTTGGGTTGGGGAGGGGGCTATAAGTTTAGCAGGAAGGATGTGTTTGTTGAAGAGTTTTTTTGCACAAAGAAAATGACCCTCATGTTCACCATGGCAATGGCGGTTTCCCCCTTTTGGTCTGTCTGCAAGCCAGTGTTGGTTGCTACTAGAGACCACTTTAAAATGGATTGGGTTAATCTTTTTTTGCCTAGTGATTATTTTTTTTCCCTGCTGTCTACTATTTTCAAGTTCTGAAAATGAAACGTTAGAGATTTGGATTCTATTTATTTATTGCCATACTCTCCAGTGACCAGTCACATTGCATCCCACCCAGTGTCTCTGAGCCAAGTAGAGGTCTGGGCCTGTACTGCTGCTTTTAATCAGAGAGAGTGACTCACACTCATTCATATTTGACATCAACACCGTGTGTGTGCAGCATAGAGAGAGGACAGTGTGAGTGGATGTGGTGATAGGCTTGAAAATGATATCATGGTGTTTATGTGTGTTGAGTATACTGTGTGCGAGGGAGAAAGAGTGCATTGTGCATCGGGCCTGTAATGGATCCACTTCTCTGGCCATGTGTGGTTTGGCCTCAGGAGCCTGAAAAATGCAGAGCTGCACAGTGCAGTAACCATGTCACGCTAACCTTGTTAGTGTCCTGCTGTCTTTTTTTTTTTATCAGGTAGAAACATATTTGATCATGGTGAAACTATGAAGATTAGATAAAAATAATGACCTATGTGCTAAGGATKAGGGATGTAATGTGAAGGCAGGCACCAGAGCAGCTCCTCTCCTGTCACCATGCAGACACACAGTGTGCTAATTTAACCTGTCAGTTGCAGTAACCATGGTAACCAGCTGTCATGGTGGTTTGGAGACGAAAGCGAGAAGTTGTTGTCTGTTCTGATGCCAAGAARACAACACACACAGAGAGCCGTTATCAGCCTGCCATCAAATCTAATTTGATTGGTCACTCACATTTAGTAGATGTTATCGCGGGTGTAGCGAAATGCTTACGTTCCTAGCTCCAATAGTGCAGTAATACCCTTAACTCTCCATCCAAGACCATTATKATTTMCAGTCTACAGCCAGTCACTATTCCAACTGTATATCCTCCAAGATCACTCGGTGTTTGTCACTGGCTCTATGGTCATCTAAGACAGGGTTTTCCAAAATCAGTCCTAGGCCCCCCCCCCTTTGCACATTTTGGCTTTTGCCCTAGCACTGCACAGCTGATTCAAATAACCAACTCATCATCAAGCTTTGATTAATTGACTCAGCTGTGTGGTGCTAGGGCCCCAGGACCGAGTTTGGGAAACCCTGATCTAAGGCCGCCATCTCAGCACCTTGTCAGCATAGGACCCCTTCCCAACTTCAACTCTGACCCTGCTTCACCAGTTTCTTACCTTTCACCTTTCTCCACCTTTCTACCCCCTTCCTCTCTTTCTCCACCTCCAGTAGTTTTTACCCAACAGCAGGTCCCGCTGATAGTAGTGTGTCTGACATTCCCTCARGRTGCCCGGCTCAGTTCACATTCCAGTCACGCTCCAGTCTGAATGCTCTGCAAGGAAACCCTGCTCTTACATCAGACTCTGTTACTTCGTCACCCAGGAGACAACTAAAGTCTAGTCTACCTGACTGTCCACGTTGGCCCAGACTCATTCTGCTGAGGTTTCACTGTTGATAAGCTCACATAGTTGTGCCTGAGCCAAGACAATCAGGGTCTCTCACCGTATCTAATTTAGGCCCAAGAGCCCAGTTTTGAGAGTTCCTGCCTGTAACAGACCTGATTCAATGAATCAACTGGGCTTTTGATGATTAGTTTAATCAGTTGTGTTAGTGCAATGCTGGAACAAAAGCCTGCACAGTCCCTGTGGGTACCCTGGAGTTAGCACCAGGAATGAGAACTCAGGTTACTATGGTCTCTATACAGGCGATCTCCATGTCAGCTTTCTTRCTAAGGGTGAGGTCTAAAGAWCTTAGAACTATGGTCAGGGCTGCTACCAACACGTCAGGTGTCGAGTGGCTACTTCTACCTTGTGATGCTAGGGGAAGCATTACAATACTGTCTGAGACATTRCCTCTTCTCTGGAAGAGCAGAACCACCCGGTCAACACCTAACATCCGCTAACTTCCTCACCTTGTGACCACGGACCAAAATAAACATTGCCTGCTTATAGTTTCACTGCACCTCCACTGTGTCACTGGGCCTCTCGCAGGGGGGACCTACTGATCAATGGCCTGCAAACCTCACTCATGAAAATATCTGCATGTTAAAAGTTCACCAGGCGTAGGCCTAACTTTAATGTTGACATGCTGCTGCCAACTGCCTCTCCAGAACTGTAGCTATGATTCATATTTCAAATCATCATTTTGTTTGTGTTTGCAGTTAGCACCCTCTCTGTAAATGTTGATAGTGCCTCCAGGGCCTAAGGCCTAGGGCCTGTTCTTTTCCCATCAACCATACTCTAAATGGTTCAACTTTCACCTACAGGGAGAATTAACWAAGGATTATGCAAGGGCTCCTACTTGTGCCACCGCTCACCAAAAATGTAGGTTTTGAGAATAACAGTTGCAAAATCATAGGTAAATGCCAAAACCAATAGCAACAGCCACTTTAAAGGGGTAATCTGCAGTTGCTAKATTTTTTGATTAATAAATGAATGATATACTTAGTACTAGAGGTCAACCGATTCATCGGAATGGCCGATTAATTAGGGCCGATTTCAAGTTTTCATACATTCATTTAACTAGGAAAATTGTCACTTCTCTTGAGTCAGGGTATATGCAGCAGTTTGGGCCGCCTGGCTAGTTGCAAACTGTGTGAAGACTATTTCTTCCTAACAAAGACAGCCAACTTCGCCAAACGGGGGATGATTTAACAAAGCGCATTTGCGAAAAAAGCYCAAAAAAGCACAATCGTTGCATGAATGTACCTAACCATAAACATCAATGCCTTTCTTAAAATCAATACACAGAAGTATATATTTTTAAACCTGCCTATTTAGCTAAAAGAAATCCAGGTTAGTGGTTATATTAACCAGGTGAAATTTTGTCACTTCTCTTGCGTTCATTGCACGCAMAGTCAGGGTATATGCAACAGTTTGGGCCGCCTGGCTCGTTGCAAACTAATTTGCCASAATTTTACGTAATTATGACATAACATTGAAGGTTGTGCAATGTAACAGGAATATTTAGACTTATGGATGCCACCCGTTAGATAAAATACGGAACGGTTCCYTATTTCACTGAAAGAATAAACGTTTTTGTTTTTGAGATGATGATAGTTTCCGGATTTGACCGTATTAATGACCTTAGGCTCGTATTTCTGTGTGTTATTATGTTATAATTAAGTCTATGATTTGATAGAGCAGTCTGACTGAGTGGTGGTAGGCAGCAGCTAGCTCGTAAGCATTAATTCAAACAGCACTTTTGTGCGTATTGCCAGCAGCTCTTCGCAATGCTTCAAGCATTGAGCTGTTTATGACTTCAAGCCTATCAACTCCCGAGATTAGGCTGGTGTAACTGATGTGAAATGGCTAGCTAGTTAGTGGGGTGCGCGCTAATAGCGTTTCAAACATCACTCGCTCTGAGACTTGGAGTAGTTGTTCCCCTTGCTCTGCATGGGTAATGCTGCTTCGAGGGTGGCTGTTGTCGATGTGTTCCTGGTTCGAGCCCAGGTAGGAACGAGGAGAGGACACGGAAGCTATACTGTTACACTGGCAATACAAAAGTGCCTATAAGAACATCCAATAGTCAAAGGTATATGAAATACAAATCGTATAGAGAGAAATAGTCCTATAATTCCTATAATAACTACAACCTAAAACTCCTTACCTGGGAATATTGAAGACTCATGTTAAAAGGAACCACCAGCTTTCATATGTTCTCATGTTCTGAGCAAGGAACTTAAACGTTAGCTTTTTTACATGGCACTAGTACCAATWGATTCTTGAAGAATGTAACTTATAAAAGCCTCAAACTTAGTTAAACTGTCATACCCCATCAGAACCCCAAATATATAAGCTGGTTTTATGCCAATGTTTGTAAACAAAATTAAACACTATATAGCCTCAACATGGTTGTAACTATAATGTTGATATCACAGATGGTCAGTCCTTGCATCCATATCTCTGTCTATGAAATTGAGAGCGGTTGCATTTTTTCAGCCCCTTCCCGCATATTTTTACCGAAAACACTATTGTTTCAACTGCTGATTGTCACTGTAAGGCAAACAGTAATGTTTAATCATTTATCTGACCGTCATTGACATTGCTCTAGTACCCGGTGCCACCCTGTGCTGGCCAAGACTGGTACACCTTTGTAGCACAGAACTTTCTAGGGACCAGGRCCCTTTGAATGTTTTAGACTTGCAGACAGTTGCCTGCCTATTGTTTCCTGGTTATGTACACTACCGTTCAAAAGTTTGGGGTCACTTAGAAATGTCCTTGTTTTTGAAAGAAAAGCAAAAAATGTGTCTYTTAAAATTACATCAAATTGATCAGAAATAGTGTCGACATTGTTAATGTTGTAAATGACTATTGTAGCTGGAAACAGCAGATTATTTATGGAATATCTACATAGGCATACAGAGGCCCATTATCAGCAACCATCACTCCTGTGTTCCAATGGCACGTTGTGTTAGCTAATCCAAGTTTATCATTTTATAAGGCTAATTGATCATTAGAAAACCCTTTTGCAATTATGTTATCACAGCTGAAAATTGTTGTTCCGATTAAAGAAGCAATAAAACTGACCTTCTTTAGACTAGTTGAGTATCTGGAGCATCAGCGTTTGTGGGTTCGATTACAGGCTCAAAATGGCCAGCAACAAAGTACTTTCTTCTGTAACTCGTCAGTCTATTCTTCTTCTGAGGAATGAAGGCTATTCCATGCGAGAAATGACCAAGAAACTGAAGATCTCGTACAACGCTGTGTACTACTCCCTTCACAGAACAGCGCAAACTGTCTCTAACCAGAATGGAAAGAGTGAGAGGCCCGGTGCACAACTGAGCAAGAGGACAAGTACATTAGAGTGTCTAGTTTTAGAAACAGACACCTCACAAGTCCTCAACTGGCAGCTTCGTTAAATACACTGCTCAAAAAAATAAAGGGAACACTTAAACAACACAATGTAACTCCAAGTCAATCACACTTCTGTGAAATCAAACTGTCCACTTAGGAAGCAACACTGATTGACAATAAATTTCACATGCTGTTGGCAAATGGAATAGACAAACAGGTGAGAAATTATAGGCAATGCAAGACACCCCCAATAAAGGATGGTTCTGCAGGTGGTGACCACAGACCACTTCTCAGGTCCTATGCTTCCTGGCCTGATGTTTTGGTCACTATTGAATGCTGGCAGTGCTTTCACTCTAGTGGAGCATGAGACGGAGTCTACAACCCACACAAGTGGCTCAGGTACTGCAGCTCATCCAGGATGGCACATCATGCGAGCTGTGGCAAGAAGGTTTGCTGTGTGTGTCAGCGTAGTTCCAGAGCATAGAGGCCTGGACACGAGTGTCCTCTATGCTCTGGACACTACGCTGACAGACACAGCAAACCTTCTTGCCACAGCTCGCATTGATGTGCCATCCTGATGAGCTGCAGTACCTGAGCCACTTGTGTGGGTTGTAGACTCCGTCTCATGCTACCACTAAAGTGAAAGCACCGCCACCAGGATACAGGCCAGGACATCAGGAGACGTGGAGGAGGCATTAGGAGGGCAACAACCCAGCAGCAGGACCGCTACCTCCGCCTTTGTGCAAGGAGGAGCAGGTGAGCACTGCCAGAGCCCTGCAAAATGACCTCCAGCAGGCCACAAATGTGCATGTGTCTGCTCAAACGGTCAGAACAGACTCCATGAGGTGTTATGAGGCCCGACGTCCACAGGTGGGGTTGTGCTTACAGCCCAACACCGTGCAGGACGTTGGCATTTGCCAGAGAAACACCAAGATTGGCAAATTCGCCACTGCGCCCTGTGCTCTTCACAGATGAAAGCAGGTTCACACTGAGCACGTGACAGAGTCTGGAGACGCCGTGGAGAACGTTCTGCTGCCTGCAACATCCTCCAGCATGACCGTTTGTGGTGGGTCAGTCATAGTGTGGGGTGGCATTTCTTTGGGGGCGCCACAGTCCTCCATGGGCTCGCCAGAGTAGCCTGACTGCCATTAGGTACCGAGATGAGATCCTCAGACCCCTTGTGAGACCATATGCTGGTGCGGTTGGCCCTGGGTTCCTCCTAATGCAAGACAATGCTAGACCTCATGTGCGGGAGTGTGCAGCAGTTCCTGCAAGAGAAGGCATTGAGCTATGGACTGGCCCGCCCTTCCCCAGACCTGAATCCAATTGAGCACATCTGGGACATCATGTCTCGCTCCATCCACCAACGCCACGTTGCACCACAGACTGTCCAGGAGTTGGCGGATGCTTTAGTCCAGGTCTGGGAGAATCCCTCAGGAGACCATCCGCCACCTCATCAGGAGCATGCCCAGGCGTTGTAGGGAGGTCATACAGGCACGTGGAGGCCACACACACTACTGAGCCTCATTTTGACTTGTTTTAAGGACATTACAGGCTGATCCAACTTTGATGTAGTGTGGTTTTCCACTTTAATTTGAGTGTGACTCCAAATCCAGACCTCCAGGGTTGATAAATTGATTTCCATTTGATAATTTTGCCGTATTTTTTTGTCAGCACATTCAACTATGTAAAGAAAAAAGTATTTAATAAGAATATTTCATTCATTCAGATCTAGGATGTGTTATTTTAGTGTTCCCTTTATTTTTTTGAGCAGTGTAGTACCTGCAAAACACCAGTCTCAACCTCAAACGTGAAGAGGCGACTCCGGGATGAAGCTGCCAGTTGAGGACTTGAGGTGTCTGTTTCTAAAACTAGACACGCTAATGTACTTGTCCTCTTGCGCAGTTGTGCACCGAATATCTACCTATGTAGATATTCCGTTTAAAAAAACAGCCGTTTCCAGCTACAAGAGTCAATTACAACCATAACAATATGTACACTGTATTTCTGATCAATTTGATGTTATTTTAATGGACTAAAAATGTGCTTTTCTTTCAAAAACAAGGACGTTTCTAAGTGACCCAAATGTTTTGAACGGTAGTGTATTTTGTCATGGTAAGCTTCATTACATTGCAGGCTTCTAGGCTCTGTTGTCCAGTACACAGAGACTATTGTTATGACAACCATGTTTATTTGAACAGTGGTTTGTTTTTGTGCAGTGGGTGTGTGCATACCTGCTCTTCCATGATTCTCTATGCAATACTAAAGTGAAAGGCCTCTTTAAAAAAAGATTTTTTTAGGTGGAAGTGAAGGAGCCAATGACTTGAGTGTTGTAAAGTGTTTAAAAGCGGTGATATCCCACAGAGACAGAACCAGCAGCAGAGAGGAGATCCATTAGCAATACCTCTGAAACACTATAAGCATCCCTAAACGTGTGTGTGTGGTCGGTCCTCCATGCCATGTATTAATGGAAATCCTAAGAGCCTGTTCTGTTTCGCTGACTCGGCAACATAAATATCCTGGAATGGCACCTGGGAATGTTGGAACCGGAGTGAGACTTTAGTATTCCCCCATCAGCACTCAGGGAGTCAAGGAAAGTCAGCTTGAGTGTCCCGTTCCAGGTGGCTGGCTGAGCACACAGCCACTGACAATTCATCACATGGTCTCTGATAGGTTGAGGGAYAGTGGGGGAGGGAAATAAGAAGAGAGAGTATGATGGAAAGAGAGTATGATGGAAAGGAGGAGGAGAGACACGAAGTGATGGGTAGGATGACTCAGGTACACTGACAGAATGTGAGTGTAGGAATGTGTGCTACTGACTAACAGTGCACTTTCCACCAGACGCGGTGTCGGCAGGAGAATTTCGGGGGGACCTTAATTAACAATATGCAAACAATGTGTGTTTAGCTTTTCTATGCTTCAGATGTACAATGACAAGGGCGCGTTGCACATGCRCATAAGGCCACTAATGCCATCATACTGTGGGCCTARGGCTGACAGCCCTGACTATTATGTTGCTATCACAGGAGGTTGGTGGCACCTTAATTGGGGAGGTTGGGCTCGTGGTAATGACTGGAGCAGAATGGGTGGAATGCTACCATACATCAAACACATGGTTTGCAGGTGTTTGATGCCATTTCATTAGCTCCGTTCTCCCCTCAGCAGCCTGTTGTGGTTCCTGTTGACTCTGTCGGTCTTCATAATTTTCCCCTCTAGGGGAAATAATGACCTCCCGTAAAATCTAACTAGCTAGTAGACTACTCTCTCCCTTTCTGACAGCTGTAGAGGCAAATCCGTTCAACCTCCTCCATGCCTGTTATCTACACATGCATTTGCAGCATGTGTTTTTAATTTACAATGAAAAATACATCAAGATAACAAGCTAAAATGAAGTTAGCTAGCTGATGATATTTATCTTAGCCAACCTGACATACTGTATAGCTATCTAGCTAGCACCTCATTGGCCTAAACACAGTGGCCTGCTGTAGCCAGCTAGCTACTAGGCGACATTCTGTTAGCTGTCTGAAAAGTGCCTAAGAAAACACATCACACCGAAGTGTGGTGTGCTGTTTGGCTGCCACAAATGTTTGCTTGCTGACTACACTGTGTTTAAGGGACCACCCGCCTGGGCATCTGACTGCTGCCATTTTTGTCCGTTTTGCAAATAATAGCCGCCACTTTGTTCATAAGTGCTAAGTACTCTCGACCCGGCAAACACTTGCATTGTGTCTGTGCCTTAAGGCAGACTCCTTCCCTCAGCTCTGCTTGGTAATATCACCTTTACCAGATGCAGGATGTCCTGCACCCTGGCTTTGRACTCAGTGCCATAAACCAGCACTCTTATCTCTGCTATATAGCCAAGTTAACGTTATTCATTGTGTATTTATTCCTTGTGTTTTTTAATGGGAGGTAGATCAGCTTTAATATTGCAGATTGTGGCTTTATTCCTTCTGTTACTATTTTTCTACTATTTCTCTTGTTTCTCTGCATTGTTGGGAAGGGCCCGTAAGGAAGCATTTCACTGTTAGTCGACACCTGTTTACGAAGCATGTGACAAATACAATTTAGATTTTTCTCTATCCACCCCAATCACTGCCCAAGGCTGATTGCATATCTCAACCTAGTGGCAGAGGACTCATTCTGCCAGGGTGTGTACCTGACTGTCTGATATGGTAACTGCAGTCTATTGTGAAACGTTATTATTATCAAAGGTAATTCTAGGTTACTGTAAGTTTGTTGTGGTGTTATCATTTCATTTATTTATAACAGTAAAGGGGGTTTGTATGGAGGGGAAATGTTACTCCTGGGCCCAGTTACTCCTGGGCCCAGTTACTCCATTTCCACTGAAGATTTCCACTGGTCTTTTACTAAAAAGCCTCAGACTTTTGTGTGTCCACCTCCAGATTACCGTGGTGTTTAACCAAAAACAGCCCGGCTCCTGGGACTCACAGGGCTAAAAACAGCCCGGCTCCTGGGACTCACTGGGCTAAAAACAGCCCGGCTCCTGGGACACACTGGGCTAAAAACAGCCCGGCTCCTGGGACTCACTGGGCTAAAAACAGCCCGGCTCCTGGGACACGCTGGGCCAAAAGCCTGGCTCCTGGGACTCACTGGGCCATGGCCTCAGTGGATCTGCTCTGACTTGGGGCCAAGGAAGCCCTAGCTATGTAAATAAAATTTCCCTAGTATACCATCAGGATGTCTGCATTAGTGTAACACTGGTGTTGCAGTCAAAAAGTAGCACCACCAGAATTCACATAGGTGATGTGTCACTGTCTACGTACCACGTTWCGATTGACTCYTATATCTAATTCATCTGAGTTTGTTTTAAGCGCGARCTTGCAAATGTCTGTATCGCAAGATCGAGTATTATAATTTTCTTCTTGCTTTTAGGTACGCGTATGTCCGCTTGTTCACYTTGTCTTTTTGGTCTTGTTTCCTTCACTCCTTCTGCTSTGACTGTGCGCCTTTCTATTTACACACCAAGCCCCTCCCCCTCACTCTGCCACTCACAACAACAAAGATGAAAGATCCTCTAACAACAAGGCTATTTGCTTTTGAGATCCTCCACTGGCTGTTTGCATTTGAGGTTTTGTCGAACAGAATCAGTCATATGGACACTGAAACACATTTAGACACTATTTTACTATAAAAGACGACAACCCCTCTAATTGCTTGAAAAGCAGACCCTACTAAAACGGGAGTTTCTGATTCTGGAAAATGAATGCTCAGTTTCTGTCTCACGCAGGTACCGCAAGCAGCATTTTAGCCATAGACTGTTATACCATCTGCCTAGTCTGTGTTTTTTAAAATATGCATGAGGATAAAAAAACGATTATATTAGGAATTGGCAACTCGTTCTCATTCTGAGAAATAAGGTAGGCCACTTTATT
>NC_036840.1:5771580-5790429 GCF_002910315.2 Salvelinus sp. IW2-2015 | reverse complement strand
ACACACACACACACCTACCTGTGCTACATGCTGAAGTTCAGAGCCAAACCTTAAGGAAGTTATGAGCTCCTCTCTTCTGTCACAGTTTACAGTCCACCACAGAGGAGGTCCTCTGAGTACATGTAGAAAACACACCACCACCACCTGGCTGCCACTGAAACAATACGTTCCAATGTCCACACTAGCATACTACTTGCACACACACACACACACACCTACCTGTGCTACATGCTGAAGTTCAGAGCCAAACCTTAAGGAAGTTATGAGCTCCTCTCTTCTGTCACAGTTTACAGTCCACCACAGAGGAGGTCCTCTGAGTACATGTAGAAAACACACCACCACCACCTGGCTGCCACTGAAACAATACGTTCCAATGTCCACACTAGCATACTACTTGAAATGAAGGAATGTATTGTARATGCAATTGTAAGTGGTATTCTAGTATGGATAATTTAGCCAGAGGTACTATTGATAATCTACCACTAGCCATCCCCTCACTTTTATGCTGCCTGCACATCACTTAATGTAGCACGAAGTAGGTCTAAATTAATAAACAGCAGTGCGATAAAGTTGAAAATGTAAATTCCTTCCCGGTCCCTTCCCGCTGCTCATGTCTGTTTAGAAATAACTTGAGTGGTGTTTTAAACGAATGAGAGAGTACATGTAATATGAAAGGCTGGCTGCCTGCATTCCTGCAGCTCTGTGTTTGACTGGTCATCGTGTTTTTGACACCAGAACGTTTTTAAGTGGTCAGGAATGAAGGACAGCTGGTCTAKTGAACGGAACACAGTGTCTCATGAGAAAGGGAGAGCGAGACGGGGATGGTAGCAAAGGTGAGATGAGTAAGAGGAGATGTGTGAAGGGGAGAAGGAGAGCGTGCAGAAGAGACGATGAGTAGGCTATTTCCTTCCCATCTGTGTGTTTGGTTTTGGGAGCTGCCTGCCCTATAGTTGTTGTTTGTATTGTGACTGGGCTTACCGGGCTCTTGGTTTTGTTCCCCGGGATAAATTATTCTCTCTGACTGACGCAGCATTCAACCACAAAGTCTCTCTTCCTTCTTTACTTTGGGAATAATGTCTCTTTCAGTGACTCGTCTCATGCTGTGACAAAGTGAATTCTGTGTGAAGACGACTGTCTGGACAGAGAAGCTCAAATGATGGTTAACATAGTGATTTGTAGAGGTTACATAAGAAGGCTTTTGTCATTCCGCTAAGACAAGCAGCACTGACGTCTTAGCTGAAATCTGAAGAGAAATCATACTGTGTTTGGGAATAATCGCAAGAGCGTTGTGCCAAGAAAGTGTTTGCCTATTAGTGAGGCAGCCTGGATCAAGGCCAGTCCCTTCTGGGTCATGATCCCTCAAGGCCAGGATTAAGGCTCGCACACGTTACACGAATGTGGATCCAGCGTTCGTCTGCCGATCGTTCAGCGCGCTTTGTTTAAGGGAACACCCGCTTCAGATGTCTGCCGAAATGTTCATGTGAATCTASAGTACATGTGAAATCTGTGCACGCTCAATTTGCAAATTACATGCAGAGGTGAAGCACTCTCGGCCAGCAAACGCTGTTGGTGTGTCTGAGCCCTTAGACTGGGGGTACCTAAACCACCGTGTCAACAATAACTGTGTCATGAAGTAACAGTTTGTGGCATTGAGCTCATCTTTTTCTTTACAACAAACTGACAGTAAAGTCGTGATGGGGGGGATCGATAGTTACATATCACGATACTTTTTGGATTAATTTATTTGCACCAAAGAAAATAAGTGATWAACAACAACAAAACAGATATAAATATATAAACTGTGTAGTGTGGTTGGAAGCCCAAGGGCCTTATATACTGTAAAAACCACACCACAAACAAACTATATACAAAACAAAAACAAGTACAAAAATAAAAAAGGTTTGTTAAAACAGATAACAAAACCCACTAATCGTAAATGTACAAATGAACTGATCAGCAATCACAAAACATTATAAACAGTATATGTTTTGTTTAAATGTGTGTGTGTGTGAGAGTTGGGCTATATGGAGGAGATTACTGAGTAGTTTGGTTCATCCCCAGTCTTGCCTTGAAGTTATTGAGGGATGATGATGTTTTGGCAATGTGAAGATAAGAATTCCAGAGTATGGTTCCTCTGTATCTGATAGAGAATTGGCTATGTGAGGTGTGACAGTTGGGAGGGTGAAGGTTATCGCAGTGTCTTGCTATATAGATGGATTTCAGAATTAACCTGGCAGAATCCATTGAAGGGTTTCGGTAAATTGTCTGGGAGGTATGAGTTTCTTAACCTCACTAGGGTATGTGCGTCCCACCTCGTCAACAGCCAGGGAAACTGCAGGGCGCCAAATTCAAAACAACAGAAATCCCATAATTAATATTCCTCAAACATACAAGTATTTTACACCATTTTAAAGATACACTTGTTGTAAATCCAGCCACAGTGTCCGATTTCAAAAAGGCTTTACGACGACAGCACACCAAACGATTATGTTAGGTCAGCACCTATTCACAAAAAAACACAGCTATTTTTCCAGCCAAAGAGAGGAGTCACAAAAAGCAGAAATAGAGATAAAATGAATCACTAACCTTTGATCTTCATCAGATGACACTCATAGGACTTCATGTTACACAATACATGTATGTTTTGTTCGGTAAAGTTCATATTTATATAAAAAAATCAAGAGTTTACATTGGCGCGTTATGTTCAGTAGTTCCAAAACATCCGGTGATTTTGCAGAGAGCCACATCAATTTACAGAAATACTCAAAATAAATATTGCTGAAAGATACAACTGTTATGCATGGAATTTTAGATCCACTTCTCCTTAATGCAACTGCTGTGTCAGATTTTTWAAAAACTTTGCGAAAAAAGCACACCATGCAGTAATCTGAGTACAGCGCTCAGACACAAAACCAAGCCATACAGATATCCGCKATGTTGTGGAGTCAACAGAAGCGAGAAATAGCATTATAAATATTCACTTACCTTTGATGATCTTCATCAGAATGCACTCCCAGGAATCCCAGTTCCACAATAAATGTTTGATTTGTTCGATAAAGTCCATCATTTATGTCCAAATACCTCCTTTTTGTTCGCGCGTTTAGTACACAATCCAAACTCAGGAGGCGCGGGCAAGTCCATGCGAAAGTTCAGACGGAAAGTCATATTACAGTTCGTAGAAACATGTCAAACGAAGGATAGTTTCTATCTTTAGGATGTTTTTATCATAAATCTTCAATAATGTTCCAACCGGAGAATTCCTTTGTCTGTAGAAATGCAACGGAACGCAAGCTAACTCTCACGTGAATGCGCATGGTCAGCTCATGCCACTCTGGCAGACCTCTGACTCATTCAGCTCCCATTCCCCCCTCCTTCACAGTAGAAGCATCAAACAAGGTTCTAAAGACTGTTGACATCTAGTGGAAGCCTTAGGAAGTGCAATATGACCCCATAGACACTGTATATTCGATAGGCAATGACTTGAAAACCTACAGACCTCAGATTTCCCACTTCCTGGTTGGATTTTTTCTCAGGTTTTTGCCTGCCATATGAGTTCTGTTAAACTCAGACATCATTCAAACGTTTTAGAAACGTCAGAGTGTTTTGTATGCAAATATACTAATTATATGCATATTCTAGCTTTTATGGCTGGGTAGCAGGCAGTTTAATTTGGGCACGCTTTTCATCCAAAATTCCGAATGCTGCCCCCTACCCTAGTGAAGTTAAACAAAYGTGCAGATCAAATCAAAGTTTATTTGTCACGTGCGCTGAATACAACAAGTAGACCTTACAGTGAAATGCTTACTTACAGGCTCTAAACAATAGTGCAAAAAAGGTATTAGGTGAACAATAGGTAAGTAAAGAAATTAAACAACAGTAAAAAGACAGGCTATATACAGTAGTCAGGCTATAAAAGTAGCGAGGTTGCATACAGACACTGGTTAGTCAGCCTGATTGAGGTAGTATGTACATGTAGATATGGTTAAAGTGACTATGCATATATGATGAACAGAGAGTAGCAGTAGTGTAAAAGAGGGGTTGGTGGGTGGGACACAATGCAGATAGCCCAGTTAGCCACTGTGTGGGGGCACTGGTTGGTCAACCGGTGGATGGAGCCAGGTAATTAGAGGAGGTGGCTAGTCTTGGAAATGTATTTTGTATGATGAGTAATTTGTGTAGATATGAGGCATATGTACAGTCCCGTGTGGCTCAGTTGGTAGAGCATGGCGCTTACAACGGCAGGGTTGTGGGTACCAGTACGGAAAGAAATATGAAAATGTATCCACTCACTACTGCTCTGGATAAGAGCGTCTGCTAAATGACTAAAATGTAAATACTAGGGATGCACAGATATTACATTTTTGGCCGATACCGATATCCAATATTTTCCATGCCAAAAAAAACGATACAGATTACCAATATTAATTTTTTTTGCTGCCTTTTTAAGCATTCTAGTGCATGGACGCAGTGGTCTAAGACACTGCGTCTCCGTGCAAGAGGCGTCACTACAGTCCCTGGTTTGAATCAAGGCTGTATCGCATCTGGCCGTGATTGGGAGTCCCATAGGGCGGTGCACAATTGGCCCAGCATCGTCCGGGTTTGGTTGGGGTAGGCTGTCATTGTAAGAATTTGTTCTTTAACTGACTACTTAAATGAAGGTTACGCACATACACACACACACCACACCACACTGACCAAAAAGTAATTTTGTATGCATTTACGAATGTCCCCATTTACCAGTAAAACATAATCAAAACCTATTCCTTTCACTTACTTGCTGTGCTGTTTCGTTGTTCATTTATTCAGTCGTTTCATTTTCAACCAGGATTTCATCATGCATGTCAAGCAGTGAAGTTTCAGCTCTGTCTGTCCGTGGCATCTCTTCCTCGGTGCGCACTGTCATTGTGTCCGTTTCCATCTTGTCCAGCTGTGTATGTAACATTTCACGTAAACCCTGTTTCTTTTCTGCATCGAAGTAGCATTCCTTGTACCTAGCATCGAGCATGGTGGCGACACAGTAAAGAGGCTTAGAGAGAATGCCACCGAATCGCTTGTTCACAGCCTCGAGTAGTTTTGTAAGTTTTAACTCCACGGTCTGCGTTGGCAGTTTCATTGAGCAGGCATTTCAATGCCATGACAGAGGGTATCACGTCTGCTGCAGACGCAGTTGAGCTTATTTCTCGAGTCAGTTGTTCGAATGGAACTAGGAGTGTTCATGGTTCAAACATGTTCTCAAATGCCATTGAAATGGCAGCAGCTGTATGAGAACCAGCACATTTTTGAGCATGCAGTACGGCTTTCTTCAGTTCAAAATCAAATTTTATTTGTCACATACACATGGTTAGCAGATCTTGTTGTGGGTGTAGCGAAATGCTTATGCTTCTAGATCCGACAGTGCAGCAGTATTTAACAGGTAATATCAACATTTTCACAACAAAACCAAATGCACACAATCTAGTAAAGGAATGGGATGAGAATATAGAAATATATGGATGAGCAGTGACAGAGCGGCTAAGATGCAATAGTATAGAATACATAGTGTAGGATACAGTATATACATGAGATGAGTAATTCGAGATATGTAAACATTCTTAAAGTGGTGTTATTAAAGTGACTAGTGTTCCATTTATTAAAGTGGCCAATGATATCAAGTCTAAGTAGGCAGCCGCCTCTCTGTGCTAGTAATGGCTGTTTAACAATTTGATGGCCTTGAGAAAGAAGCTGTTCTTCAATCTCTCGGTCCCAGGTTTGATGCACCTGTACTGACTTCGCCTTCTGGATGGTAGGCAGTGGCTCGGGTGGTTGTCCTTAATGATATTTTTGGCCCTCCTGTGACATCAGGTGCTGTAGGTGTCCTGTAGGGCAGGTAGTTTGCCCCCGGTGATGCGTTGTGCAGAACGCACCACCCTCTGGAAAGCCATGTGGTTGAGGGCGGTGCAGTTGCCGTTCCAGGCGGTGATACAGCCCGACAGGATGCTCTCAATTGTGCACCTGTAATAGTTAGTGAGGGTTTTCGGTGACAAGCCACATTTRCCCCCCCCAGCCTCCTGAGGTTGAACAGGCACTATTGCGCCTTCTTCACCACACTGTCTGTGTGCGTGGACCATTTCAGTTTGTTGGTGATATGTACACAGAGGAACTTTCCACCTTCTCTATTGCTGTCCCGTCGATGTGGATAGGGGGGTGCTCCCTTTGCTGTTTCCTGAAGTCCACGATCATCTCTTTTATTTTGCTGACATTGAGTGATAGGTTATTTTCCTGACACAACACTCCGAGAGCCCTCACCACCTCCCTGTAGGCTGTCTCGTCGTTGTTGGTAATCAGGCCTACCACTGTTTTGTTGTCTGTAAACTTGATGATTGAGTTGGAGGTGTGCATGCCACGCAGTCGTGGGTGAACAGGGAGTACAGGAGGGGGCTGAGAACGCACACTTGTGGGGCCCCAGTGTTGAGGATCAGCGGAGTAGAGATGTTGTTTCCTAACTTCACCACCTGGGGGTGGCCCGTCAGGAAGTCCAGGACCCAATTGAACAGGGTGGGTTTGAGACCCAGGGTCACAAACGGGGCGGTAGTCATTTAGTTCAGTTACCTTTGCTTTCTTGGGAACAGGAACAATGGGTGCCAGCTTGAAGCATGTGGAGACAGCGGCCTGGGATAGGGATTGATTGAATGTGTCCGTAAACACACCAGCCAGCTGGTCTACGTGTGCTCTGAGGATGCAGCTAGGGATGCCTTCTGGGCCGGCAGCCTTGAGAGGATTAACACTTTTAAATGTTTTACTCACGTCGGCCACTGGGAAGGAGAGCCCACAGTCTTTGGTAGTGGGTTGCGTCGGTGGCACTGTATTAGCCTCAAAGCGGGCAAAGAAGGTGTTTAGTTTGTCTGGAAGCAAGACGTCAACGTCCGCGACAGAGCTGGTTTTCTGTTTGTAATCCGTGATTGTCTGTAGACCCTGCCACATACGTCTCGTGTTTGAGCTGTTGAATTGCGACTCGACCTTGTCTCTATACTGACACTTTGATTGTTTGATTGATTGCCTTACGGAGGGAATAACTACACTGTTTGTATTCGGCCATATTCCCAGTCGCCTTGCCATGATTAAATGCGGTGGACCGTGCTTTCAGTTTAGTGCGAATGCTGCCATCCATTCACGGTTTCTGGTTAGGGAAGGTTTTAATAGTCAGTGGGTACAACATCTCCTATACGTTTCCTTATGAACTCGCTCACCGAGTCAGCGTATACATTTACATTTACATTTAAGTCATTTAGCAGACGCTCTTATCCAGAGCGACTTACAAGTATATAAGTCAGTGTTGTTCTCTGAGGCTACCTGGAACAAATCCCAGTCCATGTGATTGCTTCAATCTTGAAGCGTGGAATCCGATTGGGCAGACAAGCGTTGGAGAGACCTAAGCACGGGCACTTCCTGTTTTAATTTCTGCCTATAGGAAGGGAGCAACAAGATGGAGTCATGGTCAGATTTGCCAAATGGAGGGCGGGGGAGGGCCTTGCAGGGGAGGGCCTCGCAGAAGTTAGAGTAGCAATGGTGGAGTGTGTTACTCGTCCGTGTTCTACCTTCGATATGCTGATAGACTTTAGCTTTGTTAAAATCCCCAGCTCCAATAAATGCAGTCTCAGGATATAGGGTTTCCAGTTTGCATAAAGTCCAGTGAAGTTCCTTGAGGGCCGTCTTTGTATTTGCTTGAGGGGGGATATACACGGCTGTGACAATAACCAAGGAGAGTTCTCTTGGGAGATAATACGGTCGGCATTTGATTGTGAGGAATTCTAGGTCAGGTGAACAAAATTACTTGAGTTCCTGTATGTTGTTACGATTACACCATTATTCGTTTATCATTAAACATACAGCCCCATTCTTATTCTTACCGGAGAGATTTTTATTCCTGTCGGCGCGTTGCACTGAAAATCACGTTGGCTATACCGACTCCGACAGCCTATCCCAAGCTAGCCATGTTTCCGCGAAACAGAGTATGTTACAATCCCGGACATCTCTTTGGAAAGCAACTCTTGCCCTGATTTCATCGACTTTGTTAACTAGGGACTGGACATTAGCYAGTAATATACTCTGAAGCGGTGGGTGGTGTGCGCGCCTCAGAAGCCTCACTAGAAGATCGCTCCGGGTCCCTCTTCTCTGGCGGCATTGTTTTGGTTCGGCCTCTGGAATCAGTTCAAATGCCCTGGGAGGTGCAGACAAAGGATCCGCTTCGGGAATGTCGTATTCCTAGTCGTAGTGCTGGTAAGTTGACGTCTCTCTGATATCCAATAGTTCTTCCCTGCTGTATGTCGGGAAGTATTTCTTAACAATTTAAGAAATAATACATAAACAAAATACTGCACAGTTTCCTACGGACTAGAACTGAAGCTGCCATCTCTATTGGTGCCAAATCCTCGTTGACTCATAATGCTCATGGGGCTGACATCGCTGGTCCAATGTCAGTCGTGACGCTAATAGATGTGGATGTGTGTTTCAACAATYCTGTGTAACTCCGGTAGGGCAACATCTGAAAAATAGTGTGTTACCCGGGGATCGACCAGTCGGCGAAAGCCAACATCATCCACGACAGAGCACGGTTGATTGTCAAGGGCAATGAATTCCATTATCTTGGCGTTAATGGATTTCGCCTTTGAGTTGTCTTGCTGAAATGTTCTTACTCTTTCAAATGACTGCTCGACTTGAACTTGTTTAGTTGTTGGAAGTGTGCGTTTAGTATTTTTCTGCTTTTGTTCTGTGTAGCGCTGTATTTTTTTGTGGCATCATTACGTCATCTACTTACGTTATAAAGGTATGCACGTCAGCTTTGACATCGGTTTTGCACATCGGAGTTAAACTAGACATCGGGCCGATGCCGACGTTGGCATTTTTATCTAATATCAGCCTATTCCAATACGCTCACCGATTTTATGTTGTGCATCCCTATTAAATACTGGCCCAGACAATATTACAGTAAATTAGATCTGGGTAAATTAAGCTATAGTAAAGAGGTAGGAAGCAATTCTGATGATCCCAACAGATTTCATCACTTTGCTGTAGACAAATTGAATATGATCTTTCAGGATAACTTTTCATCAATTAGAACTGAGGTATCTAGTGGATGTAACTTATTCCATTTCATTCCCACCAATTGAGATTCTGGCTTTTTAAAATTATTGTATACATTTTCTTTATACAAGATTTCTTATTCTTAATAGTGAATACTATAAAGTTAGATTTAAAAAATAATAATATTTTTTTACATTTAAAGATAAACAAATTATCTGGAACCATTCAGGAAATGTTGCCGTGCCTGAGTTGGCTTCATGAATTATTGAATCAAAYTTCTTATGTGATAAAATCAAATTGGTATCACCAGTGAAGAGAATGGGAAGTACGGTAGAAGACACATCAGCAAGGTCATTAATATAGATTAGGAATAACAAAGGTCCAATTTTCAAACCCTGTGTGACACCACAGGATATCTTGGCKCTGGGAGATGCACAGCTATTTGCGTAAACAAATTATTCTCGATCATAAACATAACTATATAACCAATTATATGTATAATCATGAAAAATYTAATGCAATTTAGGAAGTAATTTTTCATGATCAACCATGTCAAATGCTTTGGCTAAATCTAGAAAGATGACGAGCCTGTTAATTGTTAAGGGCTGTAAATATTTTATCCACAAGATGCAGAAGAGACATATCTTTGGAATAGTTTTTACGAAAACCATATTGATCCTCATATAGAATACAGTGTTGATTTGAAATGTTTCAACATTCTCTTATACACCAATTTTTCTAGGATTTTGGGTGATAATTTGTAAAAGATCTTGGATCCCCAGATTTATAGAGTGGGAAAACTTAGCCAATTATCAAATCTTTAGGAACAATACCAGTTTGCGTAGATTTGGTGAAGGTATAAGTTGGAGCCTCAGTGATCAAGGAAGACATGGATTTCACCAAAGAGGCACCCACATTCACAAAGTGATTCAAGTAACATGAAATAACATCAGAATAACTATAGGTCTTATTTCCAACAATACATTTAGATGGGATAGTTGTAGATGCCTTTTTCTTATTCAACAGTTGATTGATGATTTTCCAAGTTGACTAAATATTATTTAAGGATTCTTGGAATTTGTTAGTAAAATATATATTTTGGGGGGATATCTAAAGTAGGTGAGTACATTTGTTCATATACTTTTTGTAATTTGCAGAATTCAGGGGAGGGATTTGTGTGAAACTTTTTATACAACTAAGTTTTTTTTTTTTTACTGAGGATTTTGAGACAGGTTCTGGAAACCTTCGTATTACAACCATTCTGCTGCTCTCTTACGTGGTTTAACTAAGGGAAAGCAGTGGTGAAATGAAAGATGTGAGAAACGTCTGGTAAGCAGACTCCACATCGGCCTGATTTATAAACATTTTCCTATGAAATATCATCAATCAACATCTTAAAGCGCTCACAATTACTTGAGTTAAATATTCTACATGTAATGCTTCTAATCATTCCCATCTGTTCATTTCCAGTTGCCAACGAGAAGTGGAAAATTGGAAAGTAGTCAGAAATATCAGTATGAAGTATACCTGTATTAGCCACTTCTGGTAAATTTCAGGAATTTAAATCTGAATCAACACAATCATATTTCCCATTCGCTTCATTAATATCTAATGGGTTAAGGATCATGTTATCAGGGTTGATATCCTGCCCAACTAGGAGAGAGACAGAAGTGCATGTCTCATGTCCAATACAACCATACATTTGTGTTAGTTTTATCAATAGGGGTGCACTTCCTATGGAATGCACATGACACAGTCCACATAACACCACTGATGACTTCAGAGGGTTATGACATTTAGAACAGTGTGTGTTTTTGGTCATGACATTAACTGAAACACATGAACAAAGTAGAGTAAATATGTGTGTGTGTGTATTTGTGGGTGGGTGTGTGTGTGTGTATAGGTGCTTGTCAAATCAGTGGACTATAGCTGACTCGAAGTATCAATTTGTAAAAATAAGCATTAGCGCTAATCGGCTGTAGCGGCGCCAGGGTACCGCCTCTTTAATTTTTTATTATTATTATTTTATTTTAAATGTTTTACATCTCTAGGGTAGGGGGCAGCATTCGGAATTTTGGATGAAAYGCATGCCCAAATTAAACTGCCTGCTTCTCGGGCRCAGAAGATATGATATGCATATAACTGGTAGATTTGAATAGAAAACACTCCAAAGTTTCCAAAGTTTAAAATAGTGTCTGTGAGTATAACAGAACTGATTTGGCAGGCGAAAACCTGAGAAAAATCCATTCAAGAAGTAGGATTTTGTTTTGTAGTATTCTATTCAATGCCATTACAGTATCCATTGACTTAGGACTCAAATTGCAGTTCCTATGCCTTCCACTAGATGTCAACAGTCTTTAGAAATTGTTTCAGGCTTGTATTCTGAAAAATGAGGGAGTAAGAGCAGTCTGAATGAGTGGACCCTGCCCTGTCACAGTGCTTTTTTCATGCTCGCGACCGAGAGAGTGCCTTTCATGTTTACCTTTTATATTGACAACGTTATTGTCCGGTTGAAATATTATCGATTATTTAGGCTAAAAACAACCTGAGGATTGAATATAAACATCGTTTGACATGTTTCTATGAACTTTACGGATACAATTTGGATTTTTTGTCTGCCTGTTGTGACTGCGTTTGAGCCTGTGGATTACTGAAGAAAACACGCAAACAAAACTGAGGTTTTTGTATATAGCGAGACTTTATTGAACAAAAGGAACATTTATTGAGTAAATGAATGTCTTCTGAGTGCAACCATATGAAGATCATCAAAGGTAAGGGATTAATTTTATCTCTATTTCTGACTTGTGTAACTCTTCTACTTGGCTGGTTACTGTTTGTAATGATTTGTCTACTGGGCTATGTTATCAAATAATCGTAATGTATGCTTTCGCTGTAAAGCCTTTTTTAAATCTGACACCGTGGTTGGATTCACAAGAAGTTTTAATCTTTAAACCTATGTAAAATATGTTTTGTTTTCTGAATTTTTATAATGAGTATTTCTGTATTTGAATTTGGCCCTGCAGTTTCATTGGCTGTTGTAGAGGTGGGACGCTAACGTCTCACGTACCCTAGAGAGGTACAGTGAGTTAAAATATTTTCAGCACTTTAGTTTCCAACTCATCTCATGCGCTCTTGTCTCTGTGCAGCAATATAGTGAGAAATATGTTTGGAACATGAAGTCGCAGTATCGAATTGCAATACATATAGCATTGTGAGAATCGCAATACATATCGTACCGGCACCTAAGTATTGTAATAATATCGTATGGTGAGGTCCCTGGCAATCCCCAGCCCTACAGTAGTGGACTAGGCCCTGACAGATAACTCAGCTCTCTGATCAAGAGTTCCGACCTGACCTTTGTCACCCTATTTCCTCTCTCTTTTTCTAGGGGGCAGTGAGGGCCAAGGTCACATTCTCCAGCGCTTTCCTGAGAAAGACTGGGAGGACAATCCTTTTCCACAAGGCATCGAACTGGTATGTAACTAACATAACTCACACACAAACAAATGCACAATAGCCTACATTTTTACCCGATGCTACATGCATCATCCGTACCTGAAAGGCTGCATCGTGAAGGGATCAACATAACCCTGAATCATTTACTGTTAATGTGTATTTAATGTCTCCCAAATAACCCTTATTCCAGTATTGATTACCTCATTATAATATGTTTTGCTCGAGTCAGTATTGAAGAATTCCTAAATGTTCATTGTTTTACAAGATGAATGCCTACAGAACAATGGTTATTCCTTGGTTTGCTTCTAGCCTATTTCTCACCCCGATCCAAAATAAGGGTGTAAGGTTAATCATTTCTGACACGTGGAACGTTTTCTTAACTTGGTGTAGCCTAGCAGTGGAAAATAACTAAATGATAGGCTAGAGATCAGAGGTGAGTCACAGAGATGCAGAGTAGGGACATGTGACATACCACACTGGGTTACGGCCCACTAATACTGTATGTTCCTCTCCCGTCATCGCTCTCTCTCGTGCTTCCTCATCTATCTCTCCCTCCTCTCCTTCTATCCCTTTCACCTCATTCCCTTTTCCCTCCTRCTTCCCTTCTTTCTCGACCCCTGCGCCCATTGACTCATTTTCTGTCGATCTCACTCTCTCCCTCCTCCTCTTTCTCACCATCTCCTTTTCTCTCTCAGTTCTGTCAGCCTAACGGATGGCAGTTAGTTCCAGAGAGGGAGCGTCCGTCGTTCTTTGTGTCGGTTCTGACCGACATCAACTCAGAACGTCACTACTGTGCCTGTTTCACGTTCTGGGAGGGCCTGGACAACCCACAGGTGAGAGACTGGAGGAGAAAGAGAAGATTCCCCCTGGCCACACTACTCCTCACACACTGAGCCAATGTCATTATGAACCAATAACAGTATCCTTATAGCTGTACTGTATAGCAAGTGTTTATCCCTACATTTTACGCTGCCAACAAAGTTGTGGAAATGAGACGATCTGATCAWATGAGAAACAGATAACGATGTATAAATGTTCCAAGCAGTACGTGACGTCTGATATGACATTTGATCTTTAATGATACATCTATAGAACATTTGCACAAGGTAGGCTACGTTCTGTACACTGTATGATATTCTGTCTCTTTCTGTGTGTGTAGCTACAGAAAGCTGAGGCCAGTGAGGTGGATGAGGACGAAGTCCCAGGGCTGGTCCAGCCGGCCCAGGTCTTTGCCCCCAAGAGCCTGGTGCTGGTGTCCCGTCTGGACCACACAGAGGTCTTCAGGGTACAACGCACCTCAAACCAATACTGCATGTCCCTGTCCGATACTCCCATTGCACTTCTCATCTCTGTTTCTTGTTACTACGAAGTGTGTTTGAGACAAATCTAGGCTTGATTTGGCTGTATTTTGTTTTAAGTATGTGTTATTCACCCACAAACCTCATTTGTCATTTCACTACAAGTCAAGGAAAGGTTGTTCTTGTCTTCTGACTGGGTGCCTCCCCTGTGCAGAACTGTTTGGGGCTCATCTACACCGTGCACGTGGACAGCCTCAGTGTTCCCTTGGAAACAGTGATCGGAAACCTCCTCACCTGCGTCATCCCCGTCGCTGGTGGTTCTCAGGTAAACACACCTTCTGCATGCATACCGACTTGTACATATTCTCCTGGGCTGTGCAACCCTCCAAACCAGCTCGCCTATTAMCTTGTTAGCCCCATCCAACCTGCTAGCATATTAGCTTAGCATGTTTGCCGATGCAGACTGCTAGCACATTAGCTTAATCAACTGGTTAGCGTTGTAGCTTAGCATTAGCGGGTGTGCTATGCTAACCCACAGTGCCGAGTCAATGCCGGGTCCTCAGCACAGAGGAGATGSCCCGCATAGTAACCTACACACCACAGAAGGTTGGCGGCACCTTCATTTGGGAGGCCATGCTTGTGGTAATGGCTTGAGCGGAATTAGCGGAATGGTATCAAACACATGTTTTCCATGTGTTTGATGCCATTCCATTTGCTCCGTTCCAGCCATTATTATGAGCCGTCCTCCCCTCAGCAGCCTCCACGGCTACACACTATGTATAGGAATATCTACTTTGCTCTTGTATTCGCCCTATGTGCACAATTTAAACGTACTGTTTGTCTCAAACTAATTCAATGATGCTACAGCATGAAGCAATTTAACATACAGTACTACTAGTATATTGGGCCTATACGTACATTTCTGTACATTTTGTTCCCTTGTGTAACATGCCATTGAACCCCGCTGTACATTGGTTCCTCCTGTGTGTGACAGATAAATGAGTCCCCAGTATGTAGTTTAAATCTTTCGGTTCCTCAGGCCCTAGCCTGTGACTGGCTACTGGGCTGCTTTCAGGACCAGGTAACATCACCTTCCGGCAGCTTCTTACCAATCCGCTTGCCTCATTGTGATTTTTATCTATTTAGATTAACATGAAGATTCTAAAAAGTCTGTTTTGTATTTCCTGTAATCATCTCAAACCATGCTGATTAATATTCACTCAGTGGTTTGCAGTTTGCACTAATCTGCTTTTGTGGGTTTTGTGGGCCTAACAATGCTGCATATTCCATGCTACATTAACCAGTCAGTCATTTTGATAATTTGAGACCTTTTATAAATGAATGAATTGGTTTTGATTTCTGTGTGCCGTTGTTTGTCGTGGATCGATCTGACGTGTTCACCATTGTTGATCTTGTATTAGTAAGTGCGTAGACTTTTCACTTGATGAGGAACACACACACACACCACAACTGGTTCTCTGAGGGTGACCATATGGGGACCCAGATGGGCCTCATAGCAGGCAGGCTGTGGTCTGAATGAGAGAGGACTAAACCAGCGTTAACACAGACACATACACGCACAGATCTTGCCAAACAAAAACAAATACAACTTGACTTACACGTACTCAGAGACCTTCATGCATTGGATAGTATAGCACAGAGCGTATTCTGTAATAAACTCAGCAGACACAAAAAAACGTCCCGCTTTTTCAGGGTCCCTGTCTTTCAAAGATAAATTAGTCAAAATCCAAATAGCTTCACGATCTTTCATTGTAAAAGGGTCTTTTAAACGCTGTTTCCCATGCCTTGTTTCATCATGAAACCAAAACAATTAATGAACATGTACCTGTGGAACGGTCGTTAAGACCACTAACAGCTTTCAGAACGGTAGGCAATTAAGGTCACAGTTATGAACATTTAGGACACTAAAGAGGCCCTTCTGCTGGACTCTGAAAAAACACACGCAAAAGAAAGATGCCCCTGCTCATCTGCGTCGTGAACGTGCCTTAGGCATGCTGCAAGGAGGCATGAGGACTGCAGATGTTGGCCAGGCAATAAATTGCAATGTCCGTACTGTGAGACCCTAAGACAGCGCTACAGGGAGACAGGACGGACAGCTGGATCATCCTCCGCAGTGGCAGACCACGTGCTAACAACACCTGCACCAGGATGCGGCACATCCGAACATCACACCTGCGGGACAGGTACAGGATGGCAACAACAACTGCCCGAGTTACACCAGGAACGCACCAATCCCTCATCCAGTGCTCAGACTGGTCCGCATAGGCTGAGGAGAGGCTGGACTGAGGGCTTGTAGGCCTGTTGTAAGGCAGGTTCTCACCAGACATAACCTGCAACTACGTTGCCTATGGGCACAAACCCACCGTCGCTGGACCAGACAGAACTGGCAAGATGTGCCTCTTCACTGACGAGTCGCGGTTTTGTCTCACCAGGGGTGATGGTCGGATTCGCGTTTATCGTCGAAGGAATGAGCGTTACATTGAGGCCTGTACTCTGGAGCGGGATCGATTTGGAGGTGGAGGGTCCATCATGGTCTGGGGCGGTGTGTCACAGCATCATCGGACTGAGCTTGTTGTCATTGCAGGCAATCTCAACACTGTGCGTTACAAGGAAGACATCCTCCCTCATGTGATACCCTTCCTGCAGGCTCATCCTGACATGACCCTCCAGCATGACAATGCCACCAGCCATACTGCTCGTTCTGTGCGTGAATTCCTGCAAGACAGGAATGTGAGTGTTCTGCCATTGCCAGCGAAGAGCCCGGATCTCAATCCCATTGAGCACATCTGGGACCTGTTGGTTCGGAGGGTGAGGGCTAGGGCCATTCCCCCCAGAAATGTCCGGGAACTTGCAGGTGCCTTGGTAGAAGAGTGGGGTAACATCTCACAGCAAGAACTGGGAAATCTGGTGTAGTCCATGAAGAGGAGATGCACTGCAGTACTAAATGCAGCTGGTGGCCACACCAGATACTGACTGTTACTTTTGATTTTGACCCCCCCTTTGTTTGGGACACAGTATTCAATTTCTGTTAGTCACATGTCTGTGGAACTTGTTCAGTTTGTCTCAGGTGTTGAATCTTGTTATGTTCATACAAATATTTCCACATGTTAAGTTTGCTGAAAATAAAGGGCAGTTGACAGTGAGAGGACGTTCCTTTTTTTTGTTGAGCTTATAACAGTACATGAAAAGCTATGCAAGGTGTTTGTTACGGTGTAATAGCAGGTTTGATACTATCAAATGTCAAACTTCTAATCACACATGCCTTTTTATTAGACTCAGGTCTGGACTTGCTCGGACTCTCCCCAGTCATGCAACATCAACCACTGTCATCCCAACATGCATTGCAACATATCCACTTTACTACTGGGACTGGCAATCATCTCAACTGTCAGATACGCACTCCTGACATACAGAGTAGCAACCWTTAGCCCCAATACTGTACACTGGAATATATACGAGTCTGATATGGAACCTCCCTGAATGTTTGTGTGTGCGCACGTCTGCCCATCTGTATGAGTGATTGAATAGATAATTGTAAATGACTGTCTGTCTAGTCTCCACAATGTCTTCCTGTTAACCAGCCCAAGGACGTTCTGTCAATGGGCCAAGCTCCATAAATAACTTAATTTCCTGAAATATTAACTGTAAAACATTAACTAAGCAAATGTCCCTTTTTAAAGTAACTTTACTGAAAATGTACAATGTTACACAAGTATAACATTTCAGTCCTCAGTTATTTCACCCTGTGGTCACGAACACATCGTCTGACTAATTCACATGTTGGATGTACAGTTGAAGTCGGAAGTTTACATACACCTTAGCCAAATGCATTTAAACTCAGTTTTTCACAATTCCTGACATGTAATCCTAGTAATAATTCCCTGTCTTAGGTTAGTTAGGATCACCACTTTATTTTAAAGAAGTGAAATGTCAGAGTAATAGTAGAGTGATTTATTTCAGCTCTTATTTCTTTCTTCACATTCCCAGTGGGTCAGAAGTTTACATACACTCAATTAGTATTTGCTAGCATTGCCTTTAAATTGTTTGACTTGGGTCAAACGTTTCGGGTAGCCTTCCACAAGCCTCCCACAATAAGTTGGGTGAATTMTGGCCCYTTCCTCRTGACAGAGCTGGTSTAACTGAGTCAGGTTTGTAGSCCTCCTTGCTCGCACACGCTTTTTCAGTTCTGCCCACAAATTTTCTATAGGATTGACGTCAGGGCTTTGTGATGGCCACTCCAATACCTTGACTTTGTTGTCCTTAAGCCATTTTGTCACAACTTTGGAAGTATGCTTGGGGTCATTGTCCATTTGCGACCAAGCTTTAACTTCCTGACTGATGTCTTGAGATGTTGCTTCAGTAAATCCACATAATTTTCCCTCTTCATGATGCCATCTATTTTGTGAAGTGCACCAGTCCCTCCTGCAGCAAAGCACACCCACAACATGATGCTTCCACCTGCGTGCTTCATGGTTGGGATGGTTGTCTTCGGCTTGCAAGCCTCCCCCCTTTCCTCCAAACATAATGATTGGTCATTATGGCCAAACAGTTCTATTTTCGCTTCATCAGACCAAATGACATTGCTCCAAAAAGGTCAATCTTGTCCCCATGTGCAGTTGGAAACTGTAGTCTGGCTTTTTATTGCGGTTTTGGAGCAGTGGCTTCTTCCTTGCTGAGCGGGGCTTTCAGGTTATGTCGATATAGGTCCCGTTTTACTGTGATATAGATACTTTTGTTCCTGTTTCCTCCAGCATCTTTCACAAGGTCCTTTGCTGTTGTTCTGGGATTGATTTCACTTTTCGCACCAAAGTACGTTCATCTCTAGGAGACAGAACGCGTCTCTCCTTCCTGAGCGGTGATGACGGCATGCGTGGTCCCATGGTGTTTTATACTTGCGTACTATTGTTTGTTACACATGAACGTAGCACCTTCAGGCTTTTGGAAATTGGTCCCAAGGATGAACCAGACTTGTGGAAGTCACAATTTTTCTTCTGAAGGTCTTTGCTTCTTTTTT
>NC_036840.1:5687747-5770889 GCF_002910315.2 Salvelinus sp. IW2-2015 | reverse complement strand
TTGTGTAGCCGGGCCAGGAGGAAGAGAGAGGAGAGCTTGGTCATGCCGTCTCCTGACTACTTTATTCTCCTTTCAACCAATCAGCTCCTAGCTTTCCCTAATTCTGTCGGGATCCTCCTATGACTTTGTAACTCACATACCTCTCTCAGCCCATCCTCCTCTCCTCCTCTGCCAGTCAAAATGTAGACCCTCTCAAGGGAAAACCAATCAAATCACTTTGATAAGGCTCAATCTGTTACCCAATGGCTGATCCTTTTACAATCTGTTATTGGTAGCCTGGAAAAATTCTACGATATCTAATTTGTTGTTGACCAGGTGAGTGACTGTGAAAATGGTGATCAACAGTTGGGTCACTGTGTTCTCATTGCTGCTGCTGCTGTAGAGCGCATGAGCTAACGCCGACCATTCCTTCTCAGCTATACACAGATATACCTTGGCCCTGTATTTTATGTACTTTGAGATGAAGATTTGGCTGCAGTAGGTTCCTGCTTCTGGAGTTTATTTGAAACGCCTGTATTTTCGATGAATTTCTGTACTTAAAATAATTTTKATTCCTACTTGTCAAATGTGGTATACAGCCTCTGTAGGTAGTTCCAGTTGTTTCTGTGTATTCTGTTGTATTACTATGTGATGTCTGTCCTAGAGGCTGCTGTGGTTGTGTTTCTATGTGATGTATTGGATGCKTTCTTTGACCTTGTGCTACCTGTCCTGTATGCAACTTTTTGCAATCTGTCTTCATTTGCAGGCGAGACTTACTGTGCTAATCATACTGTGCAAATTATGCCTTAACTCATGTCGGCTAACAGGCTTTTTCGGTCTTGCGAATACTTAAAAATCCAAAACGGTCATTGAAATTTCATGCAACATAAAGATCACACTTACAAATTATGGCAATTTATATCTTACAACAACTACTACAACTCTCTTGAGCTATAAATGTAATGAATGCGCTGCAATGTGAAGTTTACATGGCTAAGATCAGATGTTTCATGAATGTTACAATCAACAACAAAAATCAATCATTCTCTTTCACTTCCCTTCTGCGTCACATGGCCGTAAGAACTATCCAGTAACACTAAACCAATAAGACACTAAACCAATAAGACATTTCAAATGTTAAGACCCCCGAAATCCTTTAAACGTATGAACTCTGCCCTTTCCATACTCAAAACACAATGGAAATGTCTCTGAATGGACAATTTGGTATTTGACTCCCATAAAGGCCCATTTCTATGGGTTTCTCAGATCAGCATAGGTCAGTTCTCTCCTGTTCAGCTGTGAATGGCRGGTTACTGTGGAGTTCTAATGTACCTGCTAAACCCCTGTGATTCTCCCCATCTGTGATTTCTCCTCTCCTCGATACCTCTGTGATTGTGCTGATTGTTGCTAATCCCCTTTTTTCCAAGAAAGGGCGTTCACATGATCTGTTCTCTTTTTCCATGRGTCCCTCTTTCTCTCTCTTTTTCTCTCTCTTTGTCTCTCTAGAGGACTATAACATTGGGTGCGGGTGATCGACAGGTCATCCAGACRCCRATCAACGACTCCCTCCCTGTCAGCGGCAGCAGCGTAGCCCATCTCTTTAGACAGCTTGGTACGGCAAATCACAATGCAGTTTATTCAGCCCTGGACCGATGGGGCACTTTATGATCAGTGATATGGACCAATCAAAGTACAATGTTCCTTTGAGAGAATACCTTCACCAATTGTTGAATTGCTTAATGAATGCAAATCACAGGCCTATATTTGATATGAGTTAGTGGAAAAGGAAGAAGTGTGTGTATATGTCTATACTACCGTTCAAAAGTTTGGGGTCACTTAGAAATGTCCTTGTTTTWGAAAGAAAAGCAATTTTTTGGGGGCCATTAAAATAACATCAAATTGATCAGATATACAGTGTAGGCATTGCTAATGTTGTAAATGACTATTGTAGCTAGAAACGTCTGATTTAAAAAAATAAAATAATAATAAAATAAAATAAATGGAATATCTACATAGGTGTACGGAGGCCCATTATCAGCAACCATCACTCCTGTGTTCCAATGGCACGTTGTGTTAGCTAATCCAAATGTATCATTTTATAAGGCTAATTGATCATTAGAAAACCCTTTTCCAATAATGTTAGCACAGCTAAAAACTGGGGTGCTGATTTAAAGAAGCAATAAAACTGGCCTTTTTTAGACTTGTTGAGTATCTGGAGCATCAGCGTTTGTGGGTTCYATTACAGGCTCAAAATGGCCGGAAACAAAATAATTTCTTATGAAACTTGTCAGTCTATTCTTGTTCTGAGAAATTAAGGCTATTCCATGCGAGAAATGACCAAGAAACTGAAGATCTCGTACAACGCAGTGAACGACTCCCTTCACAGAACAGCGCAAACTGTCTCTAACCAGAATAGAAAGAGTGGGAGGCCCCGGTGCACAACTGAGTTAGAGGACATTAGTACATTAGAGTGTCTAGTTTGAGAAACAGACACCTCACAAGTCCTCAACTGGCAGCTTCATTAAATAGTACCCGCAAAACACCAGTCTCAATGCAGTGAAGAGGCGACTTCGTGATGCTTGCTTTCTAGGCAGAGATGCAAAGAAAAAGCAATATCTCAGACTGGCTAATAAAAATAAAAGATTAAGATGTCCAGTGCCTGTGTTCTTTTGCACAGAGGAACTCTGCCAGCATCCTGGAGTAGCCTCTTCACTGTTGACGTTTACAGCTACAATAGTCATTTACAGCTGATCAATTTGATGTTATTTTAATGGACCAAAAATTTGCTTTTCTTTCAAAAACAAGGACATTTCTAAGTGACCCAAAACTATATATATATATATATATATATATCTCACACACACACACACACACAGTGCATTTGGAAAGTATTCAGAACCCTTTACTTTTTCCACATTTTGTTACATTACAGCCTCATTCAAAAATGTATTTAATCGTTTTTTCCCCTCATCAATCTACACACAATACCCCATAATGACACAGCAAAAACAGCTTTTCAGAAATTTTGGCCCCAAACAATATGTAAATGTAATATCTCATTTGTATAAGTATTCAGACCCTTTACTCAGTACTTTGTTGAAGSAACTTTGGCAGCGATTACAGCCTCAAGTCTTCTTGGGAATGACACTACAAGCTTGGCACACCTGTATTTGTGGAGTTTCTCCCATTCTTCTCTGTAGATCCTCTCAAGCTCTGTCAGGTTGGATGGGGAGTGTCACTGCACAGCTATTTTCACGTCTCTCCTGAGATGTTCGTCCGGGCTCTGGCTGGGCCACTCAACGACATTTAGAGACTTGTCCCGAAGCCACTCCTGCATTGTCTTGGCTGTCTCCTTAGGGTCGTTGTCCTGTTGGAAGGTTAACCTTCGCCCCAGTCTGAGATCCTGAGCGCCCTGGAGCAGATTTTCATCAATGATCTCTCTGTACTTTACTCCGTTCATCTTTGCCTCGATCCTGACTTGTCTCCCAGTCCCTGCCGCTGAAAAACATCCCCACAGCATGATGCTGCCACCACCATGCTTCACCGAAGGGATGGTGCCAGGTTTCCTCCAGACGTGACGCTTGTTATTCAGGCCAAAGAGTTCAATCTTGGTTTCATCAGACCAGAGAATCTTGTTTCTCATGGTCAGAGTCCMTTAGGTGCCTTTTTTCAAACTCCAAGCGGGCTGTCATGTGCCTTTTCCTGAGGAGTGGCTTATGTCTGGCCACTCTACCATAAAGGCCTTATTGGTGAGGTGCTGCAGAGATGGTTGTCCTTCTGGAAGGTTCTCCCATCTCCACAGAGGGACTCTGGAGCTCTTCAAGTGACCATCAAGCACCCCGCCCCCCCCCCCCCGATTGCTCAGGTTTGCTTTGCTGCCAGGTCTAGGAAGGGTCTGGGTGGTTCCAAACGTATTTTCATTTAAGAATGATGGAGGTCACTGTTCTTGGGGACCTTTAAATCAGCAGACAATTTTTTGTACCCTTCCCCAGATCTGTGCCTCGACACACATCCGTCTCTGAGCCTCTAAGTAATAATTTCTTCAACCTCATGCTTCGGTTTTGGCTCTGACACTGCACTGTCAGGTGTGTGCCTTTTCCCAATTGTTTTATTTTATTTAACCCTTTATTTAACTAGGCAAGTCCAGTTAACGAAAAACATTACATTTTCAATGACGTCCTAGGAACAGTGGGGCTCTAACTCTTGCTTCAGGGCAGAATGACAGTTTTTTTACCTTGTCAGCTCGGGGAGTCGATCTAGTAATCGTCTTCGGTACTGGACCCACGCTTGTAAACACCACGGCTACCTTGCCGCCCTAAAATCGATGTCCAATAATGAATTTACCACAGCGTGGCACCAAGTTGTAGAAATATTCTCAAGGATGAATCCATGGAAACAGGACTGCGCCTGAGCTCAATCTTTTGTGAGTCTCATACGCTATAAGCGGTCTGAGTACTTGTGTAAATAAGGTATTTCAGTTTTGTTTATTTTGTACTAAATTATCAACAAAATTTGAACAGCTGGGTTTTTGCTCGGTCTTTTGGAGGTTTTGTGTGCTAGATATGTCAGTCTTCATGCCTGCATGCTTGATCATTTGTTCGAAGATATACGTTTGATTCTTTACAATCCACGCAGTCACGCGTCTTTCCCTGCAGGTAAAGTGAATACTGTACCTCTTATGTTGTTTCTCTCAGGTATAGTGAACGTCCTGTATCTGTTCTGTGCTGCTCTGACGGAACACAAAATCCTGTTCCTGTCCAGCAGCTACCAGAGACTAACAGACGCCTGCAGAGCACTACTGGCCATCATGTTCCCCCTCAAATACAGGTGTGTGTGTGTGTGTGTGTGTGTGTTTTTCATTGTAAATAGGTTCATAGATGTCTTTAATATAGGGAATTTACAGGGATTTGATTAACAAGATATTGGTCTGTTTTGGGAATTTTATGATTTCCTCACACTTATCATATCATCTCCTAATCTGATTGCTTGTAAATCTGATGTCCTCTTGTTTTCCCTCCCGTCAGTTTTACGTACGTCCCCATCCTGCCGGGAAAACTCCTGGAGGTGCTGAGCACGCCCACGCCTTTCATCATCGGGGTCAATTCTTTCTTCCGTTCCGAGACCCAGGAACTTGTGGGTAGCATGACCGTATGTTCCAATCTACAATACTTCTTTTGATTTATTTTCGATGTAATGTTTATATATTCCGTCAGTGTATGCATCTGTAAAGCCTATCTGATGCCAGTAAAGACCGTCTCCATTCTGTGTTGCCCCCCCATACTTTGACAGCCTGTAGTACGATCTTGATTACTAGATATGCGTTTGTCAGTTCTCTGGCCTTCCTTCCTTATCTATAATTAATCTCACTCAACAACCCAGACCTGCTGTGTTTTAGCCATCTGAAACCTCTTTTAGCTTAAATATCTCTCAGTACTAACACAACGGTCTTTGTAACCCATGCCAAGGCACATTAGCAATATACCTGACATGTAAATTAAATATCTTCATTCTATATTCAGTGGAATGTTGGAAGACTTTGAAAGTGTTTCCTTTGTTATTAAGGACAAACTAATGATTAAGATGAATAATACTAATAATATATTTATTTTGTATATCGCTTTTCATCAGTTATCTCAAAGCTCTGAGGAAAAAATAATACAAAAGGATATTCAATAAAAACAAGGTACATTTTAGAATGATGGCAGGTAAAATAGCAGTAGTGGGCTAGGCACTAAATACATTTCAGATTGGGACTAGGACTATGAAAAGACAGTCATTATAGTGTCATGTTTCTGAGGTCTAGGTTAGTGTGTTAAACTACATGTGGTCCCTCGCCATGCTTTGTTATGTAATGACTTTAACAACAGACCGCCTGTCTGTATAATATAGTATACGAAACTGTCACATGGCTCTGATAGATCGATTTGATGATGGAGTGTAAGGGGTGAGAGGTTATCGCTTCTCACCCCTTAAAATGTACCTGGTGAAAGGTACATTTCACTGCTGCAGTAGGTAAAGTGCTGTAATGAACAGCTGTTGACAAGCGTTTGTGTGTGTCTGTGGCTCTGTCAGTCACTACTGTTATCAATCAGCACGCACTTAGTGCGATATCTTTGATTGATCTTGTGACTGAGCCGTCTGTGTGTGTTGTTCTACAGTTGGACGTGATCATCGCTGACCTGGACGGAGGCACGGTGACCATCCCGGAGTGTGTCCACATCTCCTTGCTCCCTGACCCCCTCTTGCAGCAGACCCAGACCGCCCTCTCCATGGTAACCACCATGACGACAACACTCACACCCCAC
This sequence comes from Salvelinus sp. IW2-2015, assembly GCF_002910315.2. NCBI lineage: Eukaryota > Metazoa > Chordata > Actinopteri > Salmoniformes > Salmonidae > Salvelinus > Salvelinus sp. IW2-2015. The sequence continues at coordinate 5,764,605 of NC_036840.1, read as the reverse complement.
CGCAACACCCTTCAGACTTCGACACCTTCACTTCATACAGCTACATCAGTCACCAATACCAGTACAGCACATTAATGCAACACAGGGACTCCCACTATGCATTACTCTGAACCATGTACACCTATAGTGGTTTAACCACAGCACCACATTGAGATGTTGATTTACTACTTCTGAACCAACTCCTTTTCTAAATAAGATCAAGTTCCTTATTGTAATCGAGCTTCTCACTGCCAGCACAGTCTTGGAAATTCCTCTTGTTCAGATAAGATCCATGTTATGTAAAACAAATCTGATTTCCTGACTGGGCCTGCCTATCGTTGGTATCTTCCGGCTGGCTTAAGCATTTGTTCCTATGTGGAGTAGAGGAGAGCCATGCCATAGCTTTCCCATCAATAGCTACAACAAACAAATGGTGGCAGATTTGATTTATTGAATGATTCTCGTTGATATTGTAAACAATCATGCGTTTGTGGGAAATTACAATCTTAAATTCTAATTGTAAGATATCGGAACTACCATTACACACCCCTATAAAACAATATAATATTTTTCAATATTGAAATTACCCATGAGTCACAACTTTAAAAACAATGCAGTCATGAACTGTTCATGAGGATATGTCTGTTTTTATTTTCACAATTGATATGAGTTGCCACGTGCAGAGTTTACTGTAATGTGCAGAGTTTACTGTAATACACAATAGTCCGATAAAGAATTATGAAATGGATCTTCCCATCTTCAATTAATGAAATGATACTACAATCTGCAGCCAAAAGAGGAGTTTGTTTGCCTGTATGACATTGGCATTGATTCCCACAGCCCAAACAGTGTGTGTTTGTGTTATCAGAGTTGGACCAGAGGGAGAAGATGAATTATAGAATCTGACATGCTGTCCCACATGAGAAATATTTGGGAACATATTATTCCCTCGATAAAAATGTCTTCCTCCCCTCATTTCTTTATCAGGATAAGAGTCAAGTTGTATGTTGTAATATGAAGGAACATTTGATATGGACTTGCGTAGATTGCTCAGAATATTGCCAGACAGACATTGCGCGGAACTTCTCAAAATGCATACTTCATTAGTTTTTTGGCACTTTTCTTAACTGTTATAAATGAAATCCAATTTGGGTTGTTTTCTGACACACGTCCTAGGTGAATTATATCTTAGTACGTGTGACAGTATACAGTGTTTATGCTTTTGTAACTCTCCAAGGCTGTCTGTCTGAGGCCAATGGGCTTTATCTCAGGCCGGTCTCTATGATCTCTATTGGCTGGAGGGCATGAAACATGAGCCATACTCAATCTGCACGGTTACTAGCCAATCTGTTACGGCTAGACTGGAGAGGAGGGAGGGACATAAGTGAGGGAGAGGGAAAGCAAGAAAAGGCAAAAGYGAGAATGAGACTGGGATAGGCTGTTATTGTGTCCTCTTGGTCAGAGTTACATTGAAAAGGACCTGCTCCTAAACCGGTATACTTTTCCATTGACCGTCATTATCATGTTTAAACATTCCTTGGTGTTTGATGAACAACACAGTAGAAAGAGCTAGGTACCAGCTAATACCTGCTCTGGTGAGTAATAGYGACTGTAAAATTGTTCCATCTCAGAACAACCAGTCCTGTGATGGGACCTGACCATTCTACAATACAATATACAGGCCTCTCCCTCTTCCCTCTGTTCTTTCCTCCTTTCTTTTCTTCCCCCTGTCCCCCTCTGTCCTATAACCTGTGTGGGCCATAGAGACTTGTAGTGCTGGCCCGGTGACCCTGCGTGGCTGGAATGAGACCAGAGCCCTGTAATGCAGGGAGAATTTCACTGGAAGTGCTAGTCCTCTGTCTCCTAGTCACATGAACGCAAAGTGTTTTATTGATGTGTATGCACACATGCTTCCTTCCATAACCAATGAAGCACAGTGTGCGTGTGTGTGATCGTGGGGTCCATTCCACCCTGCATTTGTCTGTCTGCACTGTCAGTCTGTGTGGCGCCAGCCCCAGGACCCATGGCCCTGTCAGTCTGGATGGGTTCTGACCTGCGCTGTCAGGGAGGGACACATTTCCCCAGTCCCAGCCTCCGCCTCCCAGCCTGGCTCACGTAACATAACAGGCCTGAGTCTAAGTGACCTTCACCCAGACCAGCACAGAGAGGATAATTGCGGAGCATGAAAAGCGATAGCTTTTGCAACTGGAAGGATAATTAATTTGTTTAATCATCTGGAAAAGTTATGTGGGTGGTGGGGGTTGGTGGAGTGCAGTGGGGGTGGTGGGTGAAGGTTGTTGCTGTGATGCTTCTAGAGATAGTTGGGCAGCAACCGTTGGGTGTGGGCTTATCAGGTAGTCTGCTGCTCTCAGCGATTAGCTGAATTAATTCATCTCACCATCCCCAAATATAAATAGGACTGTGAATAGGAGATGCTGCAGCTAATTTAGTTAATGGGTATTTGCTGCTTAGTCTGAAGCCACATGTCTCATTTATGAGAGGGGCTTCCTAGAATTCTCATCTTCTTAAAAGCTTCTGACAGCATATTGTAATTTATGGTACCCGATGAAGCAGTGTCCGAAAGSCAAAATATAGCAGCAGCTGCTGTAGGATTTATGTACTGAATAATATTGATGAACTAAACGGATGTAATGAGAATGCTGTTAGATGATATTTCTGTCCATGTTATTGTAAGGTGATTCCTGCCATCTTGTTGCGTTTGTAGGTGTTGGACCCAGAGCTGGAGATAGCTGACCATGCCTTCCCCCCTTCCTCCACACAACCCTCCACACTCAAGATCCAGGTAATGTAGAGCCCTTCTATCCTCGGTGGAAGGTGTGTTTGGAAAAAGTATGAATCAAATTGCACGTCGCTCTGGATAAGAACGTCTGCTAAATGACTCAAATGTGAGAAAGTCCCTGTCCCTTTGTTTGGGGCAATGCTGCAGCAAGATCTCTGGATTTCTGAGCTTTCCCAGGCTTACTGTCCAGCTGTCCCATACTTACCCCTCAGTATGTTATAATTCCCTGTCTGTGTTTTGCAGGATAAGGAGATCCGGGCGGTGTTTCTGTGGCTGTTCGGCCAGCTGTTCCATGGCTATCGCTGGTGTTTGCACATCATCCGGATCCACCCTGAACCAGTCATCCGCTTCCATAAGGTACACATCACCTTCTACCTCTCTGAACTTAATTCTTAAGGTGATATATTACGTTGTGTTCATACAAGCCTGSAACTAACTACGGTCTTTATGAACACAATGGAATATATCACTTTAATGTCTGCCTGGAGGAGAAAAACATTTAGCTCTAAACAGACCTGCGAACTGTTTTGAGTCTAACACTTAGAAAGGAAGAGTGGAACAAGAATCTCAGGACTGATGAGAGTGTGTGTGTTCCTCCAGGCTGCGTTCCTGGGCCAGAGGGCTCTGACTGAGGATGACTTCCTGATGAAGGTTCTTGACGGTATGGCGTTCGCTGGGTTCATATCGGAGAGAGGGCCACCTTACAGACCCACAGACCTGTTCGATGACGTGAGCACCCCCCCCACACACACCTCCCCAATCAGTGGTAAAGATGTGAAGGAAAAAGCATTCTAACTTATGTTTTTCTTTTCCTGTGTCTACAGCTGATAGCCAATCAGGTGGAGCGTATTCGCCAGGAGGAGTGCAGTCCTCACAAAGTCATGAACCATATCAAGGAGCTAGCCGAGCAGCTCTTCAAAAACGTATGTTGTCCATAAAAAAAAAAGAAAAACATATTTATTGATTTTATTTACAGATGTAGGATCATAATCTTATCACCCTTTTGTTGTTGAGAATTTATGCTTATGAGCTTTGTGATTTATGTCAAATTCACTGAAAACCCAAACAAACGTGGTTATTTTAACAGTATAGGCTGATTTTCACGCCAGCATGGCCCAATAATATTTTTGGTATCACAGATAGTTTTTTGGGAAAATCATGATGAAAGTAGCCGTTTTAGGCCCTTTTTAGACCTAAACCTGCCTCCTGTAAGACCCTATGATCTGTGAACTTCTTGGTGTCATTATTGGTGTCATTATACTCCTTATAGTGTGCTCTAAAATATGGGGTATGTCTTGATTCTAAAAAAAAAAAAAAAAAACATTACTTTATTCAACATTAAAACTACTATTCATATCTCAAAAGTATCCTTTTTGATTTTGTTTATTTTAAGACATTGTTTGGAACTATACTCTTAAAACACGGCAAGTTTCCAGTGTGGTCTCTCTGCCGCTTTTGAAGAAATTATCCATTTTGTACATAGCGATTGACATAATAGGTCATTAACCGATCACAGCCCCATGTAGGATTGTACATTTAGCAAATCACCAGCAGAGGGAATTTATTTTCCCATTCACTGTGTTGGTGGTGCTCATAAAATGTATCATAACTTTAAAATTAGCAGAGAGCCCACTCTGGAAATTTGATGTACTTGTAGACAATGTTCCCTCTATGCTCCGCTCGTGCGCAGGTGCGCAGCTTCCCGGGACTGCCGCGCAGAAGAAATATCAGCTCGCGCAGAGAAGCACGAGATTGAACTTCAGTCAACTTCCTGGTTTCCCCTTTTAGTTAACACTATCAACAAGTCAGGCCCATACTCTACACAGACTGGTGCGCCATAACCAATCAGAGCTGCAGTATCCCTATATGCAAATAGATCATTGCCATATATGGATCTGTGCTGTTCCCTTTGAACTGGACTGTGTTTACAGCATGAGTGGTTGTGAGCAGATACGCTTGTGTACATTTGTTCATATTCTTGGCTATTAAGTGAGTTATTAGCACATTTCTAGTCAGCAATGGGGGAGTGGTTGCTTCCTACAAGAGCACAAAATGGGTGCATTTCTAGCCATCTTTGAAAAGCAAGTCAGGTGAAGAGCTTTTTTTCTTAAAGGGGCAGTGTTGTATTTTGAGACAGGCTTGAATTAGCTAAGGCAGAGGGTAGCATAATTTGTCTTTATTCTGTGTAATAATGGTATGGGAATAATAATACATTTTATTTTGTATCAAACACGACATTTTCAGTCACCTCCTTGTCTGAAGGACAAGTGCATAAACAGGTTAATGGAAATCCCTACATGTTTTTTTCAAAAGTCTCATGGAATGTAGGCCTACATTGAACACCACACATTAGCTGCTATTGTTGGCTGAATGATAGAACAGCTATTTCCATGTTAAAATGTTATGGGATGCATTTTCTCCATAGTTTTTTTTAATGGTAGGCCACTCTGATAMGCCTACATATGATCAAATAGCCACAGTAGCTTACTTGGCCACTGTTAAAACGGTAACTTAAAGCGGGTACAGCCTGAGTGTTCACAGTAAACGCGTGCCAGAAGTTGCACAGAATTTACACAACGTTTGTGCTCAGCAGACCTGAAATTTGTTCAGTGCCTAATTTTTGGGGAGGTAAAATTGCTTGTGGAGTAAATTGTTTTAAACGATGTCTAAAAATTTTGAATAAATTGTGTAAAATTGTATTTCAGAAAGTATCGATATTCCATATTTTAGAGAACACTATAAGGAGTATAATGACACCAAGAGCTAATCTGTATCCATATACGGTCCACGGATCATTGGGTCTTACAGGGGAGACATGTACAGGTTTGAAAAGGGACTGAAATTTTCACTTTCATTATTTTCTCGAAATGGTTTGTGTTACAATGTACAAAGAGTATCAACCATCCTTCCTCCCAATAAAGTTTCTATGAACAATCTGACATACCAAAAATATTTTTGGGCCATGCTGACATGGAATTGTCCGATTGCACTTTTCATGTAGCCTATTTTTGGCCAGCTAATAGCCTAACCACTGATGAAGTAACATTATGGACTAAGCGTTCAAATCCTGTTGCTGTGACAATATAGGTCAAATTAAGATCCTCCATCTGTATGTAATGTAGTAACTAAAATAACAGGCGACCACTTACCTATTTTCTTTGCCCTTTCTCCCCCTACACCTTTATGGTCGCTCACCTTTTATTCTCCCCCCCATCAGGAGAACCCATACCCTGCCGTGGCCATGCATAAGGTGCAGCGGCCAGCTGAGAGCCCTGGTCACAATGACCCCAAGAACTTGGCCATCTTCCCTCCGCTGGACGACGTCACAGTCCAGCTCTTCATCGACCACGCCGCCGCCAAGCTCAAAACCGCCCCGCCCGTGGTGAAGCCCGAGCTCAATGGCATGGTGCCCTCCGGACCCCCACTGGGTGAGTGTGCCAGGCTGGGTGGGAAAGGATAGTGTGGGCTGAGCGGGCTAGGCATGAGATGGTGGGATTAAGTAGTGGAGTGAATGGACMGTTGAAAGACTGATGCAGACATTCCTATTGGGTTGTGGGTTAGAAGTTAGCAGAGATGCCAACATGAGATTGTGTCTGATGGATTGGCTTGATGTCTGGTGTAAAGAGGCTGATACAGGCCACCCGACAAGCCTCCAGACAGTCCACTGTGTTAGATGGGTCACATAGAGGTCATCCTATCTCTCAGCATGGGTTTAATTGAGCTGGATTCAGTGTAGCTTCAGCGTAGACTGATGAGTGTGTCGGGTCCACCCGACAGTCCACCCGACAGTCCTCCAGTCCACCCGACAGTCCACCCGACAGTCCACTGTGTTAGGACGACCTCTGTGTGACCCATCTATTTCTCAGCATGGGTTTAATTGAGATGGATTCAGTGTAGCTTCAGTGTAGACTGATGAGTGTGATGTAATAACCACTGATTCGTGGTGTTCCTCCAGGAGACATTGTGGACAGGCATGGTCATGTCCTGGCTAACAGRGCTCGCAGGCTGGAGGTGGTCAGGAACTGCATTACCTACATATTTGACAACAAGATGCTGGAGGCCAAGAAGGTGAGAGACAAGGCCACAACAGCATATCCGTTGCTCTGCCATTTTAGAATAATAAGTTCTTTGAAACTGTTAACAATTTATAGCTGATTCATAGTAGAGGTCGACCGATTAATTGGAATGGCCGATTAATTAGGGCCGATTTCAAGTTTTCATAACAATCGATAATCGCATTTTTGAACACCGATCATGGCTGATTACATTGCACTCCACGAGGGAGCTGCGTGGCAGGCTGACTACCTGTTATGCAAGTTCCGCAAGGAGCCAAGGTAAGGTGCTAGCTAGCATTAAACGTAATTATAAAAACAAATCTTAACATAATCTCTAGTTAACTACACATGGTTGATGATATTACTAGTTTATCTAGCTTGTCCTGCGTTGCATATAATCGATGCGGTGCCTGTTAATTTATCATTGAATCACAGCCTACTTCGCCAAACGGGTGATTTAACAAGCGCATAGCGGAAAAAAGCACTGTCGTTGCACCAATGTGTACCTAACCATAAACATCAACGCCTTTCTTTAAATCAATACACAAGTATATATTTTTAAACCTGCATATTTAGTTAATATTGCCTGCTAACATGAATTTCTTTTAACTAGGGAAATTGTCACCTCTCTGTGTTCTGTGCAACAGAGTCGGTATATGCAGCAGTTTGGGCCGCCTGGCTCATTGCGAACTGTGTGAAGACTATTTCTTCCAAACAAAGACAGCCAACTTCGCCAGACGGGGGATGATTTAACAAAAGTGCATTTGCGAAAAAAGCACAATCGTTGCACGAATGTACCTAACCATAAACATCAATGCCTTTCTCAAAATCAATACACAGAAGTATATATTTTTTCAAACCTACATATTTAGTTAACCTCTACCGCTTCTCTCTCCCCGATCCGGGATCATCCTCATCAAAAAAGCTGACTAGCCTAGCCTAACGCGACAGGGTTATCATATAATATAATTTCATGAAATCACAAGTCCAGTACAGCAAATGAAAGATAAACATCTTGTGAATCCAGCCATCATTTCCATTTTTTAAAAATGTTTTACAGCGAAAACACTATATATTTATATTAGCTCACCACAATAGCCAAACACACAACGCCATTTATTCACCGCCAACATAGCTTTCACAAAACCCACAAATAGAGATAAAATTAATCACTAACCTTGAACAACTTCATCAGATGACAGTCTTATAACATCATGTTATACAATACATTTATGTTTTGTTCGAAAATGTGCATATTTAGATGTACAAATCCTGGTTTTACATTGTGAATACGTAGCCATGATGCACCAAATTGTCCGGAGATATTTTGGACAGTCACGTAATCTAACCAAAGAACTCATCATAAACTTTACTAAAAAATACATGTTGTACAGCAAATGAAAGATACACTGGTTCTTAATGCAACCGCTGTGTTAGATTTTTWWAAATAACTTTAGTACAACATACAGCATGCAATATTGTGAMACAGCYCCCWAKAATTCTCRGCCTTGTTGGAGCCAACATWAACCACAAAAATACGAAATAACATCATAAATATTCTCTTACCTTTGTTGATCTTCCATCAGAATGTTGTGCAAGGAGTCCTAGTTCCAGAATAAATCGTTTTGTTTTAGAATGTCTATTTCTTCTGTCGAATTAGCAACTAGCCATGTGGAGGGCACATGTCCAAGAAATCTTTGCGCATGGAACGAAAAATTCCAAAAGTCCCAATAAACGTCGAATAAACTGGTCCAAACTCGGTTGAAAAATCCTACTTTATGATGTTTTTCTCATATGTATCCAATAAAATCAGAGCCGGAGCATTTCGTTGTGTATACCGAACGCATTTCAGAAGACAATGTGAGGTTCCCTGGTGCGCAGTTGAATACTGACAAAAGAGCGGACCTGTCACTCCAAAAGCTCTCATTCGGTCTCACATCAAGCTAGACACCCCATTCAACATTCTACTGCCTGTTGACATCTAGTGGAAGGCGTATGAAGTGCATACAGATCCATAAATATAAGGCAATTGAATAGGCAGGCCCTGAGAGCCCCATTTTCAGAATTTTCACTTCCTGTTTGGAAGTTTGCTGCCAAATGAGTTCTGTTTTACTCACAGATATAATTCAAACAGTTTTAGAAACTTCAGAGTTTTCTATCCAATAGTAATAATAATATGCATATTGTATGATCTAGAACAGAGTACAAGGCAGTTTAATTTGGGCACGATTTTTTTCCAAAGTGAAAATAGCGCCCCCTATTAAGAAGAAGTTAAAAGAAATTCATGTTAGCGGGCAATATTAAACTAGGGAAATTGTGTCACTTCTCTTGCGTTCATTGCATGCAGAGTCAGGGTATATGCTACAGTTTGGGCCGCCTGGCTCGTTGCGAACTAATTTGCCAGAATTTTACGTAATTATGACAACATTGAAGGTTGTGCAATGTACAGCAATATTTAGACTCATGGATTCCACCCGTTAGATAAAATACGGAACGGTTCCGTATTCTCACTGAAAGAATAAACGTTTTGTTTTCAAAATGATAGTTTCCGGATTTTACCAATATAATGACCTAAAGGCTCGTATTTCTGTGTTATTATATTTAATTAATGCCTACAGGCTTCGTATTTCTGTGTTATTATATTATAATTAAGTCTATGATTTGATAGAGCAGTCTGACTGAGCGGTGGTAGGCAGCAGCAGCTCGTAAGCATTCATTCAAACAGCACTTTACTGCGTTTGGCCAGCAGCTCTTCGCAATGCTTCAAGCATTGCGCTGTTTATGACTCAAGCCTGTCAACTCCCGAGATTAGGCTGACAATACTAAAGTACTTATTAGAACATCCAATAGTCAAAGGTATATGAAATACAAATGGTATATAGAGAAATAGTCCTATAATAACTACAACCTAAAACGTCTTACCTGGGAATATTGAGACTCATGTTAAAAGGAACCACCAGCTTTCATATGTTCTCATGTTCTGAGCAAGGAACTTAAACGTTAGCTTTTTTACATGGCACATATTGCACTTTTACTTTCTTCTCAACACTTTGTGTTTTGCATTATTTAAACCAAATTGAGCATGTTTTATTTTTATTTGAGACTAAATTGATTTATTGATGTATTATATTAAGTTAAAATAAGTGTCATTGTTCATTCTCAGTATTGTTGTAATTGTCATACAAATATATATATATATTAAAAAATTGGCTTTTTTTGGTCCTCCAATAATCGGTATCGGCAATGAAAAAACATAATCGGCTGACCTCAATTCATAGCTAGTTTAGAGGTTTGACCTACATGATAGTGATTTCATCTTTTGAAAACATATATTTTTTATAAAAGCAAAATGAAGTTCCTGCACATAACACTTAACCATAAATATCTTCCTAAAGTTGCCATCTCCTAATATTGTTGTCCTGTGTCTGCTGCGTCAGCTGATGCCAGCGGTACTGCGGGCGCTGAAGGGCCGGGCGGCCAGGGTGTGTCTGACCCAGGAGCTCAACCAGCACGTCCTGCAGAACCGAGCTGTGCTGGACGACCAGCAGTTTGACTACATCGTCCGCATGATGAACTGCACCTTACAGGTACATGCCGACGCCACAGAAACATCTCTCTTCTACACAAAGTTCTATTGTAGACCGCAGCACACAGTCGGGTTCAGTACATAGAACGGCTGTATTGAAGGAGTTCTGAAAGCAATAACTTTAACTCCTCGGGACCTTTTCTAAACAGTGCAATGCTACTTATTTTTACACTGCAATGGAGGCCTTTATATTTTCATAAGATCATACACTGAATAATGGAGCCTAATCGGTGGCGTTTGCATGACTGACATTGTGAGTATGGCGATGTTGACCTCTATTCTCCTACTCAGGACTGCTCTCACATGGATGAACACGGTATTGCAGCCATCCTCCTTCCCCTGGTCACGGCCTTCTGCAGAGTAAGTTACAAATACAAACAATCCTTATTCAACACAAAAGAAACAAATCATTGTCCTCGTAGCGCTTAAAATGGTCTGTTTCTAAAGRTTCTGTGTGGCCTTGTGTGTTTGTGTCTGGCAGAAACTAGGCGCGGGCATCACCCAGTTTGCCTACAGCTGTGTGCAGGAGCACATGGTGTGGACTAACATGCAGTTCTGGGAGGCCATGTTCTACAGTGATGTCCAGAACCACATCAGAGCCCTGTATCTGGAGGCAGACGGGGGGGAGCTGTCCACCTCTGTAAGAACAGACCCTACAATTACACAACAAGCAGAACAAGCAGGACCTTTTTTAAGCTAATGCTCCTGTGTATTAGTATCAAACACAGCAATAAAAACATAACCGAGGCCTTTTCCTTGATAATAGTACTTAGTCCTTGGAGTACATCCTTACATTGACCCCATCTGACCTTTCCTCTTCCACCCCCCCAGTCTCACGGTCAGCAGGAGTCTGGTCCAGCAGCAGGAGGTCAGGAGCTGCTGGGTGCTCTGGAGCTGGCGTCAGAGCAGAGCAGGCTGTGGCCCACGCTCAGCAAGGAGCAGCAGAGTGAGCGCGTGCAGAAGGAGGAGAGCACGGTGTTCAGCCAGGCCATCCACTACGCCAACCGCATGTCCTACCTGCTGCTGCCCCTGGACACCAGCAAGAACCGCCTGCTCAACAGGTCCGGGATAGGGGATGTGGAGAGTGTTAGCAACAGCTACGTCACCAACAGGTATACCAACAGGTGGGGGACGCACGCACACACACACACACACACACACACACACACACAACAACAACAACGAGGCACACACGTGTACACACAGACAGAAAAACATACCCAACAGCTTTCTCACTAACAGACATGTTAAAAACAGCTTATCAAACAGTGGGCAGCTTTGTAACATCTTACAGTGGAACCAGCAACAAACGTATGCCTAGGGATAAGACTTTAACATTGAAGTTCAAGCTCATATTGGTCGTTCCTAAGATGCCTTTGTTGTTTTTGTTTAGCATTGCTGGCAGCATGGCGGAGAGCTACGACACAGAGAGCGGCTTTGAGGACGCTGAGAGCTCTGACGTGGCCAACTCTGTGGTGCGATTTATCAACCGCTTCGTAGACAAAGTGTGTAACGAGAGTGGGGTGACCAACGAGCACCTCAAGGCACTACACACCATGATACCAGGTAGGAATCTCCATTTTGTGTTTTTGGTGCTCATGTTGTGAACTTTCCTTGACAGATCAGGGTTGTATTCATTAGGCACTAAATGGAAGAAAACGGACTGACGGGGAAGGATTCCCTGAACTTGTCCAATAAGAAACACTTGTTTTAGTTTTCCTTTGCAAAGCGTTTTGCTATTGTGTTCCCTAATGAATATGACCCAGGTTTTCTAGAGTTCAAATTGTGTGTTYGGAGAGCGTTTTAATCAGTTTCTCTCTCTCCCTCCTGTGTTGTTCCACAGACATCGTTCAGATGCACATCGAGACGCTGGATGCAGTCCACAGGGAGAGTAAGCGACTGCCACCGATCCAAAAGGTAACCAATTCCTTATTTTACATTACGCTGGACAAAAGCCACGCAGAGCCCCGCCCCAGGCCAGCCCCGCTCAACCCCCTCTCCACCAATCCCTGCTCAGTGTCACAGTGCCACGCCCACGGCAGGTACGTCTGTCCCAGCGACAGCACCATGTGTGACTCGCACTACTACGCCTGAGCCGTGCATGCTGGGTTGATGTAGTTCCCCTCTCAGAAGCCGAGGTCTCGTTCATTTAGAACTAAAATGGGAGAAAATGTTTTGAAAAGGAGGTACTTCCTAACTAACGTGGATTTCCTGTTTCAGTACATTTTCTCCCGTTGGTGCCTACTGAACGTGAACCTGGTAGATGACTACAGCCTGAGCAGTGCATGCTGGGGGTTGTAGTTCTCTATAGCCTACGTCACTGACTCTTGTGCCTTCAGACAGAAGGGTGCAGTTTGCTCTGGTTGTTCTGTGGAGTTTTCTGCCAGCAGTTGGAGAGGGATAGTAGCTTGGCTCGGCATGTCTGTTGTGTTAATTGCATCTAAGCATTGTCCTAGCATATGCATCAACCAAGAGCTCAGGGATGCCCTGTATCAGATATCAGTCCAATTGGATCTCACCTTTTGTGCGTTTTCTGTGTTTATCCCATCTTATAATACCTCAGAGAGCGCATCACATTTGACCTGATCCCACCTCCCAGAATGCTCTTTTTTTTCTTCTGCATGAGCGTTCATGTCATATGAATTCCAGTTAAATCCTCTCCCAATGAGCTGGACCCAGGGCATTAGGAGTTGCACAACAGATTATGAAATGGGTTACAAAACGAGTGCCTTAACAAATGTTCTATTATGAGTTGAGCTGCTCTGTTTGGTGTAGTTGCCCCAGCGTAGGCCTCTCCAGCGTCGCTGGGCACAGGATATTACGTCATGCTCTGAGCCAGATGTTCAATTGGTCTTTAACAGAAACTGGACCTGCCGCTCTTCATACTTTGAATACCTCTATACATCCAAGAATGCTGTGAGATGATTTTGTGAGAAAAATTTGAGAAAATATACAAATGGTTGTAAACATGTTACCTCTTTTGAAGGGGAAAGCCCTAAACCACTCAAAATTGCAGTTTATATTATACTAGTCTTAAGAGATTTGAATAGTTTCATATCCAACTTGTTTTACTTGTTGAGCATCAGGGATGTCTTTGCCAAGATCCCACCAGCCAATTGAGATTTAGGCAAACCGTTTGTTTTGTAACATTAACAAATCGCAATCAAATGTCTCTTTTGATATCTCCGTTTTCAAATCGTGTGATACATTTGTGCTTTTGCATGCGATCTGGATTGACATGTGCCATTTGTTGTGGTGAATTTGATTTGAAATATAGAACCACCAATGTAAGGATGGCTTATATATTTGAGTTCTGTTGGACATAAAGCACTAGCAACTGTCTTTCCCCCATCCTTACCTACCTTGTCCCTCTACTCAATCTGCGTACTCTTCTCCTTCCATCAATTATCAACTTCTCGTTTCTTTACCCCACATCTGCCTCTTCCTTTTCTTCCTCTGCCCTCCCTCTCTCTTCTTGTTCACAATCTCTTCCCCCTTTTCTCTCCTTCACTCCTCCCTCTCTCCGTGCTGCAGCCCAAGCTTCTGAGGCCCATTCTCCTGGCGGGAGAGGAGCTGGTGATGGACGGCATGCGGGTGCACCTGATCTCAGACGGCCGGGAGGAGGCCACGGGGGCCTTGGGGGGTCCACCCCTCCTCCCTGCCGAGGGGGCCATCTTCCTCACCACCTACCGCCTCATCTTCAAGGGCACGCCCAACGACCCGCTGGGTAAGAGGGTGTTGTGAACACAAACATGCACACATGCACGTTAGCAGTAATACACACATGCACACACACTTTCTCTCTAACCCTGAGTGTTGTTGCTGTGCAGTGGGTGAGCAGGTGGTGACTCGGTCGTTCCCCATCGCCTCCCTGACTAAGGAGAAGAGGATCTCTGTCAGTCTGACCATGGACCAGTTCATACAGGAGGGTCTTCAGCTACGCTCCTGCACTTTCCAGGTACACCTCTACCCTCCATCCTGCCACCCTCGTATCCATCACCCTACTGCCTAAACACCAGGCCTTCATAGCTTCTCCTCCCTCAACCCAGCTACCCCCCCCTCCACACACTCATTCTGCATCGTAACGCTCTCCATTTAAAATTTGACAGAACACTCATTAATTTGTGTTTTTCTGACACTCCTCCTAATACCTCTCTCCTTCTCCTGTAGCTGCTGAAGATAGCGTTTGATGAGGAGGTGGCGTCGGACCTGGCCGAGGTGTTCCGGAAGCACATGCACAAGCTCCGCTACCCACAGCACGTCCAGGGAACCTTCGCCTTCACCGTGGGCCAGAGCGGCAAGACGTTGGTCGAACACAAGACCAAGGACAAGAACCAGTCAATAAAGTAAGACAAGACCGATATAACGCACACGCACGTCAACCACAAGAACCAAAACAACACTAAAAGGAAACAGGAAGAGCATACACACGCCAAACACATTTCAACACACATCAGCATTGTATAAAACGTCAGTACCGCTCCAGTTTTATCGTCAGTCAGCAGAGTAATGAGAAAGTGTAAATCTGTAAGACGTTTCACACCTCTCACATCCTCCAGGTCAAGTACAGAACATCCATTTAAAAAGCTCTTACTCACTAAAGGATGTGGGTCACAGATGACACCCCAGCACTGTAATGTGAGCTGAATATACGACCTGCCCCAAGCAGCAGCCTCTGGAGATATAGTAGTCCACATTATTGCCCTACATTTCATAGCTGTCCTGACAGTTTAAAGAATATATTAAAACCTTGGGCATTTTTATCTGACGTTCTCTGATTTAAAGTCAGTGTTTGGTGTGATGTATTAATAAAACAGGATTTATAGACTACTTTGCTTGCGAGTGTAAGTGCTTCAGTGAGTGTGAACCCTTGTTCTTGTGTAACCACCAATGGGCCATATAGCATGCAGATTGTTTAGTTCTGCTTGCTGCACACTGACTTATTCCAGGCAGGGTCAGTACAGAGGAATGCAACTTCACATCCTACACTCTATTCTATCCACTGTCACTGCCAGTAGACCCCCAGAGTTCCCTTTTACTTTATCATCCCCCACTCTCTCCATTTCTCCCTCTCTCTCTGTCGCTCTCTCACTCTGTCTGTGTGTATTTCTCCCCCCTGTCACTCCTTCCTTTTTTCTCTCTCATGTGGGGTATGAAAAGAGTATGAGCTCTCTGAGAGCTGGCTTCTATCTGTTGAATAATGCAGCAGTGGAAACAGTGACTGCTCCTCCGTGTTTGTCCCTGGTGTTTCCATCTCCTCCCGAGTCGTCACGCCACTAAAAGACTCCATTCATTCACTGATATTAACCTCACGACAATGCGGGCCCAACCCCCCCTGCAGCAGTGAGCAAGCTCAACTAGCAGTCTTTTAATGTGTTCATTAGCTTTAATTATGCATACAGACTACCGCCGAGTCTGCATTAGGGATGTGCCTTGGATTTAATTGACCGGTTATTTAAACTTCTAAGTACCACTCAGTGCTTTTGTACCTTTAAATTTATAACCAGGGTTGTATTCACTTGACATGAAATGGAAGCAAACGGGCCAAAACAGGGAGGTACAATATAAAATTGTTCAATAAGAAACACTTGTTTTCATTTTCCGTTGCAAAGTGTTTTGCTATGGTGTGCCCAAATGAATATGGAAGTAGACGTCATTAAGTTTTGCTTTAACTGCAGTTAACTATGTTGTGAACCCTTTTTTATGTCTCTCTCTCCTCCTCTCACTTCCTCACCCCTCCACCCTTCCTAAGAACACTTTCCAAAAACCTGGTGAAGAGTGCGAAGAGGACGATCGGTCGACAGTATGTGACCCGGAAGAAGTACTCACCTCCCACCTGGGAGAACAGGAGCAGCCTGCAGTCAGAGCTGGACGAGGATGAGATCTCCGGTAGGACATGGTGTTGACAACTCAAGCAGCAACGTCAAGGTTTAGGGCGGCATTTTGACTTAAGATCCACGCACTCCCATTGACATAAATACATGTCTTATGTAAAAGTCTTGAGTTGCTGTTGAATGGTCTCTACAGTGTTTGATCTGAGGTAGTAGGCCAGTGTACACTGTCTCTGACTGTCTGTGTGTCTGCTACAGTCTCAGAGGAGTTGGACCAGGGCTCCCTCACCCTGTCTTCCACCATCCGCTCCTCGGACAGACAGACCATGAGCAACGTGGTGGAGCGCGCCTGTTGCCGTGACTATCAGCGGCTAGGACTGGGCACGCTCAGTAACAGCCTGACGCGCTCCAAGAACGAGCCCTTCCGCATTTCCACCGTCAACCGCATGTACACCGTCTGCAGGAGGTAAGTTCACGGTCCAACCGCAGATAGAATATGTTTTTATGACGGGTTCACGATCAAATCTCATGTGGGACTCCCTAAAAACACACCACTTCGACACTCTTCGTTTTACATTCATATAAATAAACATTCAGTCATTTTACTTTGATGTGACTTGATATGCAGAGTGGGCCAATGAGCAAACTATATTTTAACACATGACATTATCTTGTGGTCATGACATTCTGCAGTGACATGAACAGAATGTCATCTCAACCCTAACTCGCTCTGCTCTGCTCTGCTCTGCTCTCTCTCTCTCTCTCTCTCTCTCTCTCTCTCTCTCTCTCTCTCTCTGTGTTACCAGTTACCCCGGCCTGTTGATCGTGCCCCAGAGCATCCCAGACTCCACCATCCAGCGCATCTCCCGCTGTTACAGACAGAACCGTTTCCCTGTGGTGTGCTGGAGGAACTCTCGTACCAAGGCTGTGCTGCTGCGCTCTGCAGGCCTCCATGCTAAGGGAGTGGTGGGCTTCTTCAAGTCCCCCAATGCCCCKAGRGCCGGTACGACACACACTAAAAGTTAGTTAGATGGTGTCTTTAAGGGAATGACTGGGGATGTTGGGCTTTGTTTAGGAATAATAAAACACGCCAAACCACCTATATCAGTAGCAATGTTATGTGAAAGTATAAGAATGTGATCGAGAAAGTCTCAACTCATCAGAAACAATGAGCAAATAGACCAACACTTTAGATGCATAGAAATGCACAATGCACAGCTCATGCCCCTTACAGCTTGAGCAGCATTTTTTAGTCTTCAGCATTTTATACCCAGCATGCAAAGCTGCAAAAACCAGTGGTGATTGACAGTTGTGATCCTTCCCCAGGCCCCTCCCAGGCCGACTCGACCAGCCTGGAGCAGGAGAAGTACATGCAGGCGATCATCAGCTCCATGCCCTCCTACTGTGAGCCCAGTGGCAGGAACACACTTGGCGGCTTCACCTCCACTCACATGAGCACCTCAGGTAGGACACACACACACATCAGGGTTTCTGTTAGCCTGCTAAAATCCAGCTTTTGGCCCAATTTTTAAAAATGAAAATCCAATAAAATTGACACTGGCCAATTGTCCCCCAAGAAATAAAATAATCCCATTTCAAAATAATGCTTTTTAGCCTATTCATAGCTGGAAATACCAGTCGATGGAAATACATTTGACCGGTCATGCTTATCGGTCTATAGTTTAATTTGCATAATTTAGTGGAATTAAATTGACTTGTGTGTATTTTCGTTAGTCGATATGATTCTTATTTATCACACACACTTTTTGGGGGGAAAATCTGTAAAATGGTGCGAGAGCTGCTGCTAAAGGCTCCTGTTGCTAGTGAGGGTGAAATGTGCTTTATTAAGCCAATACATGCACAACAATTCTAAATACGTTCGCGTGTTAACAGTCACCATTAAAAAAAGCGACTTTATTTCTCAACTGGTAATTGAAGCACCATTCAAGTGCTTAGGCAACGGTAGGCATGATTCAGCAGGTCACACACCACTTTAGAATGTGAGATGGAGATGGAATACATTTTGAAAACATATATACTTAATTGTGTGAAACCTTAACGTTTTACTTCATATTATGAGGCACGTCTTACCTTGCTTCAATGTAGCTGAGCCAAAATKTGTTTCTATAAACGTGGAGGCATTTATTTTCTAAAGATTTCCATATGCCAATGAAACAAGTAGCCAAATGTTCCATTTTTTAAAAATTGGTTTTCAAATCAACTGTCTTTCATTGTCCAGTAGCCAAAAACACAATCCTAATCATATTAGCCGTCCATGCTAGTTGTTGCATCTTTAGATCTCCGATCTTTCTACATTTCTAATGGATGTTTTCATCTCACATGAATCCGCTTGCATGTGCAGTGTGCTTTTGACAACGGTGTTTTCCCGCTAATTGCATTATGGAACTAACATTAGCGTGTAGCCTATAACTGCCMCGTGCACATTGCGGCGCTTATGATGTGATTAAATGATAGTTTATCAACATTTTAAGCTAAATGTTCTGATCTGTGCATGAGCCTCAATGCTTTTTAAACAAATGTTGATGTACTGGTTATATGAATTTGGAATCTATCGTTCCCCAAATGTCCCAGAGTCTGTTTGGAATAGGCTATTTACTTCTGGCACAGAACGACAAGCTGACCCAATAGAATAGCTCAACTTTTCTAACTTTTCCTGCTCGTTACTGGTCTTTGCTGAGGAAAAGTAAATGTGGACAGTTATTCTAACATCTTCAAAGTGCGCTTCGGAATTCGGAAGGACGTGAGCCGTTGCATCCTCGAGTTGCATGTGCTGTTAAGTGCATTATCGTAATCTGAATGTGATTTCAGTCATTCTGAGCACTGTGGGTGGACGCCCTAATCAGGTTACACACCCAATGCATATAGGTCTGGTAAATTTAAAATGCTGTCGATCAAATGTCCAGCTCCACATTTTCCCATCGGAAACCCTGAAACACACACACACTCTTAAGCCAGAGTTTGTGACCCTTTGCCTGTGTCTATAACCAGACTCGTCAGATAAGCTGAGGCAGCCTAAGATCGGAGCTCTGATGAAACAGGTGATGGGAGGCAAGGAGGACGTACCTGGAACCTTCAGCCGCGGAGGTGAGATTGTGGTTTTACTGTGTTTGTATATGGTTGTGTTACTTGCATCAATTAGTTCATTGAAACTTCCTTTGCAAGGAATGTCTTATTTCTAGGTTTGGTTTGGGATTGTATTGTGACTTGCCCTACAAGTACATGCCAAGGAACATTCACTGGAACTAACCCAAAAGAGGAATGGTGGTTGTTACCTTAATAATAACCAATCTCCATAGTGTATCCATATTTGGGCCTGTGTGTGTGTGTATGACTGTGTGAAACCTTCTCCCCCTATGGTGTTGGTTAACGGGCATCATCTCTGTGTCATTTGACCTCAGCTCTGGGTCAAAGGGCGAGGGTCATCTCCCTCTCTCAGCCCAGAGTTTCAGGCAAGGCCAGAAACCCCCCTGGAGGTACAGTAATGCACCGACCCCTGGCTCCCTGTCTCCCCAATCTAACCAATCAGGACTCTTAACAGTGACGTCAGTCTGTCTGCGTTGGCTGGCGTCCCCGCCAGTCGGTCCCTCTTTCCCTGTGATGTCCTAGTGTGTCTCTCTCGCTCTCCTTCTCGCTCTCAGGACTAACTTTTTGTTGTCCAATCTCTTCTTCTTTCAAGGCATCTGTTTGCATGCTTTTCTAGTGGGCCGTCGACTCTACACACACTGCTGCAGATCGTCCTGTTTGTCCATGTTTCTGTTCTGTGTTTGATTACTACTGTGTGCTGTGAGTGGTCTGATGACTCATGTTTTCCCAGCGTTGTTTGGTTTGGAGCATCATTTTCACATATAGCCTATTTAGCGTAATAGATCAATCTTACTATAGTTGTTCAATTATTTATACTTGGGGTACTTTTTTATCAGCATGGCTTTCAGTTAGTCTAGTGGAATAGAGTACAATGAATGTATGTGCCACTGCCATGCATAAATGGCTTGTGTGTGTTGATAATGGCAAACTTGGAGAGTGCATACTGTATCTGTGTGTGATAACCCCCTCTATAACCTCTCCCTGTGTGTGTGTGCTCTAGGGAAGTGGGGCAGTATCCGGGGTAGTGGGCGTCTGAGTGCCTACAACCCAGAAGTGGGGAAACAGGCTGTCCAGTAAGGAGTCTCCCCAGCCAACGGGGGCCCCAGCGAGGCCCTGTTCCTCCGACAGCAGAGGGCCTACCTCTACATCATCGGAGACAAGACACAGCTCAAAGTAACTGCCAATACACAATACTACACTAGACTGTCTACTTATTTAATATTGATTGACTCAATATCCCAGAAGTCTTTGGAGGTCTTGGTGTCATTGAACTTTCAATAAAAATCAAATGTATTTATAAAGCCCTTCTTACATCAGCTGATATCTCAAAGTGCTGTACAGAAACCCAGCCTAAAACCCCAAACAGCAAGCAATGCAGGTGTAGAAGCACGGTGGCTAGGAAAAACTCCCTAGAAAGGCCAGAACCTAGGAAGAAACCTAGAGGAACCAGGCTATGAGGGGTGGCCGGTTCTGGCTGTGCCAGGTGGAGATTATAACAGAACATGGCCAAGATTTTCATAGATGACCAGCAGGGTCAAATAATAATAATCACAGTGGTTGTCGATGGTGCACAGGTCAGCACCTCAGGAGTAAATGTCAGTTGGCTTTTCATAGCCAATCATTCAGAGTATCTCTACTGCTCCTGCTGTTCTAGAGAGTTGAAAACACCAGGTCTGGAACAGATAGCACGTCTGGTGAACAGGTCAGGGTTCCATACCCGCAGGCAGAACAGTTGAAACTGGAGCAGCAGCACGGCCAGGTGGACTGGTGACAGCAAGGAGTCATCAGCCAGGTAGTCCTGAGGCATGGTCCTAGGGCTCAGGTCCTCCGAGAGAGAGAAGAATTAGAGAGAATACTTAAATTCACACAGGACACCGGATAAGACAGGATAAATACTCCAGATATAACAGACTGACCCTAGTCCCCTGACACATAAACTACTGCAGTATAAATACTGGAGACTGAGACAGGAGGGGTCAGGAGACACCGTGGCCCCATCCGACGATACCCGGACAGGGCCAAACAGGCAGGATAAACCCCACCCACTTTGCCAAAGCACAGCCCCCACACCACTAGAGGGATATCTTCAACCACCAACTTACCATCCTGAGACAAGGCCGAGTATAGCCCACAAAGATCTTCGCCACGGCACAACCCTGGGGGGCGCCAACCCGGACAGGAAGATCACGTCAGTGACTCAACCCACTCAAGTGACGCACCCCTCCTAGGGACGGCATGGAGAGCACCAGTGCCAGTGACTCAGCCCCTGTAATAGGGTTAGAGGCAGAGAATCCCAGTGGAGAGAGGGGAACTGGCAAGGCAGAGACAGCAAGGGCGGTTCGTTGCTCCAGTGCCTTTCCGTTCACCTTCACACTCCTGGGCCAGACTACACTCAATCATATGACCCACTGAAGATATGAGTCTTCAGTAAAGACTTAAAGGTTGAGAGCGAGTCTGCGTCTCCCACATGTGTAGGCAGACCATTCCATAAAAATGGAGCTCTATTGGGGAAAGCCCTGCCTCCAGCTGTTTGTTTAGAAATTCTAGGGACAGTAAGGAGGCCTGCGTTGTTGTGACCCGTAGCGTACGTGTAGGTATGTACGGCAGGACCAAATCGGAAAGATGGGTAGGAGCAAGCCCATGTAATGCTTTGTAGGTTAGCAGTAAACCTTGAAATCAGCCCTTGCAGAGAGGCTAGCACTGGAGTAATATGATCAAATTATTTGGTTCTAGTCAAGATTCTAGCAGCCGTGTTTAGCACTAACGGAAGTTTATTTAGTGCTTTATCCGGGTAGCCGGAAAGTAGAGCATTGCAGTAGTCTAACCTAGACGTGACAAAAGTATGGATTCATTTTTCTGCGTCGTTTTTGGACAGAACGTTTCTGATTTCTGTAATGTTAGTTAGATGGAAAAAAAGCTGTCCCTTGAAACAGTCTTGATATGTTTGTCAAAAGAGAGATCAGGGTCCAGAGTAACGCAGAGGTCCTTCAAATGAAGATCTCTTTGTTTCTTGGGACCTAGAACAAGCATCTCTGTTTTGTCCGAGTTTAAAAGTAGAACATTTGCAGCCAGCCACTTCCTTATGTCTGAAACACAGGCTTCCAGCGAGGGCAATTTTGGGGCTTCACCATGTTTCATCGAAATGTACATCCGCATAGCAGTGAAAGTTGACATTATGTTTCCGAATGACATCACCAAGAGGTAAAATATATAGTGAAAACATTAGTGGTCCTAAAACGGAACCTTGAGGAACACTGAAATTTACAGTTGATTTGTCAGAGGACAAACCATCCACAGAGAAACTGATATCTTTCAGACAGATAAGATCTAAACCAGTCCAGAACTTGTCCATGTAGACCAATTTGGGTTTCCAATCTCTCCAAAAGAATGTGGTGATCGATGTTATCAAAAGCAGCACTAAGGTCTAGGAGCACGAGGACAGATGCAGATCCTCGGTCTGACGCCATTAAAAGGTCATTTACCACCTTCACAAGTGCAGTCTCAGTGCTATGATGGGGTCTAAAACCAGACTGAAGAATTTCGTATACATTGTTTGTCTTCAGGACAAACCTTGAACCCTGTTTGTCCCATGTCATCAGGGTGGGAAGCAGGACTCGTTCCAGCAGTGGGAGGTGGTGCCCATCGAGGTGTGTGACGTGCGTCAGGTGAAGAACAGCTTTAAGAAGTTGATGAAGGCCTGTGTTCCCAGCTCAGCCACCTCTGAACCCAGCATGACTTTCCACCGCTGCCTGGAAGAGTCCGAATGGATGTGCCTGGTAATGCTCTCATTCATACAGTGTAGTGTGTGTGTTAGCGTGTGCAACTGTAAAAGTGTATGTATTGTGCAATAGAGAGACCTATGGATGCATTTTGTTTTTGTATGTTTATCCTGACTCTGCATAAGGTAATGTGTGTATGATTTGTGTGCTAATCATGACGTGTGTGTCCAGCTCCACAGAGTTCTGCAGGTGTCTGTCCTGGTGGTAGAGTTGTTAGACACGGGCTCGTCAGTCATGGTCAGTCTGGAGGACGGCTGGGACGTCACTACTCAGGTATAACACATGTACTCACTAAACATACTCACAATGCAAACACACACCTACTGTAGGTCAACTTGTACATACATGTGATGTATCGTCTCTCCATGGTCTCAACCCTGTCTCTGCCTGTGCTATGGATCTGTCTCRTCATTCCGCTGTTTAGGTAACCTGTAAATTACAATCATCCTGTCTATCTGACTGTCACACTGATTCTCGGTCTCTCTAGGTGGTGTCTCTGGTCCAGCTTCTGTCAGACCCGTACTACCGGACCTTCGATGGCTTCCGCCTGCTGGTGGAGAAGGAGTGGCTGTCGTTTGGCCACAGGTTCAGTCATCGCGGCGCCCAGACCCTGGCCAGCCAGAGCAGCGGCTTCACACCTGTGTTCCTGCAGTTTCTTGACTGCGTGCACCAGGTATGTACGTGTGGGGGTGGGTTTTATGAGTGCAGGTGTGACAGTAAAGTGTGTGTGTGTTTGTCTAACTGGGTGTTTACATGTCAGCTACTTTACCCATATCACCTGTCTGAGTAAACATGTGCGTGTGTTTACCTGAGTGTGACAGTGAATTTATTTTTTTCCCCAGCCAGTGATGTGGACTCGCATGTATGATGCGTCTCTGGCAGAGGGTTTCAATAGTCCTGTCTGTATTTATGATCCCAGCTTCACAATGGCTTGCTCTATTTAACCCCCTGTTACTGTCAGTAGTGTTATTATTACACACACAGGGAAATACACTGTGTGTACAAAACATTGGGAACACCTTCCTAATATTGAGTTGCTTGCCATTTTGCACTCAGAACAGCATCAATTTAACAGGTGACACCAATAAGGGATCGTAGCTTTCACCTGGTCAGTCATGGAAAGAGCAGGTGTTCCTAATATTTTGTACACTCAGTGTATATGGGTTGTCATTCTTATGAGTGCCTTTATATATTTCAATATTTTACAAATACGTGAACTCTCTTTTTAATATGGTGAATTCATTCAAAGGAAACTTCTAATAGTCAAATCATGGAGTAAAAGCCGATGAGCTGGTTCTACTCTTTTTGGCCATTTTCTGGTGTTTTGTGGTAACTGAGTGGGTCGAGCAGAACACGTCAACCCTGTTACCCATACAAAGACGGGCTAGAAATGTTTAAACAATTTATTGGTGAAGCTTGCATTGTTGCCCCTCCCTGTTTCACACAACAATCTTCCATTTCCCCTGTCACAAGGGGATTTATGGATGATTCAAGATTTACTATTGTCATTTCTTTAGTTAACCTCTTGAGATGGGGATTTATATATWTTTTTTTTGTTGAGTTGAACATGTGCTCTATATAACAATGTTAAAATTAGGTGAAATAAAAACGTTTTTCCCCCCCCACTAAGTTACACTACTCAAAAGGCACCTAATTGTTAGAATGACCCATATCTCACTAGGATCCTTTGTCTCTCTCTGCCTATGACCCATATCTCACTAGGATCCTTTGTCTCTCTCTGCCTAGACTGTCCTTAAATAGTCTTATTCATGTAAACTATGTTACAAAGCTCAGCCAAGAGCTATTAACCTGGATCAAATATTTCCTGAATGTAATCAGATGAGTACGCTATGTCCGACCGTCCTGTTATATGGATGTGCTAGAACAGAGAATTTAAGTTTTAACAGGTCTTCCTACTTTCCCCTTTATCCAAACATTTGTTTGAGAGAGTGCAGGCTGCTGACTCTGTGGCCTTTTCTCATTTGGGCAAAAGTCTGTCCTAAGTGGTCGAGTGGTCCAGGAGCATATCAATTTGAAGGGTAGGCAAATGGAAGAGTTTCCTCCCCTCCTCGAAAGCCACCTTTGATCGAGGATAGTCCTACAGTGCATTCGGAAAGTATTCAGGCCTTCACTTTTTACTRTACTTGTTCTAAAGTTGAGGATGTTTAAAAAAAATATATCTACACACAATGCCTCATAATGACAAAGTGAAAACAGGTTTTTAGACATTTTTGCGAATGTATTAAAAATAAAAAACATACCTTATTTACGTAAGTATTCAGACCCTGGGCCTTCTGAGTGGCGCAGTGCTAGAAGCGTTAGTACAGACCCGGGTTCATTCCCGGTCTGTGCCACAACTGGCCGTGGCCCGGGAATCCCACAGGACGGCACACAATTGGCCCAGCGTCGTTAGGGTAGGGTTTGGCCGGGGGGACTTTACTTGGCTCATCGCACCCTAGCGACTCCTTGTGGAGGCTGACTGGTTGCCAATTTAACGTGTCTTCTCCGACACATTGGTGCGGCTGGCTTCCGGGTTAAGCTGGCTGGTGTTAAGGAGCGCGGTTAGGCAGGTCATGTTTCGGAGGACGCATGACTCCACCTTCGCCTCTCCCGAGCCCGTTGGAGAGTTGCAGCGATGAGACAAGATTGACATTGGGGGGGTAGGAGGAACAAAAAGGGAATCAGGCCCTTGAAATTGAGCTCCGGTGCATCCTGTCATGTCTGGAGGAAACCTGGCACCATCCCCTCGGTGAATTATGGGTGGCAGCGTTTTTCAGCAGCAGGGAAAGGCGGACTAGTCAGGATTGAGGGAAAGATGAACGGAGCAAAGTACAGAGAGATCCTTGATGAAAACCTGCTCCAGAGCGCTCAGGACCTCAGACTGGGGCCAAGGTTCACATTCCAACAGGACAACAACCCGAAGCAGATAGCCAAGACAACGCAGGAGTGGCTTCGGGACAGGTCTCTCAATGTCCTTGAGTGGCCCAGCCAGAGCTCGGACTTGAACCCAATCGAACATCTGTGGAGAGACCTGAAAATAGCTGAGCAGTGACGCGCCCCATCCAACCTGACAGCTTGAGAGGATCTGCAGAGAAGTATGGAAGAAACTCCCCAAATACAGGTGTGCCAAGCTTGTAGTGTCATACCCAAGAAGACTCAAGCCTGTAATCGCAGCCAACGGTGCTTAAACAAAGTACTAAGTAAAGGGATTGAATACTTATGTAAATGTGGTATTTCAGTTTTTTATTTTTATACATTTGCAAACATTTCTTAAAACCTGTTTTTACTTTGTAGTTATGGGTTATTGTGTGTAGATTGAGAAGCGATTTAATCAATTTTAGAATAAGGCTGTAACTAAATCTGGAAAAAGTCCAGGGGTAGGAATACTTTCCAAATGCATCCTACCTGAGTTCTTCGCGGAAGAGTTCTGAAATCTGCCACACCCCGATTGAATCAGCTTTTGTTTATTCGGAGGAGAAAAGTATATACACGTTTAAAAACAATATGCTACTTCTATCTATAAAATGTCTTGCACAACTAGCTATATTTTGTTTATTCACGTAATTCGCCCGATGACGCGTGAGAGGAGAGCCTAATATCATACAAGCGCATTTTCATCCATGTTCCGTCTCCTCYCCGTTTCTCCTCGATGACCTTTGACCTTTTTCTAAAGGAAGCGAAAGAGGACGCAGGAGCTGCGCATTCCAATTGAGGAAGGGCCAGTGAATGTTTGATCAAGAAGTTGAGCAGTAAACACAGGAAGGGCAACTGACGTGTTACCTTAAATCCTGTCCCCCTTCAGATCCACCTGCAGTTCCCCATGGAGTTTGAGTTCAGTCAGTACTACCTGAAGTTCCTGGCCTACCACTACGTGTCCAACCGCTTCAGAACTTTCCTGCTCGACTCGGACTACGAACGCATCGAGCTCGGTGAGCCTTTTCTCCGTTCTACAGATAAGGGCAGGAGTTTTACCTTATCAGATGGCCTCCAGATTCAGGTTACATGGTTAGGAGAAACTCCAGACCCCATAGATACTATCTGAATTCTTAGAAGTAGGTTATTTCAGTACACGTTTGGGTATTTGAGTGATTGGGTTCAGTGAGTTGATGAAACTTTRGTCTGTGTTAAGGGGTTCTGTACGAGGAGAAGGGGGAGAGGAAGAACCCGCAGGTGTGTAAATCAGTGTGGGATTACATCGACCGGCTCAACAAGAAAACACCCATCTTCTTCAACTACATGTTCTCACCAGAGGATGAGGAGGTGAGTGAGCCTGGAACACTACTGGGTTACATTAGACTGCCCCCTGGTGGGGAAGTTTACCCTGGCTATCATACATTTTCTAATCAAGTGGAGGTTTGGTTTTACGATCTTAGACTTGACCTAAGATTTACTAGTCGATCTTGAAGTTAGAATTATTACTTTCAATTACATGCACATTTTGTGGTAACAAAAATAAATCCATGTGGTCATTTACTAGCAAACTCCCTCTGTTTTTACTGTTTTCTTTTCCCCAGGTGCTGCGGCCGTACAGCTTCATCTCCAACCTGAAGGTGTGGGACTTCTACACAGAGGAGACGCTGTCTGAGGGCCCGTCTTACGACTGGGAGCTGGTGCAGAGGGGCCGGCAGGAGAGGCTGGCTGAGGAGGTGCCTGACAAACCAGACACCACCACCCCCAAATCCCAGCGACACATCGTCTGGCCCTGCTACGA
Organism: Salvelinus sp. IW2-2015; assembly: GCF_002910315.2. NCBI lineage: Eukaryota > Metazoa > Chordata > Actinopteri > Salmoniformes > Salmonidae > Salvelinus > Salvelinus sp. IW2-2015. The sequence continues at coordinate 5,736,759 of NC_036840.1, read as the reverse complement.
CAGCCGCAGCCGAGTGGTACCCGACGCCATCACCAAACTGCTGCAGGTTAGTGGAGATTACTTACACATTACGTACCATCAGTATATTGCAGTAGTTCCTGTATAACCATAACTTGTTGTATAAATGCTTATAGATGAATCTGACTTGCTCTGTGTATTCTGTCCTAGGACCTGCAGAGTCTGGAGGCTGAGTTGGGGTTGCCACCAGAGAAATGGAAGGACACTTGGGACAAGATCAAGGCCAACCAACGGGCCGAGGCCAAGCTGGAGAACAGGGTGAGAAACGCTGGACAACCAGAAGCTAACCTAGGGTTTCACTGGCTATTAGGATGCCATCCTTCTGACAAACAAACTTAGACACTTACTTAGACTTTTTGGAAAATAACTTATTGTAGATTTATAGTAATGTGTTCTACTGACCTCTTGTGGGAACTATTTATGTTTTATTGAATAGATTAGCCCTCTCTAATCAGAGGGTATCCCCCTGTATTTTCTTGCTCTTGCTCTTCCTCCGTTCTCTCGCTCTTTCAGCCGTCGTTCAACAGCTCCTTGCTGATGTCGTCCAACCTGAGTCACCAGCGGCGGTCTCAGGGGGTGTACCTTCCGGAGAGTGGAGTGGGCTCCTCRATTAACCTGGCCATGGACCGTGAGACCAGCACCACCTCCACCCCTGTGGCCGGGCGCCCCAGCACCAGCACCCTATACAGCCAGTTRCAGAGCACGGAGAGTGAGAACAGGTCTGTACCCATTCCCTTATCACTGCCCCAAAAACACATTACCCCTCATTGTTACAAAAGTGGCTGACTGGGTTTCTTCTACCTTTGGCTCCCAGGAGTTTTGAGGGCATCCTGTTTAAGAAAGGCGCGTTGCTGAAGCCATGGAAACCCCGCTGGTTTGTGCTGGACAAGACCAAACATCAGGTAAGAGGAGGGAGGTGGACCATGATACTGATTGTTACTGTGGTGGTGATGATAATGATCTCTCTCTCTCTCTAGCTGAGATACTATGAGAGCAGGCAGGACAAGGAGTGTAAGGGGGTGATTGAGCTGGCAGAGGTGGAGTCCGTCATTCCAGGCACGCCGACCATGGGAGCGCCCAAAAACATAGAGGAGAAAGCATTTTTCGATGTGAGTTACCAGAGCGATATTTTTTATGAGTGTGTATTGTGACATGTTATGATCAGTGAATGCGTTTGCTAAATGACAATCAAGAATGGTCAAACAGTCTTAACCTCTCTCGTTCTCTTTCTACGGCAGCTCAAGACGACCAAAAGAGTGTATAACTTCTGTGCGCAGGACAGCCCCAACGCACAGCTGTGGATGGACAGTATTCAGAGCTGCCTCTCTGATGCCTAGAGAGATGCACGGCTCCACCATAACAGGAACCAATGAGCAGTGCTGAGGCACCCGATGGACATCTCTGCTGGCCAATCACAGGAGTTCCTCTCCAGAAGGAGGAATTGAGACAGATGTGGGAGGGTCCTTTCCACAGTTGAGCGCCGTTCAGTGTCGAACTGATGATGTCATGTTTCAGTGTTGTTATAAAATGAAAATTAAGTAATGACCACTCGCTTTTGTTTCACCGTGTTGCTGGCTGCAGCCTGTCACCTTGGTAGTACAACCACTATTTGCGCTGGATGTCTATGCAAAATGGAGCTAAAAGAAACAAAGCATGATGTAGTTTGTTGTGAGCTTGAAGATGGACAGTTTCTCACCAGACTAATCTAACTGGTGCCTCCAGCATGCAGATGTAGCCAGACCCACCCATCCCTCCACACAACTTAACACTCCAGGGAGGAAGTAATGATGAACTACATTATCCAGCCATGCAGAGGATCCTGTGTAGTTAATTGGAGTGTTTCCTTTAAGAACAGAACACAGAATAGTCATCATGGTCACCTGCTAGCTGACGCTGAAGCCTCCCCTGTCACTGCCTGATGTAGCTGAGTCTTACCCGTGAGGAGTTGGACACTCACAGATCCCCTCTCCTCTAAGATGTCTCTTATTCCCTGGACACACCACCAAGGGAGCCCTCTCAACGGTTTATGAAGGATTTCTATTTTTTTTTTTTTACAGCTTATCTGTTTAATTTTTGGGTCACTCAATTGTGTCAGAGATATATCAGTCCTCCTAGTTATCACCCCCAGAGCAGCTGGTGATATTAGCCCTCGTGATCAAACCAGGAGAATGGCAGTTGGAGATTCTAAATCCGCCGGTTCGGGAGTCTGTCTGCAGAACATTATTAGTGTTTACACAAGAAGCTAAAGTTCTTCCTCTATATTTATCAAAAACAAATAACCACTATTACAGTTCAGAATGTTAAGGGATGCTGAAGGAACATGTTTTTGTGAAGATTAATTTATGKACAAAATGATAAACGTTCAAAGGTGATGGATGACTGGTCTGTTTACATGGCAGTGCTGAGACTGGATCTGACTAACATGAGACTTCCTGGATACGACCCCCCTCCCCCTCTGTTTCTATGGTCAGGTTTAATGTTGGACAAATGGTATCAGTTATACAAGTGCCAGTGGATTTTAACATGTGACACGTATTAGACAGTTGGATTGGAATATGCTCTAAACAAGTAAAAAAAATCCATGTAATACAGTTCTTAACCAGAGGGGGGCGTTAGTGATCAAGGCACTTAGAATAATACATTAGAATTTCCAACAATAATTACAGCCAATTAATAGCGTTTCAAAAGCATGTGTCTGAGCATAAGATATCACTCTCTGTGCTGTTTACCTTACTCAGCCTTTGTTTGGTGGTCTGTGAGTCACAGCTTGGCTTCTGAACAGTAATACTTCAGCGAGTCCCAACTTACTCGCCGCTGCTCCTCTGTCTAAACCAGTGTTTTTAGCTAGAGGCTGGTACATTCTGTTCTTAAGCCTGTACATAGGAGTCAATGTCTTGTAGAGAATATGTTTAGCTGGAATTTGTGAGATTGCAATTAAGTCACTTGTTCGTTTTTTTACGCTACAGAGCAGTATCGTTTAGCCCTCATTTTGAGCCCCCAAGTTACGAAAACGGACACATACTRCTCGTTTAACACACACATTGCTGTGTAAAATATGGTTATACTGCTGTCTTGAACAGTAGATTTGTGTCTAATAACTCTTTGTATATACTACTCAGATTTGTATGTAACGTTTATGGTAGTAATTTATTTAACTTTGTGTCCTCGGTAAGAAAAGTTCCTCAATTACCACTTTTTAAAATTAGGAATCCAATGTGCCATTTGTTTTTCTGTGTTAACGTGACTAATGCTACTACTTTTTGGAAAATGTGTTGTATAAGTAAATCCTCAATGTCTTCTTTTTTTACATTGTTGTCCTTCCCCAATATCAATCCCTAAGCAGAGTGGAAATTGGTGTGTTTGTATGAGCAAGAACTAGCCTCCCTAGTTAAGGTGGGTTTTCTGGAATAGAGTTATGGAATCTCATTAAGTTGCTTTGCTGCACAGGTGGGGTGTTAAAATGTCACACCCACCCACCTCACACACTTAAAACCCAGCTCACCCCATTTACTGCAGTCTACTTATCTCTCCTGATTTGGGTAGATTATATCCACAACGTTAATCAGTACAATAACCTTATTTATTTAGGTTTTTTTCTCTAATTAGAAATTTCCTTGAGCTGGGTCTGTCAATCATGTAATATATTTTTTAGAATTAAAACAAAAACACTGTGGGTTTAAACGTCACTGTTTTGGTGTAGGTTTGTCTCTTTCTTCTCTCGAGTCTTTATTTAGTCCAAGATTAACAGATCAGTTGCTTTGGGTGATAKTCTCTGATCAGTTATGAAGCTCTCAATTTTAGCACTACATGAGTACAAAGACATAGCACCAGTCTGAAGAATAGAGGGTTATGATCAATCTACTAATTCTGTATCTATGCATGTGCTGGATGGTTGTGTCCAGAGGGGCCCCACCCTGTTGGGAGTAGTTAGTGGGCAGGGATCACCATTCTGAACTCTTTATATAGCCTTCCTGAAGCCACTGTCGTTAGACTTGGCAGGAGAAACATAGACTCGCCAAGTTAGAATCTACTCATTTCACCATTCAACCCTAAACTTAACCAAAGCAAGATAACTGTCGGTGACATACTGATGTTCACAAAATGATGGAGATATGAGAGTGAGGAAAGCTGATGCTTTCACAAGTAAGTTAAGGATGAATCACAAGCCAAAGCTATGACAATTAACCTGTTAACAAAGCATAATCATTTGTTCCACACTCACACTTTAAATAAGTTGGCATTTTGACTCACCTCCATTCTGGCCACAGTGCCAAATGGAGTGTGTTGGGGGGAACCAAAATCCTTCCCCTCTGCCTGAAGGTAACCATACATGAGTGAAAGGACTATGGTTGTCATCCAGCCAATTCTGTTGGATCAGTGAAATCTCAAAGGAAGGATGCATTTAAGTACTTTGCTATTCATGTGGACAACGACACACTAATTGTCAAATGATTAAGTACACTACTGCAGTGGTTCTTAACCTTTTTCGGTTGCTGTACCACCTGAATTTCTCTGCCCAGAGTACCCTCCCATGTGAATTTTACCAGTAGACCTATGGTGTCATGAGTTAAGTATACCCTGGTTGGGAACCACTGCACTAGAGGTCAAGTATTTAGCAGAACCCAACGTTGACCCTCTCAAAWCGTGTTTCGCAAGAAGACCGCTTCACCCCATCTGGTGCAAAGGCAGTTCCTGCCCTGTAAGTGTTTAGGAAAAATGGAACATTAACACAGTGATCAAGATTGCTTGTAAAATTTACTTTAAAATGTAGATATTTGAATATAGGTAGATCATGTTTGGTTGATTTTAAGGGGGATAGCAATAACAAAGTCAAATACAATCAGCTCACTAGCTAGGTCAACGGAGAACCGGTTATACATGCAGTAACATAACAAATCAAAACCTTGTTCAGTTTATATCCAAATTAGTTGGCCCATAACTATACCGAATGAGTCTTCCTTTCAACAACACTAAAAGTTGATTTAAATAAAATGGCTAATTGTCATTATTGCACATGATCAGAAGACTAATACTATAGAACTGTGTTTGACCCACCCTTTTCCTTGGACACTTTAAAACATTCAGATCTGCTGAGGTACAAGAATAGATGTTTTTCCATGACAAAAAAAACCTTGATCTGAGAGCAAGACAACATGGCTATCAGAGCTGAGGGTAGAACACTTAACATTGTCCTATAATGTACAGTAAAAATGGCTGCATAAGTGCCTTTTAAGCTCAAGGAAAACATTTTCAGTAAGGTATTTATTGTTGAGGCATCATTTCGTTAAGTTAACCTGTGCTATCTGCTCCTTACTACTCAGGTCCAACCGTTTGAAAAGAGTACGAGAACAAATCCTTCAGAAAAAAACTTTATACTCCTTTCAGATTTCGGTTGTTTAAAAGATCACTGCTACAATAAAACCACACGTATTTATGTGCAACATCAGAAAAGGCTTTGAAGACAATTTCCTCTACACTGTTCTGCCTGTTGGTTGGGATGATTGGTTGCTTTTACATGTCCCGTTTCCCCATTATTGGTGTTGATTGGCAGTGTCCAGGTCCAATAACATGGCAGCGTGATTCATTAAAAACACTGTAGGTTGCAGTGAGGTTATTTGGGAGGGGGTGGTCTCCCTGGAAATGGCACAGTCTGTCACACCAGTCTGGGGTTTAGGACTGTCTGCCACTCAGACAGGCCCGTTGACTGCTGGCATCTCTGAGCACTGGGGTGGATTCTCTCTGGAGGGGGGTAGAAGATGGTGTATAGAAGGGGAGAGAGAAGATGAGAGGATGATAAAGTGAGAGGGTGATAACGTAATCCTACATTGCAGACCACCTCTCCTTCTCTGGCAGGCTAGAGTTCACAGTAAATACTTCTACAGGCGCACAATGCTATTGTTCAACATCCAGATGTGTCTTGGCTCTGGCTTAGAAAAGGAAACCGGGTTGCTAGAATATTTTTTTGCCTGMGATCTCTACACATGCATAAGTTGTATACGTGCAAGCGTGCATTATTTGTACACACACGAACTGGCACCTACTTGTCTGTCTGAGGGGTGGGGGCCGAGGCTGGCGGTGTGTCTGCTGCAAGCTGTGCCTTTGGGGGGGACTTGAGAGTGTCTGTGAGGGACAGTTTTTCCAGAGGGATGGGGTTCTCCTCACTGTAGCAGAGGAAAGGTTAGGTTGCTTGTTAGTCAGTCTTCAACAGAAGTGTGTGTAGAAAATAAACAGGTGAAGTGTTGTTCAACTGTATTTTGGTAGCTACACCACTTTATTTTTTTATTTTTATTTTATTTTTTATAAATGCAAGTGATTCTTCCTCTCCAGTAAAGTACGTTCATAGTTCATGGGAAGCTCCCTGGATTTCCAAACTCTGAATCCAGTAATTTCAGTTCAAGTCCAGTGTATAATTACTTCAATGTGGTAGTTAGGTTTCAAATATAGATGTTTATTTACATGGGTACTAAGGCTTGAGTGGACTTCTACAGAAAATGATTTAGCATTGACTGTGTCTAACTCTTGTTAAACCAACCTTTTGACTTCAGCTTTCTTGTTGGCGTCTGAGCTGGTGGTTTCCGTGGCGGCAGCGGCGGCGGCAGTCTTGTCATCGTCCTCGCTGTCGGAGCCCCCGGAGGAGCTGCTATCTGAGGCTACGAGGGGAGCCTTCCTACCCTCACCCACTGGCCACTCACCACCGGGAGAGGGGCTCGCACCTGGACACACAATCACTTTAGCTTGTGCGTTAGGTAATGAAAGCCTTGTAAAATGTTTTATTGTTCTCAATGCAATAGTGACTGTCTCCACAAGCGGGAGCTAGGTCAAATGTCAGGTGGCTGAAACCTCCCATCCCACACTCACCACTCTTGTCCGGACCCAGTTTGACTTGTTTGTCTGTGTCACTGCTGCCTACGGGAGAGCTGCATCTGGGGCCAGCCTCTGGGCTGCAGGGAGAGGAGGTAAGCTTCAGGTAAAGAGAACTGACAACACACCACTAGGTATGTCACACAATGAAATAACCGTCTTATGTTGGTGATTTAAAAGGGCTTACTAAAAACATGATAAATTGACCAGTTACAATATCCCAGACACTAACATCAAATGTATATAAAATTGTATGGAGAGCGTTTGGTTCCCACCTGCTGAAAGGTTGGAACTCCGTGAAGTTGGCCCAACCTGCCTCCTGTTTGTCTCCTCCACTCCCCCCTGGGGAATCCCAGCCTGCAGGACCCGGAGAGGACGAGTTACCCCCAGCTTCCCCGAAACTCGCTGTCCAGCTTGGACCTTCACATGATAACATGGTAAGAGGAAAAAGTCTACAATAATGGTTTTCGCAAAGTGGAGACAATTCATGATTGTCTAATTGGTTGAGTAAAAATGGATAATAAGCATAGTTTACAAGTAGCTGATTGATTGCCAGGAGTACTGGGAGTGTTGTCCTTGCTCTCCTCCAGGCTGCCTGGATCTYAGGCGCTCTGTATGGAGTCGTCGTCCTCGTCAGAACCCGACCCGCGGTCCCGCTCCCGACCCCCGTTCTCCAGACTGCTCTCTGAGGTGTGGGACACCCCAAACCTGACACACACACGGGAGAGAAAGAGAAGAGCGGTTTGATGAGAAAAAGAGAAATCGAGGGAGAGCTGCACATTGACATAACATCCCCTACTTTGTTTTTGGATCTTGAATTTTTACCAACCTTGTTCTGGATTTGACTTGTGTTGCATAGTTAATCTCCTTCTCCTCCCAAATGTCCTCCTCCTCTTCAGCATCATCAAACTGACGTATCCTCTCTTTACAGCAGGCCTCAAAGGCAGTAGCGTTGGCCTGTATTCACACACATGGAGGGAAACGCATGTTAACATTTAACTTTCACTACACACACAATGAAGCTGGTAGACATTACAGAACAATACAACAACTTACACTATTATCATCAGCATCTAGATTGAAGTTTATTTCTGCAATCCGGTCAAATGTGGCACTTAGGAAAGGAAGGAAACAAAATAGCACAAACAGCAGCTGTTAGCCCCCACAGGTCTTTGTCATAGCAAACTGCTGTACAGTCTGTTTCAAAGCTGATTTCTGGTTATTGGAGAAGGAATAGTGGAACGGATAACTAAACTCACTTGATGTTTTCATCATGCTCACTGAACTCCTCATCGTTGAACCCAAACTGATCCACAAAGTTGGCAGTCATCTGCTGGATCTGATAGTCTGAGAAAGCCTGGGGGGGGGGGAAACATAAAATTAGTCCTTTCAAAATAATTATCTTTCTTCATGGGCAGACAAATGTGTCGCTGTGGCTTCCTACCTGTTGGAGTGACAGATCGTTGGGGAAGGGACTCTCCATATCATCATCTTCACTGGAGGAGTGCAGGTTATGGGTGCTCACCTGGGACACACAGGACAGACAGAGAATTAGAGTGAGGAAATGACAGACAGAATGTGTAGAAGGGAATGCTTGTGTGATTGAGCAAGAAAAAAGTGTCTATTTGTGTGTTGGAGAGACACAGAGATGGTTGATACCAGTTCCACTGTGTTTCTCCTGTTGGTCTCTCTCAGAGTCTCATCCACAAAGCTCTCCCAGCGTCCTCTGCAGTCCTCTGGCAACTCTGCAATATCACAGACCAGTTCTAACTAAGCACTCACCCAGGCAGAGTAACATTCTTTGCTGAATACATAAGTGTTAATCTGGCAGCTCATGAAAACACACATACCTTTGATGAGGTCACTGATCTGGGACTGGACTGGTCCTTTCTCTAGGTTCTGTACCACCATGTTGGCCATCCTGGTCAGGTGACCCATGTTACCTCTCCTAGCGCCACCCTCCGCCCTGAGAGACAAAACCGGTTAATGGCCTCTAACAGACACTACTATCATGTTAGATACCACCATTGTAGTGAAACAATACTGGACAATAGCAAAAGCAGTTGTTCCCCAGATTTGAGTGTCTGACATGTCTTACTGTATTTGATCGTTCTCCTCCCAGGCGTCCAGGATCCTCTGTACCAACCGACACTTCTGGAAGAGCTGAGGAAGTCATAATTTCAGAGACAATATAAAAACATCTTGCGTTTAACACTCTCGGACCAACAGGCTCCGAGACGGCTTCTACCCCCTAAATAGTCAATTAAAGGTACCCYAACTATCTGCACTGACTCTACGCACACTCACTAGACCCCTCAAACTCAACTCTGTACCTCAAAGCCAGTTCCACTGTGTTTTTTCATTGTTCCCCTCTAATCAGGGACTGARTTAGACCAGGTCGGTGCAATTAATAATCCGGTAGAACAGAAAACCAGCAGGCTCCAGACTTCGTAGGGTAAGAGTTGAATACCCCTGCACTACATTGACAAAACCCACACCCATTTAKCACTCATAATTTGCTGCTGTTACTCTGTTCATATCCTGATGCCTAGTCACTTTACCCTGCCTTTATGTACAGACAGTCTACCTCAAATACCTTGAACCTCTGCACATTGATTTTATTTCTCTTATGTTACTATTTTTGTTGTTGTAAACTCTGCATAGTAGGGAAGMGCTCATAAGCAAATAAAATGTTTTACACCTGGCTATTACTGCACATGGTAGCTCTGTGTCTGTCTAAGTCACCTACATGTGCCACCAGGGTGTTGTGAAGGGTGGTCTCCTCCACTGAGTCACTGGCCTTGGCTGGCTCCCCAGCTTCACCTCCTGCCTCCCCCTGGTTCTCTGGGCCTGCTGGGGGCTTCTCCTCGTGGTTCTGGAGGCCCGGGATGGGCCGCTCCTCTGGGCCAGAGTGGTTCAGGATGGACGCCACACACAGCTCCACTTGGAAGTGCAAGAAGTTATTCCATGAGTACTTGAAGAACAGGTCCTGTGGAGAGCAAAGAGCGAGAGAACCGTTGTGACCGATGGACAGAACAAGAATGTGAACGACAGAAAGGAGAGGTGAATAAAATAAAAGTGCCAGAGTGAACAAATGAATGAATGCGAAAGAGTGAGAGATAATGACAAGTTGATGAGACCCGGCGGTGCCGGGTCGGCGGTGCAGACACACCAGTAGCTGGTCCATGGTGGTGAGCTTGCAGAGCTCCTGACAGACACTGGGGGCGCTGGTCTGCAGCAGGGCGGCCACCAGCCGGGCCACGTGAAGGCGGGCGTTCCCCAGCGGCTCCTCCAGAAGGCCAACGGTCGTCAGTATTGCACTTTTCTACACACAAACACCCACCATGTTCAATTCAATTACTAAACAGTCCATCGTATACAGGAAGAACAAGTTGATTCAATTGTGTGTTAATGGTTGGTAAACCKCCTGAACAGTTTGTATAAAATTATGCTTGGATTTTTTTTGCAGTCTGTTGGCCTCCAACATAATAAAAAAAAAGTATTATTTGTATGTTTCATGACAGTCTCTCGTACCCACTGACCACTGTAAACTGATCAGCCACAGCCATACGGTCTTACCTTGGGGGGATTCAGGAGAAGCTGCTGGAAGTCCTTTAGATGGGGCTCAATGGCATGTAGAATACTGCTGTTGACAGTGTAAGACCTTTCATATCCCTGAGAATAGAGATCCATCAGCCCCTCCAACCTGACGGAGAGCGAGAACGAGGGTGTTCACATGCTAAAATAGCTGGAGAGATGGTCCCTGTCTAGGAACAACCTCTAGCCCCTGCCTTAAGCATTTGTGTTGATAAATCCAGACAGCCTATCAGAAGGCAAGGTGGATTACCATATTGCTTAAATCTATCATATCCTTTTAAGATGGCAATGGAAAGAGATATGAGGGAGAGTACATATGAGATAGAATAGTTGTTCCACTCACCCGGACCTCCTGGTCTCCAGTAAMGTAAGTAGCACTTGAGTTCCGTTAACAATGGAGGCCTCACTCCTCTCCCCCTCAAACATGGTCTTCAGGAGCCCCGCTACGCTCTCCCGCGACTCTAGAACAGCCAATAAGGGGTCGGTCTCGACGTTCTCCTGCATCTGATTGGCCTGGTCTCGACTAAGGCGGATGATGTCACAAAGCGTCTGAGACGCATTTGATTGTCTCTGAAAATAAATAAAGATTCATGCAAATCAGGATTCATACTTCTGACCAGATAGTTAATATCAACTGCCATGCCTTGTCCAGGAGAATACTGCAATATCAGACTAAGGTCTATAACTCACTTCCTCGTCTTTGCCTGTATGGATGAGCTCTGTGAGTCTCTGAATCAGCTTCTCTTCGCTCAGCCACTGAGATGAGGAAAGAGAAAGTATGACAGGGAACGAATGAGAGAAATACAAGACGTCCAAGTCAATAAGAAATTATATTTATAATTGAACACAACATTTATGAGAACAGGAATGGCTGGCAGACAGTGGCAGCTTACATTGAGGACCTCTTGTCTCAAGGGGGCAGGCTCCACACAGCTGATGAGGCGAAGCAGCAGGTCCATCATGGCGGAAGCGTCAATGTGTTTCAGCACCAYGCCGATGAAGCCATCCTTTTTCCTCAGGAAGGAGATTACCTGGAGCAAAAGAGACGTTTGGTGAGCTCCAGGTAGGTCCTTACACTTTCTTTATCCACCTTTATAACTTCTTGGGCATTGAGGTTACCTGTTCTGTTTTCCTTGCGATGAGGTTGCCAATGGTCTTGCTGAAGAAGCTGGCTAGTAGCGGGTTGAGGGGCGGGTCCTGCTCCAGGAAGTGGTAGAGAGTCTCCAGGAGTGACTCGTCCCCGCCCAACTTGTCGTTGATGAGGGACACGTCTGATGTCAAGAGCTCACAGGCGATGTTAGGGAACCTGTGGGAGGGAGGTGTAGTCTGTATTAATTCTTGAAATATTACTTTTATGATGTTTGGAAATATTCTGACAACGCTCATTGTCAATTCTGAATTCATGTTTATTGGACTGAGTATGCTGAAGACCACATTGTGTATGCTATGTTAACAGACCCAATCAAGACCAGGGCCCAGTTTCCCAAAAGTATCTTATGGCTAAGTTCTTCGTTAGAACCATAGGATCCTATCCTAACTCAGCCTTAAGATGCTTTTGGGAAACAGGGCCTATTTGGTGTTCTTTGTGTCTTGTAAGCTACTTTAGGAGGGTGAGATGTTGTCCACAAGAGGGCATGCATACAATTAGGAATTAGAATAGTAATGTAATAGGAGCTCTGATCTCTGGGCATGTTTCAAACCCAACGCCACCTGTTGTACTCTTCTGTTACATTAGAAGGAGCAACCTAAAAACATTAACTCATTTAAAGGCATCTATCATGGCACTGGTAGTTCTGTTCCCAGTTCATGACATTGTGAGTTCAAAACAGTGTTTCTACTGTCAATTATCAGTCTTCTATCATAGAAAAGCCTTCAAAAACYTATCAAGCTCCCACTAAATTCAGGATTCAATCCAATTACGAGTTATAGGCATTGTGGCTTTTAAAGGCTATGTTCCCATTTTTGCAGAGATCCCATTCACGGTAACCTTTATCTAACTAGGTAAGTCAGTTAAGAACAAATTCTTATTTACAATGACTGCCTACCCCAGCCAAACCCGGACATTGGGGCAATTATGCACCGCCCTATGGGACTCCCAATCACGGCCGGATGTGATACAGCCTGGATTCAAACCAGGGACTGTAGTGACGCCTCTTGCARGGAGATGCAATAATGTAATATGTCTGCTCAATGGAAKTTGCCTTTAAAAAGCCACAATGCCTATTATATAGAGATTGAATCCCAACTTTTATATTTAACATTTTAAAAGAAATGTCACATTCTGGAGGAGACAGTGGYTGAGAGGTAACAACCTGGCCCCACATGTCTACATTTGTGGGTTCAAATCTAGCAGGCTGTGTTATTGTTTAAACAATTCTTAACATCAAATATTCAAAGAGAACTGTATTTTTGGGGGAGTATGAGGTAAGACCATTGCCTTAAGCATTGGGTAAAAGGTTTGAATCTAGCTGGTTGTGCTTGTTTGTTCGACTCAACCTCAACTGTGTAAAGAGAACATGTGTAGTGAAGTAGTCAGTGGCTCTAGGGTAAGAACCTTGCCTCAAACTGATGGTAGTGGGTTTAAAGCTAACTGGTTGTGTTTGTTTGTGCTTTCACAATTSTCAATGTCAATCATATGCAGAAGCACGTATGAACTGTGAAGGTGTTGTGGCTCTAGGGTAAGAACCCATACTCCCATACTGATGGCTATGGGTTCAAATCTAACTGGTTGTGCTTTCTCAATGTCAAACATATGCCTTTTCAGTGTGAAGGAGTTATGGCTCTGGGGTAAGAACCTTTCCTCTGATGGTTATGGGTTCAACTCTAACTCTGGTGGTTTTATTCATGTTCTTGGGGAGTGGCTGCCARAAAAAAATGGCGGGCAGTGATGTTGGAAGGGAGTGATGAGCAGATGGAATAAACCCACCCTCCATAACACTGAACATTGGTGATTATGGGACATAAAACCCCAAAAAGTGMACACTGCAGGCCTTAATGCTCAAATCAGTTTTGGAATACTGACTGTCCAAACAGCAAGTTACAAGTGACCAAATCTGGTGTGTGTTCAGACAGTCATTAGCTCACTAGTTAGTAACAATGGGTGTGTGCGCAGTGGTGTTGTCATAACGACAGGTGTGTGCACAGTAGTATAGGTTGATTGGTGGTGGTGTTCGTGCTTCCTAGCACTCAAAGTTATGCATCAAGCTAAGGTGAGCACAATGTTGCCCATGGATGTGTCCCAGCTGCTTTGAATGTTAGAAGTCTTAAAATAACAATTTTAAAGCCTCAAAGGATAACATGATACAACTTTCAAAACGAGTCCTTTGTAGCAAGCKACAGCACTCAACTAGCTAGCTTTCTAGCACATTCACTCATTTCTAAACAATTAACAAGCTAGATAGCTACCACCTGTTCTTGTCAAAACAGCTAGCAAAACTGAGTAGCTAGCAAGCGACAAGATATGCCAAATAACAGTAAACTATTTGAGGGTAAARAAGTCAGAATTGACTGTTCATACAAGTTGCATGGCCATGAATCGGATTTGTATCCAATTTCAAACCACCTACGGATGTGGTTTGTAATGTGYCTTGAAATATCTGCTTCCTTGTGCTTTCTGGCTGTTCACACTGCAAGAAAAAGAACAGATTCGAAACAGATATGCAAAAAAAGTATGATGAGTCACTTCAAACTGCCAATGTGAACAAGGCTTTAGTTTTTATAGGCAAAATCTGTATTTAAATATCAAGTGGCCATGGTGCTCCGGGCCCTTTAACCTCCTCCAATCATCACAGCTGCCCTTCAACCAACTCTGCAGATGACAACTCCACAGACATAACTGGATTTGAACTCAACCTCTCGGTTACAAGGCGAAGACTAGATCCCACAGCCACAAGCTCTTTCGCTCTAGACAAGGATCTCTCCGTTTGTTTGACATTGAGAATCACAGGAAAACAAAGAACGTAATAGAGTGTATGCAGGCTGGTCTTAGGTTGAAACTTGGCAGTTGGTACTTATCCACTGAGAATAGAYCCCAGAGCATGTTACGGACAAGCCCCTTTCATTTTGTACAACTGGTCTTTAGAGGAAAGGTCAGTCCGTGATGGCTTAAGCATAGGGTGTATTTGAATATTTATTTAAAACTATTCTTTGTTAAGCACAGATTCTCTTACAATAATGACATAGTATACATGGTCTGAATGTGGCCGCTCAATACACATCCCTCTTCCCCCTGGGGTGACCCTTTTCTCTCACTTAAAGCGGCTCTTCTCCTCTAGGTCAGCAGGGGGCTCTGTGGTGATGAGGTTGACCAGCTCTGTCATGCAGTGGTCCTGGGAGAGGAAGAGCAGCAGTCGGCGGTTCTGGGCCTTGCACTCCTGCAGGACATCATCCTCCTCCATGAGCTCCCGCAAAGTCACGTCCTCCCGGTCCAGCAGCTGGTCGATGTGGGACGTGGTGTGCAGGTCAAACTTCCAGAACATGGTGGCTGCTTGGACAGGGGGCACAGCCCTAGAAGGAAGGAGAGAGTCAGAGAGAGAGAGGGACGCAATGTTGGCACGGCGCCCTTGTAGCATACTAAGCAGAGAGCTCCTTTAAATATTGGTTATAAATATATATATATATATATATTTTTTTTTWAATCAGCCGTTTTTATAACATTGAGTTTTGCTGCACATTTCTGGTGGTTATGTAGCCCTCTACAAGATCATCACCATCTCCCTGACTACATTCCTCTGAGCAATCCATGAACTGTCCCTCTCCATCTTTAAAGGATGCATGCACTTAAAGACTTGGCCTCTATTGTTTGAACTAGCCAACTATAGTTCGGCTACTCATGATGATGACGTATTGGTTGACCTAGCCAACTATAGCTAGGCTACTCATGATATTGCTTGTTTGTTTTTTGATTTTGAAGCGCTTTGAGATGAAAAGAAATCTAATAAATGAATGAGGAAGAAAAAGGAGGAGATTAAAAGAGCTGAGGTTCATGCATGGTGGGGAGAGTAACAGGGGAAATACACAGATGAAAACAATGAAGCAGGAACATCTAAAAACATCAAACACAGTCACTGACTCGGTCCACACATGAACAACAAACTCATTACAGATATCATTTGAGATGTAACATCCAGTAATTGTGCTTACCAGCAGATTAAATGTGGGTATCTTTAATCAGACCTCCCTCAGACAGGCAGGCATTTGTGTTTGTGCAGACAGCAGAGAGCGTGGCGAGGCCTGGCATTTATCAGCATGGGTCTCCTCTTAGAACACGGGCATCCTTAGTACACAACACACTGAAAGGCTCACCATAACCTGAGAGAGACAAGGGGATGGGGGTTACAATAATTTATAATTAAATTCACATAGGACCTTGCATCAGATCGCAAAGTCATCTATTATTAGTCAGCAGCAGTATTATTTACATAGTCATCTTTAAACACAAGATGCATGTGTTGCATCAGATTTACTCGACATCACAAGGATTCTGAACAGAGCTTTTCAAGAAAGACGTTTGTCTGGCTGCCATTAGTTATAGGGTCATGACCTAYCCTTCTAGTTAGTAGACTGCTAGTGAGAAAGCGGTAGCGGGGTTTGACTTTTGAAATCTTAGCCTAGGGTAGCTGAACCCTAAGTCAACCTGCTTCTATAGAATTCTTTGCTCTCAGTTTTATGAATGAGACAATGAACTGATGTGCAAACAGCCTGCCCTGACTTGCCTTGTGGCTTATAAAAAAAGAGAACAAGGCCTAGACTAACGTTATATATCAGCCTAACAACGGTGAAATGTGCAACCCTTAGTGTTGTGTCGTCAAGAACACAAACAATAAAAGAACTCCAGCTAACTTAATTACTTGAAGACAGTAGTGAATGGTATTTAGGCCAACAATGGACAGGCTCACACAGAAAAATGGGCATGCCATCAACTAAGATGCAGGCTGGAAAATCTTAAACAAAATTCCAGATACATGCTTCGGGTCTTGTTAGGCCTATGCAAATGCTTTATGAAATGAGACAAGCATTTTTAAATGGATTATAGGCTTGCATAGGCTACCAATTACAGTCAAATTCATGAGTATTTTGTCTTAAGTCTAATGTATGAACACTGGGCTGACTACCAGGGTTTGCTGCCTAGCTACTACAATTAATATTATTACCTGTATGTTTTAAAATATATGCTATAGTAAATGCATCTAGTGCACACTACCCTTTCCTGGACCCTCACGCATACATCACTAATGTGAAAAGGTTGTGGTTAGCTCTAGCTACTTCACTGTTCTTGACGTCAGCATCTCACACTAAACAACCTAGCTATAAGCTATAGCCTAGGCAACCACAACTACAGACAGGAAATGAGAATAGTTTAGAATAATCTGTTGTCTATGGTTGCTATAATAAACACACTAACTAGCCTATCAAGACCATTATTCAGGCATGTTAGAAGGGACAAAGTCAAACTAACTTGCTTAGTCAACAAAAGACAAATGTGCTGGCCTGTGCAATACAACACTGGCTGGCCGCCCACACAACACAAGAATGGGTCTGAAAAAGGAAATCAAAGTGTTTCCTACTTTTTCCTCTTATTTGGACAATCATGCACGTGTGGGAGCGTCCATCTGGCATACATTTACACAGAGCACACTAGTGCAACAATAACCCCTAGAGTGCTCCCCCGTGAACGCTACACAGGAAAAAGCTAAAAAAAAACTTGACTTCTCATCTAAAATAGAACTCCCCAGGGGCAWCTTCAACAAAACAGTCCACTAGGCTAATATAATAAATGATGAAAAGAGGAACAATGGTTGAAGAGCAATCAACTGGATGCTATGACCTAACAGTAGCCTGTCATTAAGCAAAGCAAGTGGCTTATGGGGCAGAGTAGTAACGCTGCGTTCGTTCACATGCTCGTCGGAACCTCCTATTTCTTAGTTGTGATGTCGGATATACGGCTGTTTCATGCATGTGCTTTTTGATCGGAACAATTCGTCAACCAACAAGATTTGTTATCTTGATAAGCTAGCTAACGTTGCTAATAATAATAGTTTGCTAGTTTGCTTAACATTGAGAATATGGTCAATCTAGCTACATCATCCATATTCATAAGGTTATAGATGTCAATAACGTCACAACAATTTTCTCCAGTTTCCCACTTGTAATTCAGATTTGGAGGGTCGTTTAAGTGAAACTTCCCCAGTCGGAACTAGGAATTTCTGATAGCACGTGAATGTGGCATAGACAGAGCAATCAGAGGGCAGGCTATGTCACAAATCTTAGATGGCTTCCTTTCCTTGGCTCTTCACATTCATGACCACTAATTAGATAGGCAAAAGCAAGATGGTGGAAACTAATTAAGTCTACTACGATCAGTGGTTATGAAGGAGAGTTGATAGGGAAAGGAGGCTATTGAAGATAATTGGGACATAGCCAGGCTCTCCCATTTCCTAATTAGGTGCTTATCGGTCTCAGTTGCCTGCACTGCTAAGCACCTGCAGGTGTGCTTCTCCATGAGTTGCTAACAAAAGTATTTAAGATGCTCTTTCTTGTTGCCACCTTATACCTAGGATTCAAGATGTGGTTGGTTTTGGATAATTGCTTTTACGAACATGACCATTTTGTTGTCTGTAAGCCTATRAAGGACCTCAGCCTGTTCTCCCCACTTCTATTATTTAGATGTGGACAGTATACTTACCCTGCCGCCCACTCTCCAATGGACATTGTATACATTGCTACAGTTGTCAAAGTGTATATTATTATTTGTAGTATTGTCTCAGCTAAACATGTATATATTATTTTTTATATTATTGTTTTATTCACATCAACCCCCCAAAATTCTACTTTTACATGTTGATAATTTCTCTGAAAATAAATTTGCAAGATGAGGAACCATTTAGGGTCTACTATCCCTCCTTGTCTGACAATGCAGGAACAAGTGCTCTGTAGAACTGTAAAATTATATGGTGGTGGCCTTGGCAAGAAATGCACATCAACTGCTGAGTGTAGGAAGCTCACATTTCTGTTTACTTCAAGTCACTACAGTAGTACTTGCTGGCTACTTCTATTCACTACTTGGAGATTTGACATCTGATTATTTATAAGGTAACGCTGCCAGTGCCAAACCCTTGCCCTGCAGTTGGAAACGGGGTTGAGTTTGTTTGTTCAATGGATAGAAATTCCAAGACCGTCGATTTGTTTCTAGACAACTATAATTTTACAACGGTGTGGAATTTTCCGCAACAAGTATTTCTTCACGAATGTAGGAAGTAACATGTTAGGTAGTTAACCTTTCTTGCAACCGAAACATTATCTTGAACGAACTTCACTTCTCTTTTTGGTCTTGCTATCGTCGAATGTCTTAACAGCAGCTAACGTCAGTTAGTATTAACGTTAGCTAGCTAGGACACATTAGCAAGCGAGATAGCTACCTAATTCAGTTAGCAAAATAGATTGGCTAAACCAGAGGGATTCGACACAGTTAAAGGCGTAGAGAATCCTGAGCCGCTAGTTATCCAGGTAGTTAGCTAACATAGCTAACTTAACGTTACCATACAATTTAGTTAGCGTTAGCACAAGGAGTTGAGCAAATTATCATCAACTTTGTCGCTAGTTAGTTACAAGGCTAGTTGTCGGCGTTAGTTTCTTTCGGAGTCCGATAACTAGCATCTAACGTTAACTAACATCAGCATAACTTTAGCTGGCTAAAATGGCAAAAGCTAGCTAACCCTCTTTAGCTAACTAGGTACTGATAGCTTAACCAGGTAGTTAAAGTCGCCAAGCACAATTATAACTCACCAGCTTTAGCTAGCCAACGTTGGTCCTAAGAAACTTACCGTTTTGTTCAAAGTTTGCAATCCACTCGTCTGTATGGCTACGCTACCTACCTTCGTTAGCTAATAGCTAACGTTAGTTAGCGAACTAGCCAAACGTGATTTGTTTTGATGGGTCAGTCTGACGAGCAGTATGAGCAAAGTATCTGTCAACCTGGTAACACGGATATTTGTCTCTTGTGGCGTGGCAACGGACAGCCCTCACATTTGWACCTTGTATATTCAATATTATTACGCGTAATATATATTTATATCTTCTACAGTACATAAATTCATAAGCTAGCCTCTTCCCAGCTCAAGCATGCAAAGCAGGAAAAACTCGGTCATATTTCCGAATCAAAATGGCGAATATTCTCGCGGAGGCGCGCAGGGGGTGCGCATTGACTTCTTCTATGGCCGGGGTGTCAAACAAATTTTGCCCCGCGGCCACATTCGGTCTCCAACTAGGTCCGGAGGGCCGCACTGAAAATTGGTAATGTTACTGTGCCTCACCATCTACATTTGCAAAATATAGTCCTCTATCCATCGTTTTTGGAATACCCTGTCTACCTTTAATTTCCGTAATTATTAGGGAGCTGGACACATTCAATAAACTGTATAAAAAAGGTCCATTATCATTTTCTACACAGTTTCGAGTTGGTTTTAGTCATTTTAAAGTATACTGATCAAAAATATAAATGCAACTATTTCAAAGATTTTACTGAGTTACAATTCATATAAGGAGATCAGTCAATTTAAATAAATTCATTAGGCCCTAATCTATGGATTTCACATCTGGGAATACAGATATGCACCTGTTGGTCACAGATAACTTTTTTTTTTAAAGGTAGGGGCGTGGATCAGAAAACCAGTTAGTATCTGGTGTGACCACCATTTGCCTCATGCAGCGCAACACATTTCCTTCGCATAAAGTTGATCAGGCTGTTGATTGTGGCTTGTGGAATGTTGTCCCACAATTTTTACCTTGTCAGCTCAGGGATTCGTTCTTGCAAGTGTAACGGGTGTGAAATAGCTAGCTAGTTAGCGGGTACGCGCTAGTAGCGTTTCAATCAGTTACGTCACTTGCTCTGAAACCTAGATGTAGTGTTGCCCCTTGCTCTGCAAGGGCCGCGGCTTTTGTGGAGCGATGAGTAACGACGCTTCGTGGGTGTCAGTTGTTGATGTGTGCAGAGGGTCCCTGGTTCGCGCCCGTGTCGGGGCGAGGGGACGTACTAAAGTTATACTGTTACACAACCTTTCGGTTACTATTCCAACACTCTAACCACTATGCTACCTGCCGCCTCGTGCATTATCATGCTTATGCCTGCCCATACCATAACCCCACCGCCACCATGGGGCACTCTGTTCACAATGTTGACATTAGCAAACCGCTCGCCCACACGACGCAATACACGTGGTCTGCGGTTGTGAAGCTGGTTGGACATACTGCCAAATTCTCTAAAACTACATTGGATGTAGTTAATTAATTAATATGCCATACCTGTCAGGTTGTAAGTCGCTCTGGATAAGAGCGTCTGCTAAATGACTTAAATGTAAATGTAAATGTTGTCACGTTCTGACCATAGTTTTTTGTATTTTCTTTGTTTTAGTGTGGTCAGGGCGTGAGTTGGGTGGGTAATCTATGTTTTCTATTTCTGTGTTGGTTTTCTGTGTTTGGCCTGATATGGTTCTCAATCAGAGGCAGCTGTCAATCGTTGTCCCTGATTGGGAACCATATTTAGGTAGGCTGTTTTCTGTTGGGTTTTGTGGGTGGTTGTTTTCAGTCTTTGTGTGTCTGCACCAGATAGAACTGTTTCGGTTTTCACTTTGTTGTTTTGTATTTGAAGTGTTCAGTTTTGGTTTATTATTAAATAAGATGAACACTAACCACGCTGCGCTTTGGTCCTCTCCTTCCACCGACGACAACCGTTACACAGGTGGATGGATTATCTTGGCAAAGGAAAAGGAAAAATGCTCACTAACAGGAATGTAAACACATTTTGGGACTAACAATTTACATGTTGCGTTTATATTTTTGTTCAGTGAGTCATGTTAAAGTACATACTCCCTGACAGTCTAACTTGAATTTCTGTGATTATTAGCAAGCTGGACACAGTCAAGAAACTGTGCAAAAAGGTCCATTATCATTATCTTATTTAATCAAACCACCCGCTTTTAAACCACAGACTTTAAGGTGCATGCTGCCACCTACTGTGCTGGAGTGTGTGGTCAATCACAGTTTACATTAGCTCTACATGTATAAAGGGAAACAAACTGATTAACATAAATCCACCTACCTAACTGTACTATTAAGAACATATAAAAGAGCCCTTCTAACAGACCCTTCCCCATCCCTTCCAAATTCGTCCAACCTCAATGACAAACCAGGCATGCCAACCAGATGTAATGACGCGTTCAATGTACAATGTCCTAGACACAACTGAGCAAACACCACCTCTTCCTTCATTATCTGACCTTTGAATCTTGGTCTGTCTACCATTTTTGGCTCAAGGACTTCAGAGAGAGACGAGGAATAAACTATAAATCTTTGCATCTGTTCCCTGTCGAGACTGTTGATTTATCAAACAATATAATTTCCATTATTACATTATGATTGGGATGAACAGTTTATAAAAAAAATATATATATATATTCACCAGGTCCTGGCTGCATGCATGAGGAATTGTATGTCTGTCTACTACAGTTTTCAATACATTGGGACCAGGTTGGGGCTTAATTGGATTGTTGACAACAAGCTGCATATTAATGTAAATAATCACAAATATATATGACATTTCCTGTCTGCGACATTACTGTCTAGGATAGTGGACCTAATGGTCTTGGCCTGCTCCTTTGATAAGGCCTTTTTCCACTAGATTAGACTAGAGGTCTTCGATAATTCCATCAAAAGACAATCAAGTGATTTACCACTAATTACCAGTTGAATACAGAAATGACCATGCATCATCTGCACTGTGCATGGAATAACTTTTATTTTTCATGTATGCCTACAGATCTAATACAATGTTCAAACATAAATTTTTCTGCACAAACACAATGTGTTACATTTGCAACTCAGTTATTATGTATGATAAAGATATTGACTTTATTATATTTGTTATATTTGCATATTTTATTATACTTGTTAGATGCTGGGATGAAATGCGGAAGATGGAATTCATGGCGCATGGTGAGATGAAGCGAGGCTGAAAGAAGAGCATGAGGTTCAAACCCAAACCAACATCTGCGAAATACAAGCACGGGACTTTCTCCTTTGAGTCAAGTACAGAAGAGATAATTACGCGCCTGAAAACCCTGAGCAGTCAACAGATGGTGAACTCTCAGAAATTGAACCTGACATAAGTGAAAAGGAAGAACCTACACCAACAGGTGATGTGAAGACTTCCGAGCCTCACCC
Organism: Salvelinus sp. IW2-2015; assembly: GCF_002910315.2. NCBI lineage: Eukaryota > Metazoa > Chordata > Actinopteri > Salmoniformes > Salmonidae > Salvelinus > Salvelinus sp. IW2-2015. Next base: position 5,714,067 of record NC_036840.1, on the reverse strand, counting down.
TAATGATCAGGAAAATGGCCGAGATGACTCTAGCCCAGTGGGAGTACAATTCTTGGAGGAAGTAGATTCATGCCTTTTGGCCGACCCGTTTGTGGTATCAGGCTGTGTGAAGAAGGAGTTGGTTCTTGTCAATTCAGTCAAAGTATCCAGAAGTGGACTTGAGTAGATTTTTTGTGTGTCTGCTGCCCAGAGGGAGAGGGCGCTATGCGACTCGGGATGAGAGCTGTGTCCTGCTTTGCTCTCCGGAGTAGAGCACTGCTGAAAGGAGTGATAACTGGGGTAGCGTTGAGTGTTGAGGTGGATCGACTGTTGCAGACCCGGTGGCAAGCGCAAGCCTGAGGAGACCCTGCCTGTCCTTCTGAGTTTTTATGCATTCACACACCTTGACTTTTTCCACATTTGTGTTACATCCGTGAGAGCTTTTGTTTCAAACCCACTATGGTGTTTCAGGTGCCAAGTTTATGGTTATGTTTCAGCAGTACGTAGGAGGGAGATTCCGAGGTGTGCAGGAGGGCATGGGAGAGTGTGTAGGTTTGGTGGAAAAGGTGGAATGCTTCAATTGGGGGGTGGCCATGTTGCTTGGGATCAGAAATGTCCTATGCAAGTGAGACAGGTTGATGTTCCCAGGGTGAGAGCACTGCACAAAGTGTCAGTTGCTGAGGCAGTGATGAAAGTAGAGGATGGAGAGCAAAGGGTGAGGAAGCCTGAGAGGATCCCTGTTAGTAGTGGGCCAATACAAAGTGACCCGAACAGTTTGTGCTTTACTAAGGTGGCTTCTTGGTGTTTATTGCTATGGTCATTAATTGTACTGCACAGATGAAAAGAAAATCCCAGAAGATTGAACTGGTAGTAGCAGCAGCAGAGATGTTTTTGGGTGTCAAAGATTTTAGTGCAGAAGAACTACAGGGGGTTTTGAGAGAAGGGGTTACAGCCAAAGTAGTGGGAAGGGATGGTGGGGTGTGTTGGGGATAATGGTATTTTTTAAATGTTTATTTAACTAGGCAAGTCAGTTAAGAACAAATTCTTACTTACAATGAAGGCCTACCCCGGCCAAACCCAGACGACGCTGGGCCAATTGTGCGCCGCCCTATGGGACTACCAATCATGGCCGGATGTCAAACCAGTCAAATCATTCTCTCAGAATGACCTTCTTGATCCAAATCAGTCAGGTTTCAAGACTAGTCATTCAACTGAGACTGCTCTTCTCTGTGTCACGGAGGCGCTCCGCACTGCTAAAGCTAACTCTCTCTCCTCTGCTCTCATCCTTCTAGACCTATCGGCTGCTTTTGATACTGTGAACCATCAGATCCTCCTCTCCACCCTCTCCGAGTTGGGCATCTCCGGCGCGGCCCACGCTTGGATTGCGTCCTCCCTGACAGGTCGCTCCTACCAGGTGGCGTGGCGAGAATCTATTCTCCGCACCACGTGCTCTCACCACTGGTGTCCCCAGGGCTCTGTTCTAGGCCTCTCCTATTCTCGCTATACACCAAGTCACTTGGCTCTGTCATATGGCTCTGAATCGCATCTCTGCATGTCTGGCAGACATATCAGTGTGGATGAGGATCACCACCTCAAGCTGAACTCGGCAAGACGGAGCTGCTCTTCTTTCCGGGGAAGGACTGCCGTTCCATGATCTCGCCATCACGGTTGACAACTCCATTGTGTCCTCCTCAGAGTGCTAAGAACCTTGGCGTGATCCTGGACAACACCCTGTCGTTCTCAACTAACATCAAGGCGGTGACCCGTTCCTGTAGGTTCATGCTCTACAACATTCGCAGAGTACGACCTGCCTCACACAGGAAGCGGCGCAGGTCCTAATCCAGGCACTTGTCATTCCCGTCTGGATTACTGCAACTCGCTGTTGGCTGGGCTCCCTGCCTGTGCCATTAAACCCTACAACTATCCAGACCGCGCAGCCGTCTGGTGTTCAACCTTCCCAAGTTCTCTCACGTCACCCCGCTCCTCCGCTCTCTCCACTGGCTTCCAGTTGAAGCTCGCATCCGCTACAAGACCATGGTGCTTGCCTACGGAGCGGTGAGGGGAACGGCACCTCCGTACCTTCAGGCTCTGATCAGGCCCTACACCCAAACAAGGGCACTGCGTTCATCCACCTCTGGCCTGCTCGCCTCCCTACCTCTGAGGAAGTACAGTTCCCGCTCAGCCCAGTCAAAACTGTTCGCTGCTCTGGCACCCCAATGGTGGAACAAACTCCCTCACGACCCAGGTCAGCGGAGTCAATCACCACCTTCCGGAGACACTGAAACCCACCTCTTTAAGGAATACCTAGGATAGGATAAAGTAATCCTTCTAACCCCCCCCCCCTTAAAAGAGTAGATGCACATGTAACGTGGTTGTTCCACTGGATATCATAAGGTGAATGCACCAATTTGTAAGTCGCTCTGGATAAGAGCGTCTGCTAAATGACTTAAATGTAAATGTAAACCAGGGACTCTAGTGACAGCCTCTTGCACTGAGATGCAGTGCCTTAGACGCTGAGCCACTCTGGAGACCAAAAAAGGATATATACAGTATCTGGTTAGATGGTGCATTTTCCTTTTTCCCCATATCCTTTTTTTTGTGAACAAATTAAAAAAATTCAAAGGGCACTCGCACATCTGAGCAATCTTTTTTGRAGGTGCATGGCAACAGTTGAACAAGATGAAGGAAAAAGGAAACCGCACACTGCTCTTGATAGTATCACTGATCTTAAATAAGCTTACGTATCGGCCTCACCGCCTCGTCAGAGATTTTGTGAATAAAAAAAAAAAATGTAGCACCTTTATGTAGACCTAGCCCCACCCACATCCGTTCCACGCATCGAACGGGGTTGGAGGCGAAGGAAAAACAAATAAGCGCTACCAAATGTAACAATATGCATTTCATAAATATTCGAATAGTGTCTAAATAAGACGTATTAAACACGTCTGTAAAACCACAATGAGGACATAGCAAGTTTTCATTAATCATTGGGTACATCGTACGAAAAACATCAGAGTAAACTTAAATAGGGACATAATTCATGTTCAAATTCACAACATAGCATACATAAGCATTTCATCATTAAGTCCTTTAGGAAATAATGTCTGGAGGGTTAAAATCCCAAAACATTCTCTTTTACTCAGAGTATTATTATCACCTCCCCTGTCTGATATCTTAACTTTCTCTATGCCACAAAATCTAAAGGTAGAAATGTCATGCTTTAGGTCAATAAAAAGGGATAAGCCCTTTCGTTTCTCCTGATTGAACTTTAATGTTCACTAATTCTCGAGAGGTTTTACCGACAGAGAAGAGCCCACATGGACATTTAATAATGTAAATAAAATATGCCAGTGTTTCTTGACCACATCTCCCACTTTTCGCGAGTTCAAAGTATATGTGGTTGTGAACATTACAGAGTGTTCTTTAGCGGGTCTTTTTTTTGTAGCAGTTCATCTCCTGTTTTTCCCAATGCCAAATTAAGAGCTTCATCCACACATTGTGGCGAATAGCCTCTTAGAAACCTAATGCGCATCTCCGCTGCTTTTTCTAGATAGTCGTCGTTGGAGTGGCATATACGGCGCAGTCTGAAAAACTGGCTTCTTGGAAGTCCTCTTTTTAATGGCTCGGGATGTTAGCTGTCCACCTGTAATAGAGTATTACCGTCCGTTTCTTTTCTATACAGAGTTGTAAACAGGGTTCCATGTGATTTCTCAATCCACATTTCGAAGTAATGAACACGTTGAGTGTCACATTCAATCGTGAATTTGAGATTGGGGTCAATGTCATTGAGTAGTGCCATAAAACCTGACAGCTCTTTTTCCGTTCCTTCCAATATGCAAAAAATGTAGTCAATATATCGATACCACTTCAGGACCTTATTCAAAAATGGATTTTCGTTTTCATTATTAACAAAACGTTCTTCAAAAATACCGACATAAAGGTTAGCATAGCTCGGAGCGAATGTGGAGTTCATCGATGTTCCATTCGTTTGGAGGGAGTATTCATCATCAAACCTGAAATAGTTATGTCAAAACATATTCAGCCAGCTCTAGAATAAAGTTTGTTGGTGGATATTCGTTAGTATCTCTGTCTCCCAAATAGTGTGCTAGTGATGCCAACCCCCCCACATGGGGAATGCTGGTATATAGACTCTCGACATCAAATGTGACCATTTGTGAACAAATGTGCAATGCACTTTCCGAACCGTGAAAAGCAGCAATACACAACGAAGCGTCTAGTCTTCCCGGAAAAGTCACACGAAGAAAGGAGACGCTGCATTGAACCACAGAGTTTTTAAACCCAGAGATGCAACATCAGGTGACTTTCGTGAACGCTTGCTAAACAGACCAGGCCGGGGTTTGTGGTTTGAGAAGTCAATAGAAGTGAAAAAAATCTTCCTTAGTTGTCAATTTTCTTAAAATCTTCATTTGAGCCAATGTCTTTAGTAGCTAAAGATGTTATAACTACAACCTCGACAAAGTCAAAAACTGACACGTTTTCATTTTCGTCAAAAACGACTTAATATTGAAGGAGTGCCTTTAAGTTGGCAGTTTGTTTCTGCACATGAGTTTGGCTGCATTCCAAACACTTACAAGCCGATGACGTATTATGATGTCTGACGAGTTTACATTTGCAGTGCGAGGGAGGAATGAATTCATTTAAATTTAATAAAAATGTAAAAAGGAGGAGGAAGGAATTCATTTTAAATGGACCGCCCTTGCCCAGAAATCCGTCACTCAATGGTTGTGTTTTCAGCCACCGGTCGCTTTTGGGTGTTTTATATGGCTACAGTCAATTATGATTGCATGTCTACTTATATTAACTATATAATTATTCATATACACCTACTGTATGATAGCTAGCAAATTAATTAGCTAACTAATGTTAGCCTGCCTAGTTATTTCTGAAGAAGGAAAAACATTTTTTTCTACAATTTTCAAAAGCTAACCAAATAAAAACATCATTACTTTTACGAGATGTGTTTGTGCATTAGTAGCACAATTTCAAACTTATTTACACTTGTATGTTGACTCCATATTGACAATGAGGATGTAAAATCATCGCGAATTGAATTATGTGGCGTTTCAGGCCCGAAGTGAACATAATTGTACACTCGCAAACTCCATTAAAAACGAGAGCTGAGGGGCTTATCATTTGAACCGACAACAAATATGTCCGCGGGGATTCCCCCAAGGACATAAGGCGAGGGTGTGTCTTTAATGAGTTTGAAACGCAGCCTTTAGCTAGCCAACGTCACAATGACATCGCCGACAAGCGTGCTCGGGGATTTCTATTAGAGAAGCAGTTTCTGCCTATCTTCATATTGTACTGTCTTTGGTTGAACTCCCGTTCTTTACTCATCAGTGGTGGTTTCCTCTAGTTATTACAGCCACAAAGTTAAAATAGACTATATCGTAAATATGAATGAAAACAGAAATGTGCTTTCTGGGTTAGGCATAAGGTTAGCAGTGTGGTTAGGTTTAAAATCAGATTTTAAGACGGTCAATTGTAGAAATGGGCGGGTTTTATGACTTTGTGGCTGTGGTAACTGGTGACGACCCCTCAGTGGTTGAACTCAACTCCTCCCCTTTTATTATACCTTCCCATACAGCATTGCGGTGAATTATGGACCAAAGTGGTAAGCGACAAATTGCTCTCCAGTTTCAGCTGTATTTTAGTTTTATTTGTGTATCAGTAGATTTAACTTGATACACAGCGAAATGGATTTAATTTGTAAACTTATTCATGTTCAATTATACTTTACAAGTATTATCAGTGGAGTGTTTAAAGTACACAAATTGAGGCCTTGTAGCAACCTCTCGTTGCCAGCCCACTGCTAGCTAAATTGCTAATAACGTTATATTGCTAACATTAGTTTCCGCAGATCTGTGTTGTTACAGTAATAGCTAGTTAACTATACTTTTTAGAATAAAGTGACGGTTGGAGTTGATCTGCCAGTGCAAAGCTACTAACTTAAATTGTCAGGACAGTACTCTAACCTTCACAAAATATTCAGAATAAATAATGCGATGTTTGTAGCTTAGACTAAGTGTTAGCTAAGGTCTGCATTCTCCATCAATTTCTGCAACTCCAGGCAGTGTTAGCGTTGGCTAAAATGAAACACTAACGCTTTACTAAACTATTTATCATGGTTATGATCACCTAAGGATTGTCAACTTATAGTGTCATTGCTAGTAGCAAGTATCATGTAAATGTTTGCTTGGTAGCTAATGACTGACTCAGGTCACTGACGTTTTGAATGATCCATCGTTCCCCCACAGACAATGACCTGCAAGGTACGGACGGCTCGGGGAGTCTTGGGGGCCCTGATGTCCGCAGACGCATCCCCATCAAACTCATCTCCAAACCAACCATCAGGAGCAAACCTGCTCCCCGGACACAAAGACCCATGGGCAGGCAGCCCTCCAAACCCCAGGCTGGGGATGAAGGTTAGCCAGCCACAAGTGCTTTCTCATTTTCTCAGTTTTAATTCCCATGGGCTAGGTTTGGGATAGGGAAACCTGTTGCCAGGTCATAGAAGCAAGTTTTCATATGGGACTACTGTAAGGCAACATATCTGTGTTTCTAGAGAGTTTTAGCTTCAAGCAAGAGGAGAGGTTCGACTGTGGTACCAAGGCTGGGGATGTGTTTGCAAGTCAACGGAGGTTCCCCCAGCAAATGTTTTGGGACTTTAAGGTAGTGTTTCAATATCTATCGTTGGTGGGGAAAATGCATTCCACCTACATCATTACTGTGTCATAGACCTCTTGGTCTTTCCCCCACAGTTGAATTTGATAGGTGAAAAGGATGACATTCCAGCACACTTTTGTGACAAGTGTGGTCTGCCCATAAGGATCTATGGACGCATGGTATGTCTCTTCGATCACGTTTTACATAGTGTGTTATGTGTCTCTTAAAATGTTTTTATAGTAAGAGGCTATGAGTGCAGCAGCTTATGTTATTATCTGTATTTACTCACCAGATTCCATGCAAGCATGTGTTCTGTTATGAGTGTGCTTTGCTCCACGAGAAGAAGGGAGACAAGATGTGCCCAGGGTAAGCTCTTGACTTTTATTTTTAACCTACCCACTAGTGCAGTGGTTCTCAACTGGTTTTGCCTCTGGACCCAAATTGAACCAGGTTGTCTCATTCGCAACCCAATATTCGCATTGTGAAACAAAAATATCCCAAATGCAATCTGGAAAAATATCTTGAATGCTGTATTGATAGTAAAGGTAGAAATTATATGACAAGGGAAAGACATTCCCACATTTTTCATTATCAAGAATATGGGAAAAATGTATTATTGACAAAGAATGTTAATAAGCTCACTGGTTTGAGACCACAAAATCAACCAGATCTGCAAAATAGCTCTGCTAATAGCGATATAAAAAATACTTTGATTGAACAAAAATAGAAAAGAGAGATTTACATTTTTAAAAAGTAGATTCATTATTATTTCGACACACTTTCTAACTGGTTGTAATTGTTTAAGTTCTAACTGGAGTATTTATACATTTTTTTAATACTCAAGACAGCCGCGTCTAGTGACGTTACTTTTGATACCGGAGCCCCGGGGCATGCATCGATATCGCTAAGCAGTTTGCTTCTAAACAGTGTGCCTAGGCTTGTATCACTTTATCAGAAGCATGCGATCAATGACGTCCGGCACTTTGTTTTGTCGAACAACCACCTGATTGGTTTCGGTAGAAGACCATGTGTGATGTCATGTATACCAATTTGTCTGTTCTAAATTCTTTTGACCATTAGGTGCCACTAGTGTACACTGTGTTGATCAAATCCTTGCGTAATGAACCTATTTTATACACAATTGGCAGGAAATGTTTCCCCGTTACTACCTGCGACCCATTCAAAATGTCCCACCAGTTGAGAATCGCTGCACTAGTGTATTCAACTGTCCATATGCAGGGCTCCTGAGTGGCGCAGCGGTCTAAGGCAGCATCTCAGTGCTAGAGGCGTCACTACAGACACTAGTTCGATTCCAGGCTGTATCACAACCGGCCGTGATTGGGAGTCCCATAGGGTAGCGCACAATTGGCACAGCGTCGTCCGGGTTAGGTTTTGGCCCGGGTAGGCCGTAATTGTAAAATATAATTTGTTCATAACTGACTTGCCTGGTTAAATAAATAAAATAAAAATATACTATCTGTATGTGTGATTGCTGACTGCACTTACTAACTAAACCTTTGTGTTGTTTAGTATGCAGCTCTTCAGCTGCACAGACCCGGTCCAGCGCATCGAACAGTGTCTGCGGGGCTCCCTCTACATGTGCAGCATCGTGCAAGGCTGCAAGCGCACCTACCTTTCCCAGCGTGACCTGCAGGCCCACATCAACCACCGCCACATGAGGGCAGCCAAGGCCTTGGCAAGCCGCCAGGARGCCCTGCACCTTCCCCCATCCACAGAGGTGCCTGACCGCTTCCGTGTGCCCCCGCCTCACCTGCCCAAGACCCAAGGGCATCTCCCGCCCTCCCTCCAACACGGGGGTCATGACCCCTACGGTCAGCCACCACCGGCTTCCCATGATGCACCTCCTCTTTCCCAGGAGACCTTCCGCATCGCCACGGTAACTACACGCGCACGCAGCAACCTCATCACCGTGCCAATCCAGGATGACTCCGGTTCTTCCTCCACCTCTTCCTCCCGTGACCCTCTCCCTCCTGGCCCGGGCCCTGCTCCACCCCCACACCACCACCCTGGGGACTACCCTGGTCAGCCTGTAGTGTCCCACCCACACCACATGATGGCACCACCGCAACAGCACTACGGCCCTCCACCTCCTCCCCCTCCACCCATCAACCACCCCATGCAGCACCCACCCCAGGGCTCTGGGACACCCCACATGGTGTACAACCAGGCCGGCCCTCCCCCGCCTATGTCCAACGCACCCCCTCCCATTACACCCCCGCCAGGACACATCATGGGTCAGATGCCRCCCTACATGAACCACCCTCCTCCAGGCCCCCCACCTCAACACGGTGGTCCTCCAGTCAACGCCCCCCCTCCCCACCACTACAACCCTAACCCCATGCAGCAGTTCCCTGAGGACCAGGGCACACTTAGTCCCCCTTTTAACCAGCAAGGGGGTCTGAGCCCTGGGATGTGGCCTGCCCCTAGAGGGCCTCCTCCTCCAAGGATGCAGGGCCCCCCTCCTCAGGGCCAGATGCCTGGACCCCATCACCCCGATCAGTCCCGCTACCGCCCTTATTATCAGTAAACTCTCAACACCCCACAAAGTCAGGGGCATTGTTTGACTTGTCCCTATTCCTCTTCACTGGTTTGAATAATGTGAACATGAGTCTCTGGGTTCTGTATGACTGTCATTTCTACGGAAACACTTAAAAGAGACTAGTCTATGGAGAATGTATGTATGTAGCTGTTCACTTTTATTGATATGAACCTTTTGGGCTGTCAAATGAGCAATGATACATTTGAATCGCTCCTGTATTGGTCTCTAATGGACATTGTATCTTGAACATTTTTGGTTTGATGACGTCTCAATAAATATTTTCTAACCAAGTTAAATCAATTTTTTCCCTCAATATTATTAGTTATGGAAACTGTTTCATCCATATCAATAGGGGGCGGTGTATAATCTAACATTTGACATTGTTTGTGTAGGGAGCCCTGTGTTTTGGTTTATCACATGACCTGGATTTGAAACTTTATTTAACGCTTTTTCATCAAACTTCCCCTTATGTCAGATGGTCCAGCACCATCCTTCAGACAATGCTTAATTTTTTTCTTCTAATTCTGATTTCTGGAAAAGGCTAAAAATAAAATTTTAAATCCAACGATTGGCCTAAACATGGCCCTAGTTATGTGTGATAAATTAATATAGCTGCTGGGAGAAAATAAATACATTTTGAGAGGGGTGGCACTGTATGTCAAGGACAAAACACCAAGATTACTTTATTAAAAAGTATTTCACATTTATGACTTATCAACTGTGTTGCGATGTGCAATTTGATGTCACCCTCCCTAGCAAATGCTTCAGGGGATTATTTTGCTACTAGTAGTGTTTTGCTGTGGACTATTTGCTTTGATTCCAAGGATTGTTGAGGCTATTTGAAAATGACAACCTTATTGTGTGTTCATAAAAAAATGGCTTTGCTACACAAAAGTATACACTGAGTGTAAAAAAACATTAGGAACACCTTCCTAATATTGAGTGCACCCCCCTTTGCCCTCAGAACAGCCTCAATTTCTCATGGCATGAACTCTACAAGGTGTCAAGCATTCCACAGGGATGCTGGCTCATGTTGARACCAATACTTGACACTGATTGGTCTTCACATTATTAATAAACATAAAACATATGGAATCAGCCTATAAGAGGGTGGCTCTGTTGGTAGAGCATGGTGCTTGCAACACCAGGGTTGGGTGTTTGATTTCCCATGGGGGACTAGTATTAAAATGTATGCACTCACTACTGTAAGTCAATCTGGATGAGAGTGTCTGCTATATGACAAAAAGTAACAGGTTTTGGGTTTCAAATCGACCATTACAGCATACTTGTTTGCATCACTTTGACCTTGGACAAAAGATCATTTGGGAACCTTATTATTGCTAAAATAATGTGTTCTCTGTCAGATCTTCCCTCCCGAAGTTCCATGACTCCCGGTTCGCAGGAGAGTATACCCTGTTACCAAGCTTGTCCCCGGCCAAAGGATAGAACTTCCAATTAATGTTGGATACTTGCAGATGACTTCATTCACAGACAGACTCTTTTGTTCAATCAAAAGTTAATAATTAGGGGGTGCTTATATAGTCCTGTTTCACTGTATGTACAAGTGGGTAACCTGCACAGGTGTGAAATAGATTTTTTGCATATTACATTCCCACTGAGAGTGGGGCCACAGCCAAGGGATCAGACATTGACAGCGACCCTGGAGAAATTAGGGATTTTACTTTGTCAGCTCGGAGATTCAGCTACAACCTTTCAGTTACTGGCCCAACGCTCCTTAACTGAAGTTCATTGTATCGTTTTGTACCTTTCCACTGAGAAATCCAGCAGAGTTACAGGTGAAGTCGGAAGTTTACATACACCTTAGCCAAATACATTTAAACTCAGTTTTTCACAATTCCTGACATTTAATCCTAGTAAAAGTTCCCAGTCTTAGGTTAGTTAGGATCACCACTTTATTTTAAGAATGTGAAATGTCAGAATAATAGTAGAGAGAATMATTTATTTCAGGTCGGAAGTTTACATACACTCAATTAGTATTTGGTAGCATTGCCTTTAAATTGTTTAACTTGGGTCAAACACTTCAGGTAGCCTTCCACAAGCTTCCCACAATAAGTTGGGTGAATTTTGGCCCATTCCTCCTGACAGAGCTGGTGTAACGGAGTCAGGTTTGTAGGCCTTCTTTTTTTATATACATTTTTTTTACCCCTTTTTTCTCCCCAATGTCATGGTGTCCAATTGGTAGTAGTTACAGTCTTGTCTCATCGCTGCAACTCCCATACGGCCTCGGGAGAGGTGAAGGTCGAGAGCCATGCGTCCTTCCAAACACAACCTAGCCGCACTGCTTCTTGACACAATGCACATCCAACCTGGAAGCCAGCCGCACCAATGTGTCGGAGGAAACACCGTACACCTGGCGACCTGGTCAGCGTGCACTGCGCCCGGCCTGCCACAGGAGTTGCGAGTGCGCGACGAGACAAGGATATCCCTGCCGGCCAAACCCTCCCTAACCCGGACGACGCTGGGCCAATTGTGCGTCGCCCCATGGGCCTCCCGGTAGCGGGAGAGAGCCTGGGCTCGAACCCAGAATCTCTGCGATGCAGTGCCTTAGACTACTGCGCCACCCGGGAGGCCCACTTGTAGGCCTTCTTGCTCGCACACGCTTTTTCAGTTCTGCCCACAAATTTTCTATAGGATTGAGGTCAGGGCTTTGTGATGGCCACTCCAATACCTTGACTTTGTCGTCCTTAAGCCATTTTGCCACAACTTTGGAAGTATGCTTGGGGTCATTGTCCATTTGGAAGACCCATTTGCGACCAAGCTTTAACTTCCTGACTGATGTCTTGAGATGTTGCTTCAATATATCCACATCATTTTCCTCTCTCATGATGCCATCTATTTTGTGAAATGCACCAGTCCCTCCTGCAGCAAAGCACCCCCACAACATGATGCTGCCACCCCCGTGCTTCACGGTTGGGATGGCGTTCTTCGGCTTGCAAGCTTCCCCCTTTTTCCTCAAAATATAATGATGGTCATTATGGCCAAACAGTTCTATTTTTGTTTCATCAGACCAGAGGACATTTCTCCAAAAAGTAAGATCCTTGTCCCCATTGTCGTGTCTTTACTATCATTAAATTGAAGACTTAGTTTTATCAAAGATTCTCGGTAAATTAGTATTACGCAATTAGACTGATTAATCATGTAACCGTAATTAACTAGGAAGTCGGGGCACCAAGGAAAATATTCAGATCACAAAGTTATCATTTCCTAAAATAACTTTTCAGATATTTTCATATCTGATCCATAGTCTTCTTAATTAGTTAATGATTTACTTTATCTCACGTTAGTCTCATTCCAAACGAACCCAGTCTTCACTATGAGTCATCCATACATAAATTTTCTTAAATCATTTATTTATTACTAACTAAGTAATTCACAGAATTCACAGAAATTCACAGAAATGCAAACAAACAAAGTAAATATGGTTACAAGAAATGATAGGAGAATGTGCCCTAGTGGGCTAGACCGGCATGGCGGCTTGTTAGACCAAAGGGAAGTGGGGGTCGACTGAGAAGTCACTACAGAGTTAATAATTATAACAATTTAAATGCTAATCCTTTGCACATGTACGCTCACTCATTCGGGAACAATTGCAATCAATATATAGATTTACGCTCAGTGTGTCGTCTTGATCGCTGTTGAAAAGTTAGTTTCTGTTGGAGAGTTTCCGTCCTCTCTCTCTCTCTGTCGCAGGTTAGAGTGGATAGTTCAGAGTGACATTCATTCGTGTTGTTGTAGAATGGATGTTTCGGCGGTTGTCGTTCTTCGCGTTCAATGATACTGAATTTCTAGCTGCAGACTAGTAATTAATATCAAAGACTTGTTATTATTTTGTCGGTATCGATAGTCTAAGAGTTTAACCACGTGGTATGGTTAAAAGATTCAGCAATGGTCTGCAACCTTTGTACTCCCGTGATTGAGAGAAACATGGTCTGGTGATAGAAAACCCGAGTGGGGGTTTTATTCGGAAGGCCGAAAAAGGGCTGTCCCAGGATGCCTGACCCTAACTGGGCTCAGGGGCGGTCCTCTGATTTAGTTAAACTCAAAAGGGAATTGGAGTTTCCTTCATTAAACAGTCCAAAATCACATTGTAAAATTGTGTAAACAGTATCATACTCACTCATTCATCTTATACAACAATTAGATGTAAACCTCATATCTGAGGCTATTATATAAACAGCGTTATGGTAATGTGGCCACACCGTCTCCCATGAGCTTCCCCAAGTTGTAACAAACAGACCAGTTTGAAGCTGGATTCTTCACCGATCTTTTATACTTTCTCCGGAACATGAAATTTGTTCATACCTCAAGTTCTGTGAGGTGGAAGAAATTCCTTTGTTTTCTATTAAAGCTTACTCTGCCTCTTATACTGTGTGGCCATGTGGCAGGGTCTTCTCCTCAGGAATTTACGACCTCTCTCTGACCACAGCAGCCTAGTTGAAGGAGGCAAGGGGGAGGCAGGTAGAGGGGGATGGGGCTTGCTATACCCAAATAGGCCAACGTCATGACACCATGTACAGTTGCAAACCGTAGTCTGGCTTTTTTTATGGCGGTTTTGGAGCAGTGGCTTCTTCCTTGCTGAGCAGCCTTTCAGGTTATGTCCATATAGGACTCGTTTTACTGTGGATATAAATACTTTTGTACCTGTTTCCTCCAGCATCTTCACAAGGTCCTTTGCTGTTGTTCTGGGATTGATTTGCACTTTTCGCACCAAAGTACGTTCATCTCTAGGAGACAGAACGCGTCTCCTTCCTGAGCGGTATGATGGCTGCGTGGTCCCATGGTGTTTATACTTGCATACTGTTGTTTGTACAGATGAACGTGGTACCTTCATGCTTTTGGAAATTGCACCTAAGGATGAACCAGACTTGTAGAGGTCTACGATTCTTTTTCTGAGGTCTTGGCTGATCTCTTTTGATTTTCCCATGATGTCAATCAAAGAGGCACTGAGTTTGAAGGTAGGCCTTGAAATAGATCCACAGCTACACCTCCAATTGACTCAAATTATGTCAATTAGCCTATCAGAAGCTTCTAAAGCCATGACATAATTTTCTGGAATGTTCCAAGCTGTTTAAATGCACAGTCAACTTAGTGTATGTAAACTTCTGACCCACCTGAATTGTGATACAGTGAATTATAAGTGAAATAATTTGTCTGTAAACAATTGTTGGAAAAATTACTTGTGTCATGCAGAAGGTAGATGTCCTAACCGACCTGCCAAAACGATAGTTTGTTAACAAGACATTTGTGGAGTGGTTGATAAACGAGTTTTAATGATTCCAACCAAAGTGTATGTAAACTTRCGACTTCAACTATATAACTGAGTAAACAAGTTGATTATACAGGTTTGAATTTATCAAGAGTAGTAAAACTACATGTGTGTCTGGCATTTACAATGAACACAAATTTAAACGCAACATGTAATGTGTTTAATGAGTTGAAATAAAAGATCCCAGAAATATTCCATACGTACAAAAATCTTATTTCTCAAACATGTTGTGCACAAATTTGTTGACATCACTGTTAGTGAGCATTTCTCCTTTACGAAGATAATCCATCCACTTGACAGGTGTGGCATATCAAGAAGCTGATYAAACAGCTTGATCATTACACAGGTGTACCTTGTGCTGGGGACAGTAAAAGGCCACTTCAAAATGTGCAGTTTTGTCACACAACACAATGCCACAGATGTCTCAAGTTTTGAGGGAGCGTACAATTGGCATGTTGACTGCAGGAATGTCCACCAAAGCTGTTGTCAGAGAATTTTATGTTAATTTCTCTTCAATAAGCCACCGTCAACATCCTTTTAGAGAAGTTGGCAGTACTTCCAACCGGCTTCACAACTGCAAACCACGAAGGAGTAATTCTGTCCGTAATAAAGCCGTTTTGTGGGGAAAAACTCATTCTAATTGGATGGGCCTGGCTCCCTAGTGGGTCGGCATGGCTCCCAAGTGGGTGGACCTGTGCCCTCCCAGGCCCACCCATGGCTGCGCCCATGCCTAGTCATGTGAAATCCATAGATTAGGGACTAATTTATTTATTTAAATTGATTGATTTCCTTATATGAACTATAACTCAGCAAAATATTTGAAATTGTTGCATGTTGCGTTTTATTTTTATTCGGTATAGAAGAAAACATACAAAAGGCGTGTATACAGGTATTAGCAGTCCAATATCAGCACATCATCATATCAAGCATGTCGTGCATATTTAGCCTATCCTTTATGAGATCTTGGGTTACAAGCCAGTCCAATCATTACTCACTACATTAGCACATTAGTCTTTGATTATTACTTGTCATTATTAACCATTAAGATCTACCTATATGCCTCTAATTACATTAAATTACTTCGGGGGCAACAAACTATGAGCTCTGACATCTCCAGACCCTTCAGTCTGTTACCTGAATGACAAAGAGTCTGAACATAGTGMGACACTAAGATCTTTGTGTACAGTCGTGGCCAAAAGTTTTGAGAACAACACAAATATAAATGTTCACAGTCTGCTGCCTCAGTTTGTATGATGGCAATTTGCATATACTCCAGAATGTTATGAAGAGTGATCAGATGAATTGCAATGAATTGCAAAGTCCCTCTTTGCCATGCAAATGAACTGAATCCCCCAAAAAACATTTCCACTGCATTTCAGCCCTGCCACAAAAGGACCAGCTGACATCATGTCAGTGATTCTCTCGTTAAACACAGGTGTGAGTGTTGACGAGGACAAGGCTGGAGATCACTCTGTCATGCTGATTGAGTTCGATTAACAGACTGGAAGCTTCAAAAGGAGGGTGGTGTTTGGAATCATCGTTCTTCCTCTGTCAAACATGGTTACCTGCAAGGAAACACGTGCAGTCATCATTGCTTTGCACAAAAAGGGCTTCACAGGCAAGGATATTGCTGCCAGTAAGATTGCACCTAAATCAACCATTTATCGGATCATCAAGAACTTCAAGGAGAGCAGTTAAATTGTAGTGAAGAAGGCTTCAGTGCGCCCAAGAAAGTCCAGCAAGCGCCAGGACCGTCTCCTAAAGTTGATTCAGCTGCGGGATTGGGGCACCACCAGTACAGAGCTTGCTCAAGAATGGCAGCAGGCAGGTGTGAGTGCATCTGCACGCACAGTGAGGCGAAGACTTTTGGAGAATGGCCTGGTGTCAAGAAGGGCAGCAAGGAAGCCACTTCTCTCCAGGAAAACATCAGGGACAGACGGATATTCTGCAAAAGGTACAGGGATTGGACTGCTGAGGACTGGGGTAAAGTCATTTTCTCTGATGAATCCCCTTTCCGATTGTTTGGGGCATCCGGAAAAAAGCTCACTCACAATTTTGCCTAAGAACACAGCCATGAATAAAGAATGGTACCAACACATCCTCCGAGAGCAACTTCTCCCAACCATCCAGGAACAGTTTGGTGACGAACAATGCCTTTTCCAGCATGATGGAGCACCTTGCCATAAGGAAAAAGTGATAAATAAGTGGCTCGGGGAACAAAACATCGATATTTTGGGTCCATGGCCAGGAAACTCCCCAGACCTTAATCCCATTGAGAAGTTGTGGTCAATCCTCAAGAGGCGGGTGGACAAACAAAAACCCACAAATTCTGACAAACTCCAAGCATTGATTATGCAAGAATGGGCTGCCATCAGTCAGGATGTGGCCCAGAAGTTAATTGACAGCATGCCAGAGCGGATTGCAGAGGTCTTGAAAAAGAAGGGTCAACACTGCAAATATTGACTCTTTGCATCAACTTCATGTAATTGTCAATAAAAGCCTTTGACACTTATGAAATGCTTGTAATTATACGTCAGTATTCCATAGTAACATCTGACAAAAATATCTAKAGACACTGAAGCAGCAAACTTTGTGGAAATTAATATTTGTGTCATTCTCAYAACTTTTGGCCACGACTGTACACACAATTCCATAATGTGTCATTGACGCTACATATTGTGAAGTAATATATTATGCTTGAGGTTCCTGCTTTATCTTCTGAATGTCCTTTGAATGATCTGGCTGTTTCTCCAGTAGCATGGCGTAATGAAGTGCGGAAGAACATGGACGTCTTCATCACATCATCAAAGTACATGAAGCTGATAAAGAATGTTAAAAAGTTATAATCTTTTCAAATGTTATCATAAATAGGACTGGTGGAGTTTTCACACATGCAGCTAACAAAAATATAGGGAAATGTCTGCTCTACCCAAAGTGATGAGAAGAGGTTGTGTATCAGACGATTGTGTATCTCACAACACCCCGTATGCCATGTCTTGAAATTTGCAGACCGACTGATTAAAGGTACATTTACATTGTAATACTTCTGACAGCCAACTTTCTTGCGTCACCCATAATATTTTGACTTTATAGCATTCCCTGAAAGCATGGTGTCACAAATGTAGAGAGGGGTAGGCAGCCGCAAGTTTAGAACTTCTGAGTTTATTAACGCACTATATATATAAAAGCGGGATGAAACCCAAAGTGCAAAATAATAAAGTGCTCAGGAAATAGTAGTAGCGATTCCTCTCAGGAAAACAAGCAACATTTACAATGACCGACAAAGACAAATGACAGAGGGAGTATATATACATGGATAGAGTGAGGATTGGAACCAGGTGTGTGTAATGATGATGAGACAAGTCCGGGGTTGAGGAGTGTAGGGCGTTTGCCAGCAGCAGATTCCGCAGCAGCTAGAAGGCCGGCGACGCAGAACGCCTGAGCTGTACAGGAGGGGGAGCCAAAGCTGGCGTGACACATGGATTATTGACTTATTTTTAGTTTTACACCTAAAATATGACTGCCATTGTGCTGTAGAATTTGTGAATTAGTTTATACTGGATTCTGCGTACATTTTTGTTAACTGTATTTTCGGTAGTTATGCTCCAACATTCCCTCCATCTTGTGTCAACATCAGTTATTTTTAAGTCTTGATTCCAATAGGTGATATTTTTTTCTAAGAGATTGTCAGTTGGATATGCTCTCTGCAAGGTTTTGTATATCTTACCTATCATATGAATATCCTTTTCTGACCCAAATAAGATAACCTCAACGTTGCTCTGATGTCCAAAAGATTTTAACTGGAAATGTTGTGATATGTCACTTTTAAGTTGCATGTATTTGAAAATATCTACATTGGTCAGTCCAAAATTGTTTTTTAATTCTGTTTTTTAATCATTATTATTATTGTACATTATTGTTATTAATGTAGCCTATTTATTAATCTAAACCAGTTCTTTAAATATGCAAAACGTGTTTTGTTTCATTCTATTGAGACATTTTTGTTGGCTAAATTAAGTTCGGTCAGTCTTTTTAATTGTGTGCTCCATATTTAATTTAAGATAGGTTATAAAATAAATATCATTAGCATATTGCAAATATCATTAGTAATTTGTTGGGTACAGTAGCCTTTCTTGGTAATTGCTGCAATCTAGACTGTCCAAACTTTTGTGAAGGTTAATAAAACCAGTTCACAAGTGTTTTGTTTCATTCTGTTCTGCTATCCCTGATGCAGTAAAAACACATTGAATAATGAAGTAAGCTTCATACGACATATTTTTGAGTGCAAACTTATTACACCTCTTTGTTTGCCCGTATATAAAAACCCATGTTTTTCTCTCCCCGACTCCAATCCCATGTCATTTAGATCAATAATGCAATTGGATTTTTTATTTTTATTTTTTATTGCAACGACACACATGTATGTAATTTAACCACCTAGCACCCCTACTTCCCACMCCTATGGACACTGTATTACAGTACTATGTGATAGAATATACAAACAACTTCCACTTTGTTGCAAATTTTGCTGTACATTATTGATAAACACTGGCTTGATATTCCAGTGACTTTAGGAACACACACTTCAAATCATCCATTTCCTGTAGGATTGAATGTAAACTATCTATAGTTTGCCGCTCTTCTCTTTTAGGTTTATCAGATCATTATATTTAATTTACTTTAAGAATAGAAAAATAGTAGACTACAATTGATCCAGTTTCACTTCTTCAATTCCATTTCTTCAGAATCAGAACTCCTACTGCCAGTTACATGAAAGGTCCCCGAACAAACTGTCCTTAAACTCCAAGGTTGTTTTACTGAGGGGAGTATCCATATGACTAATGTACTCAATAATAACATCCAGCAGACTTCATCTCCAATTGAATGACCTGATAAGGCAGATAATATGGACTGAATTTCGTTTTTTACAGTATAAAGTCCAAAGACGGTCTGAGATCTACTGTCACTTCATCTTATAGGATATGATAAACTTTATTATCCCTAAGGGGAAATTTGTCTTGGAAAATTAAAGTCATACACTGAGTTTACAAAACATTAGGAACACTTTTTGCCCTCAGAACAGCCCCAATTCTTCAGGGCATGTTTGACTAGGTATCCCCCTTTCCCTTTCTACAAGGTGTCGAAAGCATTCCACAGGGATGCTCCAATGTTTCCCACAGTTGTGTCAAGTTGMCTGGATGTTCTTTGGGCGGTGGACCATTCTTGATACACACGGGAAACTGTTGAGTGTGAAATGTTTTTGCAGTTCTTGACACACAAACAGGTACGCCTGGCACCTACTACCATACCCCATTCAAAGGCACTGTCACGTTCCTGACCTGTTTTCTGTTAGTTTTTGTATGTGTTAGTTGGTCAGGACGTGAGTGTGGGTGGGCAGTCTATGTTTTCTGTTTCTATGTTGGTTTTGGGTACCTGATATGGTTCTCAATTAGAGGCAGGTGGTTTTCATCTCCTCTGATTGAGAATCATATTAAGGTAGGTGTTTTCACATGGTTTGTTGTGGGTGGTTGTCTCCTGTGTCAGTGTCTGTGTATGTTACGCCACACGGGACTGTTTCGGTTTGGTTTTGTTCGTTCGGTTTATGTAGTCTGTTTTCCCTGTTCGTGCGTTCTTCGCGTTTCATGTAAGTTCGTAGTTCAGGTCTGTCTTCATTCGTTTTGTTATTTTGTGTAGTATCAAGTTTAGTTKGTTTTTGTCTTGTTAATAAATATCATGTCTTATCACGACGCTGCATTTTGGTTCAATCCCTGCTCCTCCTCTTCGGATGAAGAGGAGGAGGAACGCCGTTACAGGCACTTAAATATTTTGTCTTGCCCATTCACCCTCTGAATGGCACACATACAGTACACAATCCATGTCTCAATTGTCTCAAGGCTTAAAAATCCTTATTCAACCTGTCTCCTCCCCAATCATCGACACTGATTGAAGTGGATTTAACAGGTGACATCAATAAGGGATCATAGTTTTCACCTAGATCCACCTGGTCATTCTATGTCATGGAACACTCAGTGTATCTAATCATTAACAGAGATCAGGATGATGATTCCTTCATGGTCTGTGCCAAGTTTATACTGTACTTCTTCAGTTCTTCTTCTTACTAACAATGGCTTCTACACCACAAGACACGCAACGGGAACTTTGAATTCATTGATGAATTTCTTTAGCAAAAGAATGAAGCATCATCTCAAAATGTAAAATGGTAAACCCCATGTGACCTACTTGTTGTGTGTATGTACTGTACTGACATGTATGTGCAACTGATAGATGCACACACACACACTACATATTCATGTTTTTAAATGTATGAACATTGTAATGTATTTTGTCTGTAATGTATTTTTGATGGGGATCCTAATAAATCAAAATCAAACCAAACATACTCTGCTTATCTGCATCACTGTTTGAGAGTTATTCACCTCATCTGAAAATGTTTATAGTTTTTCTTTACCTTCATGACATATATATCTACTGTGTAGGATTCACAATGGCATTTCTAGAACAATATGTGGGATCCAAACCAGGCAAATGGATCAGTGGCTTTAGGGTACGTAAACGTTGAAACACTCATCAGTCCTCATCTCTTATCACTATTATAACCACAATGAAAGTGCTCTTTTGGATCCATTGAGGTCTTGCCACCTGGAAATACTGGAAATACCCCATACTAACCTCCACCAACTTAATCAATCAGGGTTACTGTTGTATCCCCAGAACAGTTTGTCAAAGATCTCTACTTAATCATCTCTTATCAGGGCTTTATCTGTGACCAATATATCAAAACCACGTTAGTCATCCTATAACTCAATATACTCAATATCTCAGTTACAGGACGTTCAGATGTCCAAATACCGTACTGCTAATATTGCTTCATTTCTTGCTGGCGGAAATACTTTGTGCTAAGAAGTACATTTATTTTACATATAAAATACATCAAAGTTAACATTCCTATAAAATCCCTATGTACACGTATAAAATGCAACATTGTCAAGCTATTTAAAAATGTTTTTGAAAAGAAATAAATGATATGAATGACATTTTCTGATATTTCTTTCAAAGTCTCAATGTCAAAAACATTCAAATATATTTTATGTACAATTATTAGCTCAATAAGTGGTGTCCTGTGTACATATGGTTACTGTATGGTGTCCATTTTAGGACAGCATCATGTGTCCTTATGTCAATTATCACCAGAAAGCACAGCGATCACAGGAAATGCATGCCATCCCAGGAAAGGAAAGTACTGTACACATCACTACACTCTTAGAAAAGTTGTTCCAAAAGGGTTCTTCAGCTGTCCCCATAGGAGAACCCTTTTTGGTTCCAAATATAACCCTTTTTGGTTCCAGGTAGAACTCCTTTGGGTTCCATGTAGAACCATCTGTGGAAAGGGACAACCGAAGAACCATTAAAATACTGACATCTGAGAGTGTAGTTCTGGAACTAGAACTTGGTTTCTGTCTCTGAGACCTGGGGAAAGCAAAGAGATTTAGATTTTATTTTGTCAGCTCATCTTACTGTAATTTTATTTTTATGAATGATTTTTATGAATTACCTGTACCTCCACATGAGTTGCAACATTACGAGAGTTATCATTTTAAAGGGATTGGTGATGATTATTCATTACAAATGTAGAAAAGATCTGATGGGTCTCTGTTACTTACATGTACAAATTTGTCCCTGCTACGCAAACTCGACACACCATTGCATTGGTTGCCATGGATAGTGGCTGTTGTTATAACCTGTAAGACAACATGATACACAAGAATGAGACAAGTTCCTGTGTATGAACCGATGTGGGCCAAGATAAGGTTTGGCACCTCTTATCTGGTCTGTAAGGGTGGAAACATCAATAGATACACAGTATTTTTCTACAGGTAAATGTTATACCTTTTCACAGACTTTTGTGTTTTCAGAGTTTACTGGATGTTTCTCCAGGATATGCAGCATGGCATCGTGGAGAGTCAGGAAAAACATGGACGACTTCACCTCGTTGTCAAAGAACATACAGCTGTGGAGTTTCTTCAGGATGTACGCTTTGGACACAAGGGATGGATATCGTTAGATCAATCACTTCACCTCTATTTGTTTCAGAGTGATTGAATTCAGCGTTGAAGAGAAAAAGGGAGAAGGAATAGATGGGACAGATGGCTTGTCTTAAACCAGCTTACCGTCACATGCCACAATGTAGACCTCAACTTCAACCCGAATGAGCTCTTTGAGTGCCTATAGAACACAGCAAAATATCAGTACCCAGTAAGTAGAAATACTCTGGTAAAATATACAATCATCCCCACATTCCACAGGATTGTAACGGAAGAGTTTTGTTTTACCGCTTTGAGTCCCTTGAGGGCAGAGACGTCGAGGAAGGAGACGGCTGAGAAGTCCAGGATCAGGCTGTGGACGTCTACTCTGGGGACTTGGATGTTGGCAGGAAGCTCAGAGTTCCAGTTCACCTGGACAGGAAGGTCCTTGAAGTCAGTGGGCTGGTCCAGATCCTCCATGTTGCTCTCATCCTCAGACTCCTCAATGGGCCCAGAGCTGGTGAGCAGTAGGCCTTTCTGCACCGGGAGTACCACAACATTACCACAACCTCTTATTGTGAAAACCTGACTACATGTAGAAGGGGATCTTTGGAGGTCCATCCACCACTATGGGATGATGATTCATTTGTTTTTCATATACATGCAACCCCAAGACCATACTGATAAGGCATGTAATGGGATGAGTACCTATAGGTAGGTCCTGCAGCGTGTGCATGATGTCTGTTGATTTTGGATTGCTAAAAGTATGTTGTTGCCAGGTGTGAAACTAATGTTTTGGGCTAGACTGATTTATGACATGCTTATGGCCATTTGAATTAAACTTTATGATACAAGGGGCTCTTGTAAAGTGTTAACGGGGTAACTTTGTGAGTGGAAGTTATGTTTTGATGGGTTTCTAAGGGCAACAGATAAGTGCACCACTACTCACAGATGTCATCTGCAGCTCTCCTTTCTTTAGAAGTTTCCTGATCTTCCTCAGGGCTTTGTTTCTCTTTCTCAACACCCTCAAAGGGTTAAAGCCCACCTGAAAACACATCAAAGTCAAGTTGAACCCTAATTAGCAATTGCACACATGAAAGTGGGAGTAACTGTTACACATGGGCTTTATTGTGAATGAGGCATATTGTTTACCACTGCCTTGGCCATCATACAGATCAAGGTTAAACTTAATCTTATCTTATCTGCATGTGCTTAGTGTTTAGTAAGGTGCAAGTAAAACTTTAGTAACACCAATTTGTATGGGCACTAATGCTATAGAACCTGGTATTGTAACGGTGCTCTAGCTCTTCCTCCTCCTCGGACGAGGAGAGGAGAGAAGGATCGGTGGACCAATACGCAGCGAGGTATGATGACATAATGAATTTATTAAATAAAGACGAAACACGAAGAACACTTGAATAACTTACAAAATAAGAAAACGACGTAGACGAAACCTGAACATGGAACCGAAAACAGTCCCGTGTGGTGCACAGACACAGACACGGAAGACAATCACCCACAAACAAACAGTGAGAACAGCCAACCTATATATGATTCTCAATCAGAGGAAATGA
This sequence comes from Salvelinus sp. IW2-2015, assembly GCF_002910315.2. NCBI lineage: Eukaryota > Metazoa > Chordata > Actinopteri > Salmoniformes > Salmonidae > Salvelinus > Salvelinus sp. IW2-2015. The sequence continues at coordinate 5,689,935 of NC_036840.1, read as the reverse complement.
ATAACACCTGTCCCTGATTGAGAACCATATAAGCAAGGCTAATTAACCAACACACTCCCACATAGAACAAACAAACACAGACTGCCCATCCCACTCACGCCCTGACCAACTAAACACATACAAAACAATGAAAACAGGTCAGGAACGTGACATAACCCCCCTCAAGGTGAGAACTCCGGACGCACCACCAAAAAGTCTAGGGGAGGGTCTGGGTGGGCATCAATCCACGGTGGCGGCTCAGGCTCTGGGCGTGGTTCCCACCCCACCATAGTCACTACCCGCTTTCGTAGCCTCCTCCAAATGGCCACCCTCCAATTAACCCACGACTAAGGGGACGACCAAGGGGAGCACCGGACTAAGGGGCAGCACCGGACTAAGGGCAGCACCGGACTAAGGGGGCAGCACCAGGACTAAGGGGCAGCACCAGGATAAGGGGCAGCACCAGGATAAGGGGCAGCTCCGGACTGAGGACGGCAGCTCCGGACTGAGGGACGGCGGATCCTGGCTGGCTGGCTCTGGCGGATCTGGTTGGCTGGTCTGGCGGATCCTGGCTGGATGACGGCTCTGGCGGATCCTGGCTGGATGACGGCTCTGGCCGGCATCTGGCTGGATGACGCTCTGGGCGGATCCTGGCTGGATGACGGCTCTGGCTGGTCATTGGCTGGATGACGGCTCTGGCTGGTCATGGCTGGATTGACGGCTCTGGCTGTCATGGCTGATGACGGCTCTGGCTGGTCATGGCTGGATGACGGCTCTGGCTGGTCATGGCTCGCTGACGGCTCTGGCTGGTCATGGCTCGCTGAGGCTCTGGCTGGTCATGGCTCGCTGACGGCTCTGGCTGGTCATGGTCGCTGACGGCTCTGGCTGGTCATGGCTCGCTGACGGCTCTGGCTGGTCATGGCTCGCTGACGGCTCTGGCTGGTCATGGCTCGCTGACGGCTCTGGCTGGTCATGGCTCCGCTGACGGCTCTGGCTGGTCATGGCTCGCTGACGGCTCTGGCTGATCCGTCTGGCGGAAGGCTCTGGCTGATCCGGTCTGGCGGAAGGCTCTGGCTGATCCGGTCTGGCGGAAGGCTCTGGCTGATCCGGTTCTGGCGGAAGGCTCTGGCTGATCCGGTCTGGCGGAAGGCTCTGGCTGATCCGTCTGCGAAGGGCTCTGGCTGATCCGGTCTGGCGGAAGGCTCTAGCGGCTCCTGTCTGGCGGACGCGGCTCTAGCGGCTCCTGTCTGGCGGACGGCTCTGTAGGTCTCTGGCAGACGGGCGGCTTTGCAGGCTCATGGCAGACGGGCGGCTTTGAAGGCCTCAATACAGGACGGGCATTCATGCGGCGCTTGCAGACGGGCAGTTCCAGGCGCCGTTGGGCAGACGGGCAGTTCAGGCGCCGTCTTGGCAGAACGGGCGTTCAGGCGCCCGCTTGGCAGGCGGGCAGTTCAGGCGCCGCTTGGCAGACGGGCAGTTCAGTGCGCCGCTTGGCAGACGGCAGTTAGGCGCCGCTGGCAGACGGGCAGTTCAGGCGCCGCCTTGGCAACGGGCAGTTAGGCGCCGCTTGCAGACGGCAGACTCTGGCCGACTGAGACGCACTATAGGCCTGGTGCGTGGCACCGAACTGGAGGTACCGGGGCTAAGGACACGCACCTTTAGGCTAGTGCGGGAAACAAGGGCACACTGGACTCTCGATGCGCACTATAGGCCTGGTGCGTGGTACGGAACTGAGGTACCAGGCTGAGGGCACGCACCTCAGGGCGAGTGCGGGGAGAAGGAACAGTGCATACGGGGCTCTGGAAGACGCACGGTGCTTAGTGCGGTGGTGCCGGAACTGGAGGCACCGGGCCGAAGACACACACCACAGGAAGAGTGCGTGGAGGAGAAACTGGGCTCTGGAGACGCACTGAAGCCTGGTGCGTGGTGTAGGCACTGGTGGTACTGGGCTGGAGCGGGGAGGTGGCGCCGGAAATACCGGACCGTGCAGGCGTATTGGCTCCCTTGAGCATTGAGCCTGCCCAACCCTACTGGTTGAATACTCCCCTTGTCGCACCGACCAGTGCGGGAGAGGTGGAATAACCCGCACCGGGCTATAGGCGAACCGGGGACACCATGCGTAAGGCTGGTGCATGTAAGCCGGCCCGAGGAGACGCACTGGTGGCCAGATATGTAGAGCCGGCTTCATGGCACTTGGCTTCAATGCTCA
>NC_036840.1:5631483-5687722 GCF_002910315.2 Salvelinus sp. IW2-2015 | reverse complement strand
TGTGGAAAGACAACCGAAGAACCATTAAAATACTGACATCTGAGAGTGTAGTTCTGGAACTAGAACTTGGTTTCTGTCTCTGAGACCTGGGGAAAGCAAAGAGATTTAGATTTTATTTTGTCAGCTCATCTTACTGTAATTTTATTTTTATGAATGATTTTTATGAATTACCTGTACCTCCACATGAGTTGCAACATTACGAGAGTTATCATTTTAAAGGGATTGGGGATGATTATTCATTACAATGTAGAAAAGATCTGATGGTCTCTGTTACTTACATGTACAAATTTGTCCCTGCTACGCAAACTCGACACACCATTGCATTGGTTGCCATGGATAGTGGCTGTTGTTATAACCTGTAAGACAACATGATACACAAGAATGAGACAAGTTCTGTGTATGAACCGATGTGGGCCAAGATAAGGTTTTGGCACCTCTTATCTGGTCTCGTAAGGTGGAAACATCAATAGATACACAGTATTTTCTACAGGTAAATGTATACCTTTTCACAGACTTTTGTGTTTTCAGAGTTTACTGGATGTTTCTCCAGGATATGCAGCATGGCATCGTGGAGAGTAGGGAAAAACATGGACGACTTCACCTCGTTGTCAAAGAACATACAGCTGTGGAGTTTCTTCAGGATGTACGCTTTGGACACAAGGGATGGATATCGTTAGATCAATCACTTCACCTCTATTTGTTTCAGGAGTGATTGAATTCAGCTTGAAGAGAAAAAGGGAGAAGGAATAGATGGGACAGAGGCTTGTCTTAAACCAGCTTACCGTCACATGCCACAATGTAGACCTCAACTTCAACCCGAATGAGCTCTTTGAGTGCCTATAGAACACAGCAAAATATCAGTACCCAGTAAGTAGAAATACTCTGGTAAAATATACACATCATCCCCACATTCCACAGGATTGTAACGGAAGAGTTTGTTTATCCGCTTTGAGTCCCTTGAGGGCAGAGACGTCGAGGAAGGAGACGGCTGAGAAGTCCAGGATCAGGCTGTGGACGTCTACTTGGGGACTTGGATGTTGGCAGGAAGCTCAGAGTTCCAGTTCACCTGGACAGGAAGGTCCTTGAAGTCAGTGGGCTGGTCCAGATCCTCCATGTTGCTCTCATCCTCGACTCCTCAATGGGCCCAGAGCTGGTGAGCAGTAGGCCTTTCTGCACCGGGAGTACCACAACATTACCACAACCTCTTATTGTGAAAACCTGATACATGTAGAAGGGGATCTTTGGGTCCATCCACCACTATGGGATGATGATTCATTTGTTTTTCATATACATGCAACCCCAAGACCATACTGATAAGGCATGTAAATGGGATGAGTACCTATAGGTAGGTCCTGCAGCGTGTGCTGATGTTGTTGATTTTGGATTGCTAAAAGTATTGTTGTTGCCACAGGTGTGAAACTAATGTTTTGGGCTAGACTGATTTATGACATGCTATGGCCATTTGAATTAACTTTATGATACAAGGGGCTCTTGTAAAGTGTAACGGGGTAACTTTGTGAGTGGAAGTTATGTTTTGAGGGTTCTAAGGAGACAGATAAGTGCACCACTACTCACAGATGTCATCTGCAGCTCTCCTTTCTTTAGAAGTTTCCTGATCTTCCTCAGGGTTTTTTCTTCTCAACACCCTCAAAGGGTTAAAGCCCACCTGAAAACACATCAAAGTCAAGTTGAACCTAAATTAGCAATTGCACACATGAAAGTGGAGGTAACTGTTACACATGGGCTTTATGTGAATGAGGCATATTGTTTACCACTGCCTTGGCCATCATCAGATCAGGTTAAACTTAATCTTATCTTATCTGCATGTGCTTAGTGTTTAGTAAGGTGCAAGTAAAACTTTAGTAACACCAATTTGTATGGGCACTAATGCTATAGAACCTGGTATTGTAACGGTGCTTAGCTCTTCCTCCTCCTCGGACGAGGGAGAAGAAGGATCGGTGGACCCATACGCAGCGAGGTATGATGACATAATGAATTTATTAAATAAGACGAAACACGAAACGACAACTTGAATAACTACAAATAAGAAAACGACGTAGACGAAACCTGAACATGGAACGAAAACGTCCATTACAAAATAAGAAAACGACGTAGACGAAACCTGAACATGGAACCGAAAACAGTCCCGTGTGGTGCACAGACACAGACACGGAAGACAATCACCCACAAACAAACAGTGAGAACAGCCAACCTATATATGATTCTCAATCAGAGGAAATGAATAACACCTGTCCCTGATTGAGAACCATATAAGGCTAATTAACCAACACACTCCCACATAGAACAAACAACACAGACTGCCCATCCCAACTCACGCCCTGACCAACTAAACACATACAAAACAATAGAAAACAGGTCAGGAACGTGACAGGTATACTATATTACCTCATACAATGAGGTGGTATTGACCTTCATGAGTTTATTTGATCATTCTTTATGACCTTTTTCCATTGGATCAAATCCGATGAGAAAATAAGATGTCTTAATAAGTAGATCCGTGAATCATTACCTTATTGTACCATGTAATGGAAATTGTAATGCAAAAGGCCTACGTGTAAATGTGTTTGGCAGAATTCTTCATTTTACACGTCTAATTGTGTATAATTGCTTACTTACAGCTTCCACCAGCTTGCCTCTGAAAAAATCTATATTGGCAAAGAAGATGGGTGACGGTATCCTGAAGATCTTAACACCCTCTGGCTCATAGATCTGGAAAGAGATATATAAACAATAGAACAAGGACCATGTGTAGACACACCATCTTCACAGTCRTGTAAGATWAKAAMATAWTGGTGAGTGTCTTTAGTCCACATTACAGCTTACTCACACTCATGTAATCCTTGCGGTCTTTGTAGATATCTGTTCCTGTGATATTGGCCAGGACACTGCAACGTGGGCTGGAATTAAATGTATGCAGAAATGTCACTATGACATTGTGTTCCAGGGTTGGGGTTCATTCTGAATTGAGTTGTGAATTGGTCTTTAATTCCAATTCAATTATTGAATTTGAATTAAATGTGAATTGGCCACATCCCACAGGAAGCAGCATTTTAATTGAATTTGAATTAAAGGAAGTAGAATTGAATTCAATGAAATTCATTGTAATTCAAATGGATCATTTATTCCATACATCATTATGCACATGTTTATTTTGACATCATGCATGGTTTCCAATACTTGAAACATTTCATTTTTTAAACTCATCCTCCTAAAAAGAGTATTAAAGAATTAACAGTGGTCTGGAAATATTCTAAGATAATTTTGTCTGTAATAATTCATAATTCACTTACACGTTATTAAATATTTAGAAAAATACATTTCCCACAATGCATTAAATCCAACACTCCAGAATAGAAGGGAACACCTAAACATTTTAGGGTAAAAATACAAATGAAACACTGACATCTGAGTTATAATCCCATTTTTCTTGATGGTATCTGTATTCTTGAGTAAGAGGTGGCAGATTTTTTGGGCAAAATATTTATCAAAGGAATGAGACTCGTCTGTTTCATGTCTCAGTTGAATTTATTTGAATTGCTTTGAATTCAATTATACTTCCTTTCATTAAAATTCAATTCAAATTATGCTTCCTGTGAGGTGTGGCCAATTTAAATTTGAATTTCAATACTTGGGTTGAATTGAATCAAATTCCGAAATTTCGAATTGACCCCAACCCTGGTGTGTCCACCTCCTAATAACATTGAAACTGACAAAGAATAAAAAGAGACACAAGTTCAACTTTTTTTTAGGTATTTGGAGATTTGTGCCCATACTCACAACTGAGCCCTGAAGACAACGGTGAGCAGCTCGATCCCTAGACCTACAGCCAGCCCCAGATCCAGCCCCAACAGGATGGAAGCCAGGCAGGTCACCASCCACACCACCTGGATAAAGACATGGAGGGGAGACAGGACAAGGGGATGCYGGATGGAAGGGATTGGAGGAAATATGAGTTCATTATTACAGTTGGTAAAGACATCKCTSCTTGTTTCCATTTTAGGTGCAGTTCAGTGGGAGTGTCTCAGAAGACTCACACAGTCGGGCCGGTCTCTCCTCCACAGGTAAGGGACTTCTCTGATCTGCATCAACATCCCCTTCAGGTTGACTATGACCACCGCCCCCAGCACCGACTGTCAACACAGAGGGAAAAGGTCAGGCAATGACATCTTTGATGATCAGTCACAAGAGTTGCACAAGACTTCCATCTAAATTCCAGTGCTCCTATCTACTTCATACAGTGTGATTCATTACGTAATGTTCTAATCTTAGATGTTAAGTCCCCTATATGGGGGACTTTGAACGGTTCTGGACTGGTTCCGACTGACATTTTGGTGAATGCCTTAGGGTCCAGTGCAATATAATGCCAGAAAGACCCATCTGTCTGCTCTCCGCTTCCGCTCTCTCAGCAGAGCTGACTTGAAGTGTCAGGTTTCAGACCCCACATTTGCATAGGAAGTGATATGTCACATTTTCTGACCTATCCAGACAAAGAATCGATTTAAATGACAGAGCCCATATAAGGTCTAGTGAATCCAACGGTTGTCGTTTCATCTCACTTTAATATTCTCAGCCGGATTTAAGAGCTCTCAACATGAAAACATACTAAATTGTTTCATAGAATTGAAACAAGAACACTTTCCCTTGGTCACAGACAGACAAAATCACTTAGTGCRTAAAGCTGAAGGAAGCATTTCAGTCTTTTCAAGCCRTATTGCCCCACTTTTGTTGAATAAGAAAAACAAATAATATGTGATTTTCAATATTTTCATTATATTTGTACTATGTACTTGAGCTTGTGTCCTCAAAAGCGASTACACCTCAGCAATTTATACAACTTTTTTTTTTTACAGAAAGGTGAGTTCCAGAACTTTCTAAAACTATGCAACATAAAACTATGCAACYTTATTGTTTATGGCCATCTCATGAAAAATAATTACACTTGGGTATGTCTATTTAGGCAGAAATCAAAATGTTGCCCTATCATTCAACTCCTAAAGTCAATTATATTGTAAATACTGAGAGAGTTTTACCTTTGGAAGTGGCTCCAATAAGAACCCGATAGCCAAGGTGACGACCATCACGATGAGCGCTGACAGTAGKCCAGCGATCTGAAATGATGAAATTACACTTTATTTTACTCACATTTAYCTATTCACAAAACAACTACAGATAAGCACTGTTTAATCAGTGTTTCCCTTTGATATATTTAATAAATTATCATAATTTACTAACTTGGTGCATTGTAACTCTGAGCCAATTCTTTCATTCCTCACTATGTACTGTAGATTATGATTCACGACAAACTATATCACATTCTCTCTCCCATTTGTACAATTCTATCTGGTTTGGACTATGATAAGTTATCAGTTATTATTACAATAAAGATAGGGAGACCCAAATAGGTCAATATTTCATAACTTTTACGGCTACATCTCTTGGATAAAGAACTTGTACAGGAAGGAACTCTAAGTATGGTTGTGTGTCTGTATTCTCAGACAGCCTCTTGGTTTAGTAGTTTACCTGYGTTTTACCACCTGTACTCTCCTGTACCGCACTCCTGGAGAGAGCTGTGCTTGCTGCAAACGACTTAAAGGCTGCTCCAATGATGTTACTGGCCCCAAAAGCTATCAGCTCCTAGAGAGCAAAACAAGGACAAATYCATGTTTTGGAACTGTTGATATTAGTTCAAGTCTTATGTTGATAGTTTGTATTAGGCTGACAKCCCTCATTCACAAGCAACAATAAACACATTTTTCTGTACCACCTCGGCTTCCAACCCCTCCTCCTAATGTTCTGGTTTTGGGACTCACCTGATTTCCGTCTATGATGTAATCGTGTTTGACTGAGTAGACCTTGGCGACAGAGAAGGCTACAGCAAAGCCCACTATGGCCATAGGGAACGCCTCAACAGCAGTCTGCCCGAAGATCTGCATGTTCGGGGCCATAGGTGACTCATACCTAACAGATTGAGAGGGAGAGATATTGTTAGATTCTTTCCCATCTATTCTCAGCCATTTTAACATGCAGCAAACATCTTTTTATATGTGCTTACCCCACTGGAATACGGCCGACAACATCAACTTTATAATTCACCCGGAAGTTGAATGCATAGGAAACGCCACAAGCGATGACAGTCTGCCAAAGTCATTACCAAAATCAATGTATCAGTTATTAGCAGGACTAATGCAATCTGGTGATAAAACAGTATATTTCAAGAGAATCTGGTTACCTTGTCAACTTTTACACAAAGCTGTGACACACTGCAGGCRTWTTGTACATCAYWAKAAGTTWATGTATTTTCCTACAATTCACCTGATTGTCCTCATCTGCCGTACTGTGAGTCAGTGTGAGAATAAAACATCAATACTGTACGTTTCACAAAAGCTGGCTCCTTGCTACAATGGCATTGTGCTTTGGATCAATACACTCTTAGAAAAAAGGGTTCCAAAAGGGTTCTTTGGCTGTTCCCATAYGAGAACCCTTTTTGCTTCCGGGTAGAACCCTTTTTGCTTCCAGGTAGAACTCTTTTGGGTACCATGCAGAACCCTCTATGTAAAAGGTTATAGATGGAAATCAAAATGGCTCTACCTGTAACCAAAAAGGGTTCTACCCGGAAACAAAAAGGGTTCTCCTATGGGAACAGCCGAAGAACCCTTTTAGGTTCCAGATAGCACATTTTATTATAAGAGTGTACTACGATAGGAACAAGGGAGTGACTGTTCAGGATAAGAATAGCAATGCTTCCCGATGCTTATCTGTGATAATATGATCTGTACTTTGTGCAAGTACATACTCATATTCAAATTTATATTAAATAGTGAGACACATCTCCATAAACAGTGCCCCGCACGGGGATGCCTTTTTCTTATCTCTTTGAAAAAAAGGTGCTATCTAGAACCTAAAAGGGTTCTTCGGCTGTCCCAGTAGGATAAACCTTTGTAGAACCCTTTTTGGTTTTAGGTAGAACCCTTTTGTTTCCAGATAAAACCCATTGGGTTATTTTTTCTAAGAGTGTAAATTCAATGGTGCCCCGTATGAGGCTTGTTCTTGCCACAATGTTTCCCAATTCTGATCTGTGTATGCTGACATATAGACCTGTAGCCCCAGTTGTGATGACATAGTGCACACAGTGCCACTCACCATGATAACCTCTATGGGGATTGGAACAGGCAGCTTGGCTTTGTATCTATCGTTGATTTCCTTCACTATGAACACCACCACCATGATCAGTATGGACGTCACCAGGTCACACACGTTGGTCTTCTCGATCTGGACAAAGATCTTCTCCAGGGTCTGAGGAAGACGTCAGTTAATATTGATGACAGTAATGAAGAACCAGTTACAGGGTGTGAGAGTTCAGTCAGAGGTCTCTACACCAAGCCATGACTCATGAATTATAGCTTTTTCTGAAATCTTGTGCGCACTTGAGGAAGCCCTGTGCTTAACTGTGTAAGATAAGATACAATGAGACACTTGTTTAGCTTATCAACACTGTTTTATTCTTCAGCGCTTTAGAAACCGATCAGATATGATGGATAAGATTTGAGGGTGTTAATGAATATATATCTGTCATAGCTAAGTCATTGCATATTTGGATATCAGTAGAAAAAATAATACTGAAAGACATTTGACCTCATCCTGTCTCTCTTCCTTGACTTACATAGACGATGGACAGCGGTCCACTGAGTCCCGGCACCACCAGGCCCAACACAAACTTCAGCTGGGACACCAGGATGTGGACAGCAGCCGCGGTGGTGAACCCAGACACCAGCGTGTCTGACAGGTACATGACGATGAAGCCTACCTGCAGCAGACCCATGGCCAGCTGGCAGAGAAGCAGAGGACTCATGTTAGAATATGGGAGAACCCGTCCATAGATAGAGAGAGGGAGTCATTGTTCATTTTAGATTCAGATTACAGAGAGATATGAGTAATGTACAGTACATGAGTGATAATGCTGAGGTAATGATGGTGTTTTACCTGCATTATCCCCATGAGGAAGGTGACAGAGGCGGCCACCATTACTCTCTGCTCGTCGCTGGTCAGCCCCTCAAACCCAGTGATGTTGACTGGGGGGCCTTCGTCAGGCACAAGCCTCGTCACCACTGCACCCACCATGAGGCTCAGAACAGGGAACGCCCCTGGAGTGAGTGGGGTGAGGAGAAAGAGAGAAGGAGCAAAGATGAGGATGCAGGGGATGGAATGTGGAGAGGTGGGCAGAGAGAGGGTGGTAAGTACAGTAAAAAGGTGTGATGGCTTGTGATGGTCAGAGCAAAACACTGTACACGCACACACACACACATGCACAGTACTTACCTACTGAGATATGTCTGGAAGTGCCAAGGAAGAAGTAGATGATCACTGGGAAGAAGGCAGTGAAGAGTCCATACCATGGAGGGAGGGAGGCCAGCAGGGAGTATGCCAGACCTGTCAATCAAACAAAAACAATGAACAACAGTTTACAGTGCATGTTAAATAACTCCACCATAAGTCACTGGAGACTACGACAGCATTCAAGAGTCATCATGATCCAGATGTTTTAAGTATCTATTGGCTCTACTGTGTGCCAATGCTAATATGATAATGTGATAATAATGCCTGCTAATAAAGATACGTTAACATCTCTTCTTTCAATAAACACCTATTAATAGGTGTCTAGGATCAGATAATGTATTTTAGGTGATACCACTATCGGACCTGATTACAGTTCTGTAAAACCATAGTTCATCAATATTCTTCATTTTCAACAACAGCCCTCTCTCTCTATCAATGCTCAAAGTGTATGTTTTTGTGACGTTAATGAGGAGGTCTACAGTTCTTTATCAAATTATTTCTCAAAAAGTGCTATAGGAACTGCTTTGATAGATCCGAAGATGCACACTGGTTGATTGAGGTGGGTTAGAGTGTGGGTATTAGCTTCACCTTGTAGAACAGCTACCAGTCCAGTGCTGACCCCAGATACAATATCACTCAGAAACCAGTCCTTCAGCTGGTAGATTCTCATCCAACCAACGAAAGGCAGCAGAGAGAGCGCTGCGTTCTTAGCTCGCTTGAGGTCACAACTACAGTTAACACACACACCATTTTTAGTTAGACTCCACAGACATTACTTACCAGTAGTTGATAACATCTAAGTATCTTTATGCACACATTTTGGACATAGAGTATGTAAGATGATAGGACTGATCTTTAAACTAGATGTATGCTTTTAGAGGACAGTTACCGTATCTGTAAGCAAACTAAAGACAATCAGGGCGTCTCAGGTAAAATGTCACGTGGGCCCACCCGTCCACACCAAATGAAGACTAAACTCCTACAGTGATTTGAATTGTAATAACTGACAACTGCAACTGCACTCCTACAGTGATTTGAGTTGTGATAACCGACAACTGCAAAGCAGTTTCATTGTTTTTATTTCAGTGATGTCTGAGGTGTAACTGCATTAGAGCTGTCAAATCAGCAAACAACTTCCGGGAGTTTACCTACCGSGAACATTGCCATTGGACGCGCTGAGTTGCATTAATTATAATCCCAAGCAACCTTGTTACAAGTTGATACACTGGAATGTGTGTTGTAATAATCGTGACAATGACCAAAGGAGCAGCCGCTCACCGATTTGATACCTCTTAATGTAGTTACATGTCCGACACCGCCAAAACACCAGCTATGCAAGTGTCTGCRATCGCCGGTTAACTCTTGATCTGATTGAATTTAGGCCGAAGTGTTGCGTCCATGCACTGCAGCTTATCATAAGGCTACCTTCAGTGTTACACAAAACAACAAAAGCAAAACAACAGAAGAAACTTGATTGATTCTTACGTGAAATACTGCTTGACATGGTGCCTCACTGTCTTATGGTGCCTGTGGATCTTCTCATGTTCYTCTGCGAAGGCGTCCTCTGAGTAGAGTGGCCTGGTGACCACATACTGCTTCATCTTTACCCTCTTCTTTTGATGAGTGGTGCGGCACCTGTTCCTCACAGGGTCTCTGAGATCTATCAATCACATTTTAGTGCAGGTTCCTGTCATATKTTTCCCTCCTGCCTTTGAAAGTAACTTGACACAGACGATTACTGTGGAGCTGCTGCACAACAAAGGTACAGCTACCGCCACACACTAACTAACTACATCAGCCTGTGTCATTAGTGTCACAGCTCTGTGCTGTCCAGTGGACCAGCTGCGACTGGCATGGCTGGGCAGGGCCTGTGCTGCTTGTCAGCTTTGACTAGGTTAGAGTGGTCTGGGTTAAATAAGGGTTCTGATACCATTATAATACACAGGAGAACACAGGCAAGGTTGTCCTATATTACAAATAGTTTTTACTAAAGGTAATACAAAATAAAAAACTCTTAAGAAAGTGTTGTGTCACCAACTGCCACATCCAGATATCAGATGGAAAGATAGAAAGTGTCTTAATTGATCTATCTTTAATAGTAATAAATGATAAGCAAAGTACTAGAATAATACATAACACTAACTCTTACCTTACTAGTTTATCTGTGTACGCAGCTTCAGTGTATCCAAACTTTGCCTGTCTTTCTGTCTCTTTCTCTCCGCARAGAGGAACACCCCGAGATCATCTGGGATCCTTGGGAATGTTGCAATTAACAAATCCACTCTACCGGGTTGCTTATCGTTCATAGATGTAATTATTAACAGCAATTATYATGCAGTCGTCACACGCCAGCCCAGCCCTATCCTTGACCATTGTTCTTATGGATAAATGCCCTGGCACAGTGCCTCAACTTTCAATGATGACTGAGTGTGTCTGAGATCCCCACCTATGGGCAGGGTGGGAAGGACTGGACAGTGGTCGTGGGCTGTACACTGGAGATCAGTGGACGTTTCGTGGTAGAGGTTCAAGTTAGGGTTGAGGTTAAACATGGATGAATATGATGAGGGGTAGCAGTAKTACTATACAATAATAACCCGCTCTCAACTTTCAAACTGGCTAATGTTGTGAGATTCATTGCAGCGACACAGAAGGGATATTGCTGTTCATCTGGGGTTGGGGTGTCAGTGCAGGGGGATGTCTTGTTATACTTAACAGTAGGTCTTACATGAAGCCTATCTAAAGCACACATCTGAAGAAATTCAAGAATAACAATGTACAAATATAATAGTAGTTGTTTTCATCATACCTATAGTACATGCTGACCACTTGTGTCATACAAAGCCCTACAACATACCTATTTACAGCCTATATATATACACCATACATCAGGGGTCCTTAATTACATTCAGACACAGGTCAATTTATTCTTGAGTGAATGGTCGGGGTGCTGGAACATAGTCATAAATAATTTGTACACTGCAAATTTACCCAAAGAAGCCCAAACAGATTTAGTATTTGACAAAATATTTGACAAAAAAGGTTTGAATCAAACCTTGATTACATTGGGATACGATCACATATTCCTCTCTATTTATGTGTAGGACTACTTGGGAACAAATGTCCTAAGCACAGGGGGGCCGAATATGGCACGTTGGCCTTTTGGGGAACCCTGTAGCATAAATCATGGACCAGATCAAACTGAATTTTCCCTCTCTATGAAAACATATTACATTGACCCAGATCTTGTTGTGTGACCAGTTGATAAGCTACAGGTATCTCTGCTTTATGTTATCATCACAGTTTTATCACTGTAAATAGTACACGTTTTTGTTGGCTTTCAATGCTGCATTCCAGTCAAGCGAAAATAGTATGTCTGTGGGAATGACCTCATAGGTGTGTGTGTGTGTGTGTCAGTGCGTGTGTGTGTACAGTATGTGTATGTGTGTGTAGGGGAAGGTTACTTTAATCTCTGTTTTTATTGTATATTTATTACTTACTGTACCCGACTAAACATAATTGGGGTGTATGTTTTGAAGGTTGACGTTTAATGTCATGAATCTTGCCCTGGAGGCAGAACTGAGCGATTTACTCTAGATTGGCCAGCTGCAAAGTCAAAATTGTCTTTATTATAAAAATCCATGAAAACAAAAATGTACTTTTTGGTCTTAATTTAAGGTTATGGTTAGGCATTACTGTTAGTAGTGTGTTTAAGGTTAGGGTTAAGGTTATGGTTAGATTTCAAATCWGATTTTATGATTTTGCGACTGTGCTAGCTAGTGACCACTAGTGCCTCCCGAACAAGATTCATGACAAAAAAACGCTWACCTGCTTCTGTTCTGACCTTCTCATGTTTTTGTTTTTTGTTATAGACCGGGCCTTTGTTCTCCAAGGCTTTGCCATGTGTGTTGTCAGATTTCTAATGGCTGATAAAGGCTGGATTGCTCCGTTAACGACTCCAAGGACAAATTGTTTCCACTGACTCCCTACTCCTGCCCTTTCCACTCATAAAGGCAGATTAAAGAAAAGAAAAGTCTCTCACAGCTGAGGGACTTGGTTGTGACCTATTTTGACAATGATGTGATGGAGGTATGTGATTGAGGTATGTGAAGAATTACTAATATAACTGTTTAATAACTGTTTGTGATGGTCTGTTTGCGTTTTAGGTTTTTGTGTAGGTTTTTGTCATTTAAAAGTACAATTATTGTTGATTTGTCATATGTGAATACAATTGGCTTGTGGAGAAGGTGGAAAGTTTTAAGTTCCTCGGCATACACATCACGGACAAACTGAAATGGTCCACTCACACAGACAGCGTGGTGAAGAAGGCACAACAGCGCCTCTTCAACCTCAGGAGGCTGAAGAAATTTGGCTTGTCACCCCGAAAACACTCACAAACCTTTACAGATGCACAATCGAGAGCATCCTGTCGGGCTGTTTCACCGCCTGGTACGGCAACTGCTCCGCCCACAACCGTAAGGCTCTCCAGAGGGTAGCGCGGTCTGCACAACGCATCACCGGGGGCAAACTACCTGCCCTCCAGGACACCTACATCACCCGATGTCACAGGAAGGCCAAAAAGATCATCAAGGACAACAACCACCCAAGCCACTGCCTGTTCACCCCACTATCATCTGGAAGGCGAGGTCAATACAGGTGCATCAAAGCGGGGACCGAGAGACTGAAAAACAGCTTCTATCGCAAGGCCGTCAGACTGTTAAACAGCCACCACTAACATTGAGTGGCTGCTGCCAACATACTGACTCAAATCTCTAGCCACTTTAATAATAATTGGATGTAATAAATGTATAACTAGTCACTTTAAACAATGCCACTTTATTTAATGATTACATAACCTACATTACTCATCTCATATGTATATACAGTACTCTATACCATCTACTGCATCTTGCCTATGCCGCACGGCCATCGCTCATCCATATATTTATATGTACATATTCTTATTCATTCCTTACACTTGTGTGCATAAGGTAGTTGTTGTGAAATTGTTAGATTACTTGTTAGATATTACTGCACTGTCAGAACTAGAAGCACAAGCATTTCGCTACACTCGCATTAACATCTGCTAACCATGTGTATGTGACCAATACAACTTGATTTGGATTTGATTTGATTTGTACAAGAGTACAATAAAGTACATTAAATAAAGTACAATAAATTAACATGTCTCATATATGAATGAACATAACCTACGTACTTTTCCATGTATCATTTAGTGAGTTTTCAAATAGTCCGTAAATCATTAAATCAATAAATCACTCCTGATATGAGCTTGGCATGTCCTCGCGCATATATAATAATAACTATAGAACAACCAATAAACAGTACGGTAGTCTTCAGCAGAGAAAACTGAGAACCTTTTACAATGTGATGATAAACATTTGGGCTTGGGAGAGAAACTTAGCAAAACAACGATGTATGTCAGGTTGTCCCCGGGAACAGGTTCCATATGGGAGAATCCTAGCAACTATAGCACCCACTAGAATGTGCTGAAGACTTTTAAGGGTGTTTTTACAACGTAGACTTTAAACCCAAGTAATAAATATCTACAGTCACAACCACCGGTGGAGATTAGAACACAATAAGCTCATCTTCACGACAGAATTATTTAACAATCTCAAACCCAAGACGTGGTTTATAAAGTTTACAGATGCTGTCAAATATTAATTACTGATAATATAATCATACTTTTCATCACGATGCCATGAAAGCAGATCAGATGATGGATGCTCTAAGCCCCATTGATACCTGGCACTGAACGTGGACAAGATCAGGACAAAGGACCCACGCTAGAACCAGGTATAAATGCGGCTATTGTTCCAATCATTAAGATTGGAGCAACCTGTACATACTGAAACAGTAACCAGCTTATAGATAGAACACCTTGATCTGAATAGATAAAAAGGTGTGTGTGAGTCTTACAGTGGTGACTAGGTTAGTGACTGAACGGAAAGCAATACTTATTTTTAAAGCTTACTTGACACTACTCAACCCACTGTACAAGTTCTTGCCTCTCCCATCTAGTAAGACTGTACTTCCCCAAGTTATAAAATGAAATATAACTCTTAAAAACAAGTGTTGAATATATCTTATTTGAGATACATAGAAAGTTCTGTTCAGACTCACCCAGCCACTGTAGTCCAATATGTTGAAGAATGAATGCCGTGTGTGTGTGTGTGTGTGTGTGTGTGTGTGTGTGTGTGTGTGTGTGTGTGTGTGTTGTGTGTGTGTGTGTGTGTGTGTGTGTGTGTGTGTGTGTGTGTGTGTGTGTGTGTGTGTGTGTGTGTGTGTGTGTGTGTGTGTGTGTGTGTGTGTGTGTGTGTGTGTGTGTGTGTGTGTGTGTGTGTGTAAAGGAAATGTGTACATACGGTGATAAATGTCTTTACACAATTCCCACAATTAGTAACACAACACTATCAAGCTTACTTCACAGTAACCCACACAGGAACATCAGGGGAAAGCTAGGGCCGTAATCTGCACAAACAACTCATCCCTCACACGTGGCCAGAGGCAGATGAGGATATTTTGATTGACTGGGAAAGMAAATATGACACTAAATGTAATATTTCACAAAGCTTTAATTGTACAATAAAATCCAGAAATATTACAAAAATCTCTTCAAAGCCAGCAGAAATGCTTGCAGTCCATATTTAGACATGATTAAAAGAAAAACAACTTTACAATTCTGCTCTTGGTATTGCTAGTACACATTTTTTACAACAGTCTAGTCTGCCTTTTATTGTAGAGTTGATGGCTGAGAACGCAACATTGCCTCATTCATCTCGTAATGGCCTTAATAAAAAACAACCAACCAAACCCTTTAAACCAGAGAGGAAAAGCGCAAGGTTTTACTCTGCCCAAAATCTGTCCACAAAAATAAGCCAACGAAGTGAGGAATTTTTGTATCAAATTTGGTCAACAAAAAATGGAATTGATAATTTGCTATGTGAGACTTATTTMATCGAATAGAAGTTTCATAATGGTTATAGAACGCAAGTTACGCAAAAACAACTTTATATCGGAGTTGTGCCTGTTGTCAGAGATAGATGGACTCATCATGGATATAACTCATTTTAGCATGGACATTGCCATTGAGGGCTTTCAACATTTTACACTAATCAACTGGGTGGGGATTCCTACGAGTTGGGTTGCCTYGCTACCCAAACTGCTTGCTCCAGCCAAACGCTTACTCCATGCCCGCAGATGTTATTTTCTTCTCTGCAATGAGWCTGGATCTAAGTAACTCCCCGACAATTTCTAGAATGGAAATCCGGTTTAGACCATCTYATTGGTCCCAAAAACCGAAGGGTTGGCCCAGAGCCAGAACACACGTGGGTAAAGCGGTGTTTGAAAATTGGTCATTGGCTTTGATACTCCTCTTGCTTAGAGATMATCTAATCGCTGATGACTTTGTTTTGTAAAACACCCCTCATTTTGACATCACCGCAAACAACTTCAATGAGGGCAGTCTCAGACTGGAGTATGTAGCAAATGATAGAGCAGCGGAACAATTCAGTTAGAGTCATCAGGCAATGAGTTTGGAGAAATCAGCTAATGAATGAATAAAAAAATAAATGGAGATAGCTTCAATGGCGCTGCCCATGCTGGTACAGACATTATGATTGCACCGATACTAAGATGAGTCCTCTATCTATCTCTATGGCTTGTTGTTCATACATGTATCTACCCTCTCATTGGCTAGAATGGTCTCACCTGATCTCGCCACCTTCCGCCTGCCTTCCATCTTTGAGGACATGTGTTTCCATTGTTAGATATAATAGACAATCGTTGTTTACACACACTTCAACTCTTCCTGTATGATATCACTTCCTGTGCAGTGGATGGGTCTAGGAGAAAAAGTCTGTGACGGGATTTGGGATGTAGTACCACTCGTTTCTCTTGTTAACTAAGTAGGCCACACATAAAACAGAAGTGTCTCTCCTTCCCTCTTCCAGGTTCAGCCGAGGTCCTCCGATGTCCCTTCCGCCCCTTGGGAGTGCTCATCTCGGGAGGGAGGAAACTGAGTGTTTATAACACAGATCAACTGCGACTGCACGGATGAGCAGGACTTCTGTATTTATGCATTTGTTCTTCCGAAAGCCCTCGACACAAACACAAACAATGGTCCTGTTGTCGAAATGCGCCCAAGGAAAAGGACATGCCTAACTCCTGTTCTACTTCATCCCTATTGATAKTATTACACTTGTAAAAGAGAAGGACCTTGACATAGCAGAGAGTTTACAATAATATAAATATATACATCTAAATGAGTTTATTATTCATGGATATAATTAAGACACTTTACGGTTGTTAAAGAGAGATATCAATGATCGCTGCCTCAAATCACCCTCTTAGTCCAACGTTACACTCAGTTGGCTAAGTGTAGCTTCCCCTGWGTTTGAGCTGTAGTCTGGGGAAAATCCATTGTCAGTGTCCCCTGATTTGACCGTGGTCCCTTATGGAAAGTAATGAGTACTGGTTGATCACTCCGTTCACAGAGAACACAGATACACGGTCAGCTCTTCTGCGTTTCTGTGTTAGTTGGAGAGTCCATGGATTGCCTATGGATGAGAGAATTGGATGAATAATGGACAAAATTATGCCTGTCAAACATTCTGATGCGATTGACAATAAAAGAGAATGGAGTGATGAAAATAGTTCTCACTCTATGCTGGTTGTCATAGGTCTCAATCAGGTCCTCTTCCTCAGTGAAAGGCAGTGGCTCCTTGCAGTCCTGCATTAGAGAAAGCTAGGCACAGGCAAAGACAAGATAGCAAGGTTAATACAGTCTTTAGTCAGTTGTTTGAGCATCAATTAAAATCAGAGAATAAACCACAGATTTCCGGTTCACTCACCCCCTCAACCATGGCATCCTGCATGCTCCCATTGGCTGTCTCCAGTTTGATGAAGAGGATGGCATCGTGGACAGAGAGAAAGAGGAGATCTCGTATGACCTCCTCGTCGAAGAAGGCCAAGGCTTCCATTTTCCATACAATTTCATCTGGAGTGTTAGATGCCAGTTAGAGAGACCAATAACAYCAGCAAAGAACCCAATGCAGAAGGCAGGGGCTGTCCAGTGCTGAAACAGACTGGCACAGACACCKCCAGTTATCAGAATGTGAACCTCCAAGCAGGCCAACAAAACACAACCATTACTATGACATGGACATTTTGATAGTACAATCTGCTTTTAGTTCATTCTAATCCACTTGGCAGCATTGKACAAACATTTTACAGCAGAATTCTTTGTAAGAAAGGGATAGCACTGTCCRGATAACACTGCTTACTATGCTCAAGACTTTAAATAGTGACAAATACTGTATTTTTTCATCCCAAACCGTACCGTCACAYCCTGCGATGTAGACATTGACTCCAATGCGTAGGAACTCTTTAATGACCTGTAGAGGACAGAGGGGGATAGATTAGTGTGACACCATGCCATTTATCTCACAGGGTTAAGCTCTGATATCACTAAACACACAAACCGTCTAAACACACAAGCACATTCCTGCACCCTGAGATTGCTACAGTAAACAGTAAACCCACAGGGCATTATTTAAAGTTGTATTCTGAGGTTGTTGAACCGGAGAAGTTTCACTTCTTTAATAAATTATGTGGAACTCAACGTACGCTGCACCTTGGTCCGTTAATTRTACAAACGACCGTGACAGTTTGACTAATGATTACACCCTAAATCAGCTAGATGCATGCAAGATTGTGCGATGCAGTATTGAATGTGTCATTGTCTGTCACCTTGATAATTCTCATTTTTCTCTCGATCAGTGTTGTAAACTGTCCTGATGGGTACAGAGAAAAGTTTTGTATCATGTAGTAGCCTAAACCTATCYCTGTTAKATTGAGCTGGGTGAATGGAAAATGAATGACAATCATCCAACTGTGATAGTAATAAGGCCATGTTCATAAAAAAACAATAGTCCTCCCTCATCTTAAACGTCACCGACCTCCACTGAACCATACAGAGGATATTTGTTCCTTTAGTTGTGTCATTTGTGCATTGTCATGAGCTGGGGCACTGTGTATAAGCTGTGACATGATGCCTCGTCATACAGTAGATCACTAGCTCAAATGACGTCAGAAAGATGACTCACTATAACACTGTAGTAAGGGATCTTTTGTCTTTGAATGAACTGTAGTCTGTAAAATCTATTCTATAGAATATCATATGGATGGTACCAGTAGTAGAGTTCGACCTACCAGTCTGAGGGACTTGACGGCCACCACGTCTAGGAAGGAAACGGCTGAAAAGTCCAATACTAGGCTGTGGATCTGGACCTTAGGTACCGACACCCTGACTGGTAGCTCCATGGCCCAATCCACACGGACCTCCACCTCTGGCACAGGCCAATCCCCGTCCTCCACCTGCCCGGACTCCCGCCCACTGTCCCGCTCGCTCTCGAAACCCTTGTTGTCGACACCCAGGGAGACCTCGGATACCACCTCCCCGGTCTGGGGGAACGGATGTTCAACCAATCAATCAACCAATCAATCAATCAATCAATCAGTCAAATGTAGTTCCACAACCAATCATAAAATCCTAACTGGTTACCAGGTACTGGAGCTCACATTACAGAGCAAAACTAAATGAGTGTAAAGGATTGAAAGGAGACTGAAGATGGAAAAAGATTCTGAGCTGAACAGATGAATGTTATCAATAATCAGACTGTATCGTACCTCTGTCGCCCTCAGTTTCCCTTTCTTTATGAGTTTGTGAATCTTCTTGAGGGCCTTATTCCTCTTCTTGAACACTCTGACAGAGTCAAACCCCACCTGCATGTCAAAGGTCAAATGCACAACAAACTTTCATCTTGCCTGCTTGTAGAATGAGGCCTATCCACAATCTATACAATCTATACAATGTCAAGGGGAAATATAATGAGCTCAATCACCGTGGCTCTCAATCGCTCTTTGAAGTAGTCAATGTTGGCAAAGTAGATGGGAGCATTGCACTTAAAAATCTTAATTCCGGGAACTTCTGCAATCTGAAAGAGGAAGGCCTAATTATTGCATTTATTTCTGGCWTCCATTTDTGGTATATATTAATTAGAGTTCAAACATATCAGATGTCTTACATTCTTGTAGTCTTTCATGTTCCTGTATATGTTTGTGCCGGGTATGTTTCCAAGTGTAGAGCATGCAGGACTATGAATGAAGAGGAAAATATATTTTTTATAAATAAAATATATTTTTCTTAGTGCCATCCTCATCATTTCTATTTTGTAGACAGACAATATAAATAATGACAGTTTAAACTAGGACACATCAAGCATATGGATCCTATAATGTTTTTGTAGTTATTTTTTTATGCTTATTTGTTTTATGTTATACATCAGTGGGTTTGGGAAAGGTGATATTTCTAATGACAAGAGCTGAAGACTTCAAAGCCATCCTAATAGCCTTTGATTACAGAAGAGGCCTGCTCAGTGTTACTCATAGTCTCGCCGACTGATGTTTATAGACTCTTATCTACACAGCGGTGAAGAGCACGTGGTCAAACACGCGAGCCAGGGAAATCTTTTGATCTTGTACACAACAATATCTACATCAAAATATGACATCTAAACTAGGCCTTCACAGAATGCATCTAGTATGTGATTGGTACTATGTAGTGTGTTACGTGCTATAGGTGTTATGTGTCACTCACAACTGTGTCCTGACCACCACAGTTCCCATCTCAAACACCAGGCCAGCCAGCAGTCCCACGTCCAGTCCCAACACCACAGAAGCCAGGCAGGTCGCCAGCCAGATGAACTGGGAAAAGAACAAGTTTCAGCTTTAACTTTTGATGAGATCCAGCAGAGAAAGTCRGAGTACAATTGTTACATTGAAGTGAAATAGAGTGGATTGGGTGACATCAATACACTCTAAGGTATCTTTCCTGCCAGTGATTACATGAAAAGTTATTCCATGTACACCAAGTACTACAGTACTTCAGGGGATTGAATGTGGATGGTGCTCTACAGTGTTACTCACACAGTCTGCTCTGTTCTGTCTCCACAGTGTGGGCACCTCTGTCACCTGCATGAACATTCCCTTCAGGTTGGCGATGACGATGGCTGCCAGCACTGACTGTGGGASCAATACAGAGCTGGATCAGTTGTGTTAGTCTACATCAATCCCATTTCACACTCTGCATTATCATTGAGCCCTTTCCTCACCTTCTGCAGGGGTTCCAAGAGGTGCCCCAGAGCCAGGATCACAATCATTACCATCACAGCTGAGATTATACCAGCCATCTGTAGGAGTAGTACACACGTTTGTAACGGCACCCTGTTATTGTGTGTGTCTGTGTTTTTCTTACCTATAAGTACTGTATAGTGTACCTGACTCTTGCCACCGGTGCTCTCCTGTACAGCGGTGCGGGACAGTGCAGTGCTTGCCACAAAGCCGGAGAAGCAGCCACAGAACACATTGCTGAACCCGAACGCTATCAGCTCCTAGGTCACACAGYGAGAGAGCCTGGTCAATCTACTGCAAATGATACATGGAGCATRGCACACGTTACAGCTGAGAAACCAGTGTCAATCTGCAAATGTTGTTCTTCAACATACTGTACCTGTGCTCTGCAGTGATGTCATAGAGACTAGGGCCTGATTTAGAAAACATTTGCATTGGTGCTAATTTGCAATATACAAATCCGGATTTGGTAGGGAGTGTTGAGTTACTGTAAACCCATTGAATGAAGCATTTAAGTGATACTTACTATCAAAACCAACACAGTGTTTTAGTGGTGTACTGACTATGTGTGTGTCTGTGTGGAGTGACTCCAAAAAAATAGATTTTGGCCACAATACTCACATTGTTTCAGAGAGACATTAGGAAGGTCATATTAAACTCTTGGTTATAGACACTCTTACATCACAGGTCGACTCCCACAGCGTGAGAGAAATTCTGCTTTGGGAAAGAACATGATTGGCAGGAAGTTTGGAATGTACAACACACACACAAACACACACACACACACACCTGATTGCCATCGATGGTGTAGTCGTGTTTTGCAGCGTATACCTTGGCCACAGAGACGGCCACTGCATAGCCCACTACCGCTGTAGAGAAACTAGAACCCAGAATGTTCCACAGCAGCTCTATGTTGGGGGGCTGAGCTGGAGCAAACCTGTGGGACAAACACCCCACAAGTTACATTGGGAAACATCTTTTTTTACAGTTTTGATATTGTGTTTGATTTAGGAAGTGTACAGTACTCAATTTAACAGAATTTACATTTACATTACATTTACATTTACATTTGTTGAATTTAACTCATATTGTTATTTAAATAGTCTTTCAAATTATGTTTGGTATTGTTGGGAACGTTTCTCCATGCCATTTGTTGATATTATTGTTGGAARCATTTGTTAATACTCTGACGGTAACACTACAAGCCAAGGCAGTCTGGTTTGGATAGCACCTGCTGAATGACTTAGGAGGAGGAGGAGGAGCATACGATTCTGTCAATAAAAAACTCCAGAACATCCTCTGCTTGGGGACAGGAAACAGGAAGTGCCACAGGAAGGGCTCTCACCCCCTGGGGATGCTGTGCACAATGCTGGCGTCGTAGCGTGACTCCAGCTCAATGGCGTAGGAGATCCCAGCGGCAACCACGGTCTGGGAGAGAGGGGGGTGGATTGGGGTGGAGATAGAGACAGTTGGACACAGGAGAGGTGAGAGATGATGAGTTACTGTCAGGCTAGTGGGTGTAGCTGGTGTAGAAAGTCAGGCGCAGGAGAGCAGAGATGAGTGAAACAACACACTTTACTCGACAGCACAAAGTAAAACAATTTACGAAGTGAAAAAGAACGGTTGCCACAAAACATGGGTGATAAACAGCACCCGGTACAAACCAGCCGGAACATTCCGAAACCTGAACAAAGAACAATCACACACAAAGACATGGGGGAAACAGAGGGTTAAATACATGACCAGTAATTGGGAAATGAAAACCAGGTGTGTGGAAAAACGAGACAAAACAAATGGAAAATGACAAATGGATCGGCGATGGCTAGAAGACCGGTGACGTCGACCGCCGATCACTACCCGAACAAGGAGAGGCATCAACTTCGGCCGAAGTCATGACAGTTACTGTACACTTAAACATGTATCACACATGTAACACACACATATGGGACACAGTAGATCCATATACAYTCATTTCATCTTTAGGTTATAGTTATTTTATCACTTAGGATAATGTAACTTGGTGGAGAAGTTCTAAAATCCCCCTATTAATAGTAGCCCATGATATCCTCAGAATTCTCCGTAAACCCTATACATGTTTGGATATTCTGCATTTCATAGAATCTCAAACACGGATCATTTCACAACAGTAAAATATTGACCGTGAGCCATTCCATTTCCTACCACAATCACTTCGATGGGGATGGGGACGGGAATCTTGTGCCGGAATTTGGTGTTGACCTCTTTTACAGCCATGACGATGACAATGGTGAGCAGCCCGGCCACCAGGTCAGCTATGTTGGTTTGTCTGATGTTGGTAAACACATCGATGAGCATCTAAACAGAAGAATTGGTCATGTTTGGTGATCTTTATGTCTGACTCTATCCCTGAGATGTGCATTTTGTTTAATGCAAAGCAGGCCATCAAATGAATCTAGTTGGATAGAATGACCACTAAATAGAAAGCTCTTTTGTTGTTATTTTGTCAATAACCATGTGTTATTTGATGGAAAGAATATTCTAGGCTGTTTAAAAAATATAATTTTTTCATTAATTCTCCGACACTAACAGCCTATCAAAAGGGATCTAGACAGATGTCCTTCTACAGTGTGTTTTAGAGTATTAGACCCTCACGTAGAGGATGGAGAAGCAGCCGCTGTGGTTGTTAGTGGGGACGGAGAGGACTATCTTCAGCTGGGAGATGAGGACGTGGAAGGCAGCAGCTGTGGTGAAGCCGCCCACCAGGGGGTCTGACAGGTAACGGACCAGGAAGCCCACCTGGAGCAGCCCCATTACCACCTGTATGGGGAGGAACACCTGGTCACCATGGAGATACAGTAGACCACATGACTTGACCAACAAAAACTCTGGATCCAAGTTAAAGGCTATCAGGCCCCAGAGTTGTTCCTCAAGACCTTATATTAATATGAACAGAATGATATRAGATCATTGTGGGACATCAATGTCTTCCTCTTTGCACTGAATCTTTAACTCAATAATTACCTGGAACAGCCCGACCAGCACAGTCATGGAGGATGCCACCATGATCCTCTGGGCCTCCATGGTCTCCACGTCCACCACAATCCCATCAGCCTTTGTTCCATTCACAGCGGTGCCATTCCCAGGAAGCAGGAAGTGGTCATCGGGGGCGAGGGTCAACACGACAGAGCCTACCATTAGACAGGTGACAGGGAAGGGACCTGAGGGGTGGAGAACAGGCAAGGGAGACACCTGATAAGTGCACACGCAATTGATGCCAACTTTGTAAATGCATTGTTACATATACGACTTGATAAGTCTCTGCCTCATTCATTAAACGTCCAATCACAGGAGATGGATGAGTTCATTAGTCATTGGTCAATGGTCAGTCCAGGTGTCTGTCAGGTGAAGGGGCGGGCCCTACCTACAGAGATGTGTCTGGAGGTGCCCAGCAGGAAGTAGGTGAGGATGGGGAAGAAGGCAGAGTAGAGTCCATAGACTGGAGCCACGGACACAAGCAGGGCATAGGCCAGCCTGGAGAGGACACAAGGAAATTAAAACCCCAGGAAATGAGCAGTGTTAGTTTCCTCAACGTCTGTATGAGAATTGACGAGTGTCCAACTGCAGCCTGACATGTTTACCTCTGTCAAGATTTTGATGGACTCTGCAGTTTTCAAACAGCTATGTTACTTCAAAGAGCACTAAACAAAACTGTGCTAGCTGAAATGGTTCCAAAGCAGCTTTGCCATGGGTGATTAACAGTAGCGAGGAAAGACGCCATTTGGTCCCACTGCGATAATCAAAAAGTTTGCTATTTGTGGAATCTACACTTCGACTACAGTCGGTGTTGAGAAACACTGGGACACACCGTTGTAAACTGCACACCAGACCAGTGCCTAACACAGAGATGACAGTCACTGGGAAGCCACTCTCTTAGTGGGTATCTGGAGAGCGAGTTCAATGACAGGAAAGGACTCCTTTCACAAACCTTCAGCGGGCCTGCCTATCTGAGCAGCTGCATGTGGAACAAAACACATATTTAATCGTCAAACATTATTAACAGTCAGCATAGATACAGGACACAGACAGAACCAGACAGACAGACAGACAGACAACAGGACAGACAGGACAGACAGACAGACAGACAGACAGACAAGACAGACAGACAGACAGACAGGACAGGACAGGACAGACAGGACAGACAGACAGACAGACAACAGACAGAACAGACAGACAGGACAAAGACAGACAGACAGACAGACAGACGACAGACAGACAGACAGGACAGACAGACAGACAGACAGACAGGACAGACAGACAGACAGACAGACAGACAGACAGACAGACAGACAGACCGACTTCTTCACAGCCAAAACTTTTGGGCCTGTCTTTCCTTTCAGTTAAGAGCTACTAAAGACCCTGTCAAAACTGAACCCACCAGGTGCGCTGGGAGTCTGTTCCCTAGGGTCCTCTCCTCCCGCCTGCCTCTTCGTTGTCCTCCTCAAACGTGGGGTTGGAGTAGATGGGTCTGGACACGGTGTATGGGTACAGGTTCTCTGGAGGGAGGGCATCCATACCGCTCCGACTGCTGAGGAGACAGACATGACGGAGATGTTTACATGGAACACAACCAGTGAGCACCAGTGCCTTCCCTTATGAAGTGTAAACATCTTGAGTTMGAAAGAGTTTCTGAAGATTTGCATGACAGAGAGATATAGATTTGCGTGACAGAGAGATATACAATGGGATAAAGCTGGTCTTTTTCTTTTTTTTAAATTTAACAATCTTCATTAGGAGCTGTCATTTTTATTGTGAGTAACTGCAGTTTCATTAGATTTTTTTCTTCAGTTTTGTCCTCCGTTATGTGAGTGATCTTACGGTCCCATTCAATCAAACCTGGCACTTCCAGGTTATTGAGAAAGCCTGTTTGAATGTATATGCTGTTCTCACTTTTATTTCTCTCTGCTTGTCACCATATATTTTGGGGAATGGCACACATAGTCAGCCAGTGAAACGTTTGCTTTATCTTATCAAGTGTGAATTATAATGACACAATTGTTTAGTTACAATTAAACAAAGTAGCGACCTGATATAGCGACTGCAGCAAAAACAGTTGTCAGATCTAGCTGGGGATCCTCCTCCATGTTTTTTCTCTAAGAGGCCATTTGATTTGTGTCTTTCCAAAACAGTCAATAGAATATAATTCATTACATGAGGTCTGAGCTTATCGCCACTATTACTCTAAGGTCAAAGGTCTGTGACCTCAGCAAATACACAAACAGGACAGTCACGTTAGGCTATAGTATCCATGATCCAAAATTAGCACATCTTGTCATGTTATTCAGGTTCTTTGAGAGGAAAACTCCCTCATACTTTGATTGCTCCAGAGTGTTACAATGGGACAGTTAGACAAAGTTTTGGTCATAAGATCTCTCTCTGTGTTTTTGAGCCAGAAGTACTGCGTGTTTCAGCATCGCACCATAGCCAAGAGCATCCTTAGCTTGATCTCACCCCAAAGCTGTCACTAAGGAACAGGGTTACCAACGACATAGCTGTGCCAGGCTAAGAATACATCCAAAACACCAGAGTAAAATCTGGGGAAAGCTAACACCAGATTATTAAATATATTTTTTAAAGCGCATGTTAGTCTGCAAGTGAATAAGTTACACTTCTATSACATAGGAAAACACTGGATGGCTGTGTAGGGGTGGGTCTGATATTCTACACCTAATATGACACCAGAGGCTTGAGTGAAAGATGGAGTTTGTGTTCAACAAAGAACAGACTCTCTCTTTCAGTGGATCAGAACAGTGGATCAGAACCAGAGTTCGGGGATTGTCCCCCAATCAAAACCATTGTAAGTCACTTGGAATAAAAGGATCAGCTAAATGGCATGTATTATTGTAATTGTTATATAAAGGCCACCACCACAGGGCTTTCAAAAGGTGCACTACAGACCAACTTAGATATCCCTCTTTGATAACCTCTATTTTAATTCAGTGTTTCATTTTAGGATATTTTTATTTCTATTACTTTCATAATTTTCTGATAATGTCTGAAGAACTGTGTTCACAATTTGACCATGATCTTTGTCCAGTTCGTTTTGCTGTTGGATGACCACACAGTTACATAAATATTTACAAATCCACGTGTCACAAATTAAAACATTAAAAAAAATCATTCTACATCTCCAAAATGATTGTGTCATAATCACTTACCGGATCTCCTTGGGTAGTTGTTCTATATTCCAGATTGTTGCTCCTTTTCAAAAGTGGATAGCAAAAGTACATCCCACGAGTTGACCACAAACATTACACATCCTCTTAGGACATTGAAGACAAATTCTTCAATGTCATAGCCTCCTTCTCTTCTCTCTCTCTCTCTCTCTCTCCTCTCTCTCTCTTTTAGAGTTCCCCCATCCCGCTGTGTGTGTGTGGTGTGTTTGCGTGTGTACGTGTACGTTGTGTGGTAAGGCTTATATGAGGGGGGGGTTGGGGGGAGGTCGGGAGCAAGAGGGTTAAGGGGTATTGTGTTTCCGAGTGGTTGCCGGTGAAGGAAGCACAAGGGACTATTAGAATCTACAGAGCCCACCTTAAAAATTCTGCCAAGGGTTGGCTGTGTGTGTGTGTGTGTGGTGTGTGTGTGTGTGTTGTGTGTGTGTGTGTGGGTGTGTTGTGTTGTGTGTGTGTGATGTGTGTGTGTGTGTGTGTGTGTGTGTGTGTGGGTGTGTGGTCGGTGTGCATCTATAGTTTCATGTTGACCTGTGGAGGTTGTGACTGATTTACTGAAAGTGGGACTGAATACTGAACGTTATTTGACCCTGTCCTTAGTACAGAATGTTCAGGTAAGGTCTCTCACCACTACAATACTAGAACCGTGAAACAGTGTGTAGACTATGTTACCACATACTGATACATTATCATCACAGTGAAACTTGTCTAAGTCATAGAAGTACTGCCAAACGCTATTGTTTGATAAAGATCAAATGGGGTTGTTTTGTGCGTCTAGCCCTGCTATGTGTGTGCGTGTGTGTGTGTGAATGTGTGTGTGTGTGTTGGTGTGTGGTGTGTGTGTTGTGTGTGTGTGTGTGTGTGTGTGTGTGTGTGTGTGTGTGTGTGTGTGTGTGTGTGTGTGTGTTGTGTGGTGTGTGTGTGTGTGTGTGTTGTGTGTGTGGTGGTGTAAGGTTTAGGGATGGGGCTGGGGGAGTTAGGAAGGCGGAGGCGTGAGGGAGGTGTGTGTGTCCGAGTGGCTACCAGTAGAAGAAGCACAGGTGACTTCTCAGACCCCACTGTAGACCGTTCATGGAGTGGCTGTAATGTGTGTGTCGTGCGACGAGGTATAATCCTCTGACAAGTGGAGGTGTGACTGATTACTGAAAGTGGGACTGAATACACTGAGCGTACTGACCCCTGTCCTTGACAGACTGAACAGTGCTTCTTTACTGACTCAAGGCCTATCATGAAAAACAATATAAATAATTTTCCAGTATTGTGAGTTGTGACGAACTTGCTGACTTCTGTTCTATGCCAAAAAAGGCATGATTTGATAAGAATCCAAATGGTTGTTTTTGTCCAAGGCCCTGACATGTTATACAGTCAGCTAGCCTATACAATTCTGAGAACCTTTTTGACCAATTATTGCGTGTGTGTGTTGTGTGTGTGTGTGTGTGTGTGTGTGTGTGTGTGTGTGTGTGTGTGGTGTGTGGTGTGTGGTGTGTGTGTGTGGTGTGTGTGGTGGTGTGTGTCTGTGTGTCTGTGTGTAGAGGGAGGTTTAAAGATTAATTTGATTATATTTGGCTGGTTGGGTTACCCAGGCAGGTTAAGAMGATTCAATARTTAACATCATAACGTTATGACAGAGAGGTGTAGCGGTCAGGAAAGCCCAGGTCTTTTTCATTAACAGCAGCTTATCACTCTTCATTCTCCACAGGGGAGCTGTTGTGTGAGAGACTCGCTAAATCATTCCCAACCCACCCAGCGTGTAGGTCTCTGACTTCTCCTTGCAGACCACCAAGCATTGGAAGGTCTATGATACTCATATTCAAACAGCATGTTTCTAGCCAAAAGGCAAACACAGGGCTTAGTTTTAATTATACTGCAATATGCTATGCAGTATGCTCTTATTGTAGCATGTACAGGATAGTACTGCTGTCAAATTTTTCTGTTTGATCAACTGACCTRTGATCTTTAACTCCCTCTAGTGGAGATTTAAAATWCTGGTAAAACAAATTCAGACCGAAAATAACTACACTGATTCGTCTGGCTGGGGCCCCCATTATTCACCTACCTGGATGCTCTGAACACTGAACACTGAGGTGTGAGTTATGATTGTAATGTAATATGTGGTTKTCATATTGTTKAATATGTGGCCTAAGGAGGCAAATGAGAATGGCTACGCATGCTTGCTAAGTTAGTCAACAGTCACCAAAAGAAACACAGAAATAGTAGACCTTTCCCAGAAAGACAGATTTAGGGTTAAGAATACTTTTGTATACTTTTTAGCCAGTGGTTATGAAAGTAGTGCTCACGAGCCAAAAGTGGTCGCCAAAAATTGCGTACTACGTCAAATATATGCAGGTACAGTGCCTTCTGAAAGCATTCAGACACTTTGACATTTTCCACAGGTTACAGCCTTATTCTGAAATGGATTAAATCATTTTTCCCCCTCATCAATCTACACACAATACCCCATAATGACAAAGCAAAAACAGTTTTTTGACATTTTTGATCATTTATAAAAAATAAAAAAACTGAAACATGACATTTACATAAGTATTCAGACCCTTTACTCAGTACTTTGTTGATGCACCTTTGGAAGTGATTACAGCCTCAATTTTCTCGCATTCTTCTCTGCAGATCCTCTCAGGTTGGATGGGGAGTGTCGCTGCACAGCTATTTTCAGGTCTCTCCAGAGATGTTTGATCGGGTTCAAGTCCAGGCTCTGGCTGGGCCACTCAAGGACATTCAGAGACTTGTCCCGAAGCCACTCCGGCGTTGTCTTGGCTGTGTGCTTAGGGTTGTTGTCCTGTTGGAAGGTCAACCTTCGCCCCAGTCTCAGGTCCTGAGCGCTCTGGAGCAGGTTTTCATCAATGATCTCTACTTTTCTCCATTAATCTTTTCCTCGATCCTGACTAGTCTCCGAGTCCCTGCTTCTGAAAAACATCCCCACAGCATGATGCTGCCACCACCATGCTTCACCGTAGGGATGGCGTCAGGTTTATTTCAGATGTGACGCTTGGCATTCAGGCCAAAGAGTTCAAACTTGGTTTCATCAGACCAGCGAATCTTTTGTCAAACAGCAAGCGGGCTGTCATGTGCCTTTTACTGAGGAGTGGCTTCCGTCTGGCTACTCTACCGTAAAGGCCTAATTGGTGGAGTGCTGCAGAGATGGTTGTCCTGGAAGGTTCTCCCATCTCCACAGAGGAACTCTAGAGCTCTGTCAGAGTGACTATCAGGTTCTTGGTCACCTCCCTGACCAAGGTTCTTCTCCCCCGATTGCTCAGTTTGGCCGGGCGGCCAGCTCTAGGAAGAGTCTTGGCGGTTCCAAATTTCTTCAATTTAAGAATGATGGAGGCCACTGTGTTCACTGCTGCAGAAATTGTTGGTACCCTTCCCCCAGATCTGTGCCTTGACACAATCCTGTCTCGGATCTCTACAGACAATTCCTTCGACCTCATGGCTTGTTTTTTGCTCTGTCAACTTGCTCTGTCAACTATGTCAACTATGGGACCTTATATAGACAGGTGTGTGCCTTTCCAAATCATGTCCAGTCAATTAAATCCACCACAGGTGGACTCTAATCAAGTTGTAGAAACATCTCAAGGATGATCAATGGAAACAGGATGCACCCGAGCTCAATTTAGAGTCTCATAGCAAGGGTCTGAATACTTATGTAAATAAGGTATTTCTGTTATTTGGTTGTAATAAATTTGCTAAAATGTCTAAAAACCTGTTTTCACTTTGTCATTATGGGGTATTGTCTGAAGATTGCTGAGGAAATTGTTGTATTTAATACATTTTTGAATAAGGCTGTAACGTAACAAAATGTGGAAAAAGTAAACAGGTCTGAATCATTTCCGAAGGCACTGTATGTGCACCACGTCATTACTCTCTCTCTCTAGCTCTACTGTATGTGCATCTTGCTAGCTGACACTCAAATGGTAAGGGACTAAAGCTCATTGGCTAGAACTCGAATTGCTAGGGGCTGGCCCACGTGGGGGAAAATGTAGGGAAATTGGCGCTGCAAAGCTTCCAGTTAAAAGTAACTTTCAAGCTAGGGATTTTGTGGATAATTGAGTTAAGTATTTCTGCTCGTAGAAATACACATTGACATATCCAGCCCAAAGCGAGAGGTTTAAAACGTACTTACTAGTTGGCAAAGTTCCGGGGTGTGCCAACTGAGATTTACCCATGATTTCCCTGATTGCAAAGCCTTGATTTACCAATCAAATGAGGAGCATACACATCAGCTTGTCTATCACCATGGTGATATTAACTCTAGTCTTGGTCATATGCCAACAGAAGAATATCGAATTGTAATTTGAAT
Organism: Salvelinus sp. IW2-2015; assembly: GCF_002910315.2. Taxonomy (NCBI): domain Eukaryota; kingdom Metazoa; phylum Chordata; class Actinopteri; order Salmoniformes; family Salmonidae; genus Salvelinus; species Salvelinus sp. IW2-2015. Next base: position 5,656,633 of record NC_036840.1, on the reverse strand, counting down.
ATTTGATGATGCCAACCAGAAGTTAAATTGTATTTTTACTAATGGGATATTACAAGCACTTTCTTACTGTATAACAACTTGTGTACTTCATGACTAATATTTTGGTGTCAAAAAGCATTATTTTAAATAAATGTACATAGTACATTTCAAATCATGTCAACATTATGACTTACAGTATCCTTTGACAACCGTTTAGGTGCATTTATTTAACATCAATGTCTGTGTCTTTCAAGACATTTTTAGGAAATGTGATATTAACAATATATCATCATATTATTACATACTATGCTAAATTACACATACTTTACTCAATGTACATAAGTGGAGTCTCCCATTCAGGTTGTTTGATTTACCATATTGGGACATAAACACACTCTTGGTGGGTCCACTCCTTCTAGAAGGATCTGGACAAGAGGAATACCTATGTAAGAATGCTGTTCATCGACTACAGCTCAGCATTTAACACCATAGTACCCTCRAAACTCATCATTAAGCTCCAGACCTTGGGTCTCGACACCGCCCTGTGCAATTGGGTACTGGACTTTCTGACGGGCTGCCCCCAGGTGGTGAGGGTAGGAAACAACATCTCCACCCTGCTGATCCTCAACACTGGGGCCACAAGGGTGCGTTCTCAGCCCTCTCCTGTACTCCCTGTTCACCCATGACTGTGTGGCCATGCACGCTTCCAACTCAATCATCAAGTTTGCAAACGACACTACAGTGGTAGGCTTGATTACCAACAACGACAAGACGGCCTACAGGGAGGAGGTGAGGGCCCTCGGAGTGTGGTGTCAGGAAAACAACCTCACACTCAACGTCAACAAAACAAAGCAGATGATCGTGGACTTCAGGAAACAGCAGAGGGAGCACCCCCTATCCACATCGACGGGACAGTAGTGGAGAAGGTGGAAAGTTCTAAGTTCCTCGGCGTACACATCACTGACAAACTAAAATGGTCCACCCACACAGACAGTGTGGTGAAGAAGGCGCAACAGCGCCTCGTCAACCTCAGGAGGCTGAAGAAATTTGGCTTGTCACCCAAAACACTCACAAACTTTTACAGATGCACAATTGAGAGCATCCTGTCGGGCTGTATCACCGCCTGGTATGGCAACTGCRCCGCCCACAACCGTAAGGCTCTCCAGAGGGTAGTGAGGTCTGCACAACGCATCACCGGGGGCAAACTGCCTGCCCTCCATGACACCTACACCACCCGATGTCACAGGAAGGCCAAAAAGATCATCAAGGACAACAACCACCCGAGCCACTGCCTGTTCACCCCGCTATCATCCAGAAGGCAAGGTCAGTACAGGTGCYTCAAAGCTGGGACCGAGAGACTGAAAAACAGCTTCTATCTCAAGGCCATCAGACTGTTAAACAGCCATCACTAACATTGAGTGACTGCTGCCAACATACTGACTCAAATCTCTAGCCACCTTAATAATTAAAATTTGGATGTAATAAATGTATCACTAGCCACTTTAAACAATGCCACTTAATATAATGTTTACATACCCTACATTACTCATCTCATATGTATATACTGTACTCTAACCATCTACTGCATCTTGCCTATGCCGTTCGGCCATCGCTCATCCATATATTTATATGTACATACTCTTATTCATTCCTTACACTTGTGTGTATAAGGTAGTTGTTGTGAAATTGTTAGATTACTTGATAGATATTACTGCATGGTCGGAACTAGAAGCACAAGCATTTCGCTACACTCGCGTTAACATCTGCAAACCATGTGTATGTGAACAATACAATTTGATTTGATTTGATTTCAGCAAGTCAACAGGGAGGAGGCTTGATGAGGTTGACTGACACAAGGGTGTGTTCAAAGAAGGAGGAGATCAGATCCTCTTTCTAAACACTTCAGCTACAGTACTTCTCCACCTGTCTGCTCATCAAAACCAAACAAGCCTTTGAGAGAGAGAGGAGGAGCCAGAAAGGTGGGTTTCATTTTACTTTTACTAATGAGATATTACAAGCACTTTCTTACTGTATATCTTACATCATGACTGATATTTTGAAAGTTATTACTTACAAATACAGTGGGGTGAACAAGTATTTGATACACTGCCGATTTTGCAGTACTCCAACTTACAAAGCATGTAGAGGTCTGTAAATTTATCATAGGTACACTTCAACTGTGAGAGACGGAATCTAAAACAAAAATGCAGAAAATCACATGTATGATTTTTAAGTAATTCATTTGCATTTATTGCATGACATAAGTATTTGATCACCTACCAACCAGTAAGAATTCCGTCTCTCACAGACCTGTTAGTTTTTCTTTAAGAAGCCCCCTTGTCTCCACTCATTACCTGTATTAACTGCACCTGTTTGAACTCGTACCTGTATAAAAGACACCTGTGCCACACACTCAATCAAAACAGACTCCAACCTCCCACAATGGCCAAGACCAGAGAGCTGTGTAAGGAAATCAGGGCTAAAATTGTAGACCTGCACAAGGCTGGGATGGGCTACAGGACAATAGGCAAGCAGCTTGGTGAGAGGCAACAACTGTTGACGCAATTATTAGAAAATGGAAGAAGTTGAAGAGACGGTCAATCACACCTCGTCTGGGCTCCATGCAAGACTCACCTCGTGGGGCATCAATGATCATGAGGAAGGTGAGGGATCAGCCCAGAACTACACGGCAGGACCTGGTCAATAACCTGAAGAGAGCTGGGACCCAAGTCTCAAAGAAAACCATTAGTAACACACTACACCGTCATGGATTAAAATCCTGCAGCGCACGCAAGGTCCCCGTGCTCAAGCCAGCGCATGTCCAGGCCCGTCTGAAGTTTGCCAATGACCATCTGGATGATCCAGAGAGGAATGAGAGAAGGTCATGTGGTCTGATGAGACAAAAATAGAGCTTTTTGGTCAACTAACCACTCGCCGTGTGGAGGAAGAAGAAGATGAGTACAACCCCAAGAACACCATCCCAACCGTGAAGCATGGAGGTGGAAACATCATTCTTTGGGGATGCTTTTCTGCAAAGGGACAGGACGACTGCACCGTATTGAGGGAGGATGGATGGGGCCATGTATCGTGAGATCTTGGCCAACAACCTCCTTCCCTCAGTAAGAGCATTGAAGATGGGTCGTGGCTGGTGGTCTTCCAGCATGACAATGACCCGAAACACACAGCCAGGGCAACTAGGAGCGGCGGCCGTAAGAAGCATCTCCAAGGTCCTGGAGTGGCCTAGCCAGCTCCCAGACCTGAACCAATAGAAAATCTTTGGAGGGAGCTGAAAGTCCGTATTGCCAGCGACAGCCCCGAAACCTGAAGGATCTGGAGAAGGTCTGTATGGAGGAGTGGGCCAAAATCCCTGCTGCAGTGTGTGCAAACCTGGTCAAGAACTACAGGAAACTTATGATCTCTGTAATTGCAAACAAAGTTTCTGTACAAATATTAAGTTCTGCTTTTCTGATGTATCAAATACTTATGTCATGCAATAAAATGCAAATTAATTACTTAAAAATCATACAATGTGATTTTCTGGATTTTTGTTTTAGATTCCGTCTCTCACAGTTGAAGTGTACCTATGATAAAAATTACAGACCTCTACATGCTTTGTAAGTAAGAAAACCTGCAAAATCGGCAGTGTATCCAATACTTGTTCTCCCCACTGTATGTCCAGTTTGGATCCCAGTGGRTCTCATAATGGGATATTTATCAAGAACAAAATAAGTCAGAAAATAAGTTTTGTTGCTGCATATGTAAAGGGATTATGTATTGACATATAATATTGCAACAACATACTAACAATCATTTTATCATATCACTAATCACTTCATCAATGACATAGAGCGCTGTATTCTGCCTAAATATCCTTTGGTTCACACAGTCCGCAGCTAAACCCACTACAATGACACACCAGATTATGTATCACTTTGTCAAATATTGGCATTACAGAATATTTGTTCCTGAGGATTCAGAGGAAGAATTTGAGCAAAAAACAAGTTTTCCTGTAAAGGTGACAGACAAATGTCAAGTTAGTCCTGAATGCAATCAAAATCATCCCAAACAATATATTTTATGTAACAATATGTATATTTAAAAGCATCACAAAAATTGTGAGGACAGAAGTGCGGGAGAAAGGTTGAATCCAGCCACTTCAGTCACTCTTTCCAAGAGTATCAGACTCTATTTGCCTAGTTAAATCCACTGGCTATTTTACATAGCTTTTACATTAATCTCGGCACCCAGAACCAAATCAGCTACTCAATGTTAAGGCTGTCACGAGAGACTTCTTTTTCATAACAGTTTGCATTCATTACCTCTTTTCTCTATCACAAAATCCTAATATTATCTTGTCTCCATAAAAGGTTTTCTAAAACAGACAAACACCTTCTTAACCTTTTGCATATTTTCAGTGGCAATGTGGCTCCCAACAGTGTTGGTATTGTTTCTGGGTAAGAATTGTATTATCTTTTCCCCAACATCTTTAAAGTAAAAATAGCACKTAATTTAGACCTTGAATACTGACCACAGTATGTTGATATAGTTACCTTGCTCTACTGTGACACATATCCATGTTTTTATACCTCACTATCTATGTAGTTATACATGTGTAACAGATTCAACYTAGACATMACTTTTTGGGGTCTTTCTTGTTCAATTTACGGTATTGGAATGTTTAGACTGTATTCTTTGCCCAGGTGCTGCACCAGACCTCTTCTTCAGCCAGCAGTCCTTCCGTGACGTCAGAGCAGTCGAACCATGTGAGTTTACATGCTTATATGCTATAGAAGACGTGTCCGTCATGGTTTAGTGTAAATAATCTAATATTGTAATATTGAGTACGAACAAGGCCATTTCTGTCATTTCTTGGTAGTCTATCTTTTTAATAATTTATTAGTAATCCAAATAAACCACATTTGCCACTATTCAACAGCTCACTGCTCAGAGGGATTCATGGTTGACAAAGACTTTTACAATAACAACATTCTGATGGTGTATGAACGGGACCTACATCATTGCCAGCTTGCCTGCACTCAGAACCCTGGGTGTTCCTACTTCAGCTACGTGGTTAAAGAGTACAATCTATTTGAGTATTTGGGTTGTCTGTTTGAGTGGTGGTCACCAGGTCACCACATTTGTTCTGGTAAATACTGTAGTTGAGGGATGGGGCTGGAGAAATGTCAGCAGTCGTAAATACAAAGCTATGGATTCATGGACTGACTATTCATGAGATCAAAATGATATACAATATTTGTTTACAAATACATTGTTTACAAAAAAATGTGTTAAACAGAGACATGACAGAAGTGCATCAGTATTTTCTTTTACTTTCAAAACAGATTCCGCTGCTATCAGAAGTATTCAGATGGTCAACCAACTATGATAAACAATCCAAAAGTCATATCTGGTTACTCTAGGAAGGGCTGCAGTAAAGGTATGGACTAATCTAACCTACTGTACAAATAGTACTTACAACTGTTAAACAAATAAGAAGGAAAATAACAAATAATTAAAGAGCAACAATAAAACAACAGTAACGAGGCTATATACAGGCCCTCCCCCGTCCTGCTTTCGGAAAAGCTGACCACGACTCCATTTTGTTGCTCCCTGCCTACAGACAGAGACTAAAACAGGAAGTTCCCGCGCTCAGGTCTGTTCAACGCTGGTCCGACCAATCTGATTCCACGCTTCAAGATTGCTTCGATCACGTGGATTGGGATATGTTCCGCATTGCGTCAAACAACAACATTGACGAATACGCTGATTCGGTGAGCGAGTTTATTAGCAAGTGCATCGGCGATGTCGTACCCACAGCAACTATTAAAACATTCCCAAGCCAGAAACCGTGGATTGATGGCAGCATTCGCCGAAACTGAAAGCGTGAACCACTGCTTTTAACCAGAGCAAGGTGACCAGAAACATGACCGAATACAAATAGTGTAGCTATTCCCTCCGCAAGGCAATCAAACAAGCTAAGCGGCAGTATAGGGACAAAGTAGAGTCGCAATTCAATGGCTCAGACACAAGAGGTATGTGGCAGGGTCTACAGTTAATCACGGATTACAAAAAGAAAACCAGCCCCGTTGCAGACCAGGATGTCTTGCTCCCAGACAGACTAAACAACTTCTTTGCTCGCTTTGAGGACAATACAGTGCCACTGACATGGCCCGGTACCAAAACCTGCGGACTCTTCTTCACTGCAGCCGAAGTGAGTAAATCATTCCAACGTGTTAACCCTCGCAAGGCTGCAGGCCCAGACAACATCCTCAGCTGTAGAACTTTCTGAGGAGCTGAGGACCCATGCCAAATCTTTTCAGTCTCCTGAGGGGGAATAGGCGTTGTCGTTCCCTCATCACAACTGTCTTGGTGTGTTTGGACCATGATAGTTCATTGGTGATGTGGACACCAAGGAACTTGAAGCTCTCAACCTGCTCCACTACAGCCCCGTCGATGAGAATGGGGGTGTGCTCGTCCCTCCTTTTCCTGTAGTCCACAATCATCTCCTTTGCCTTGATCACGTTGAAGGAGAGGTTGACATCTTGGCACCACATGGCCAGGTCTCTGACCTCCTCCCTATAGGCTGTCTCATTGTTGTCTGTGATCAGGATTACCACTGTTGTGTCGTCGACAAACTTAATGATGGTGTTGGAGTCATGCTTGGCTATGCAGTCATGGGTGAACAGTGAGTACAGGAGTGGACTGAGCATGCACCACTGAGGGGCCATCGTGTTGAGGATCAGCGTAGCGGATGTGTTGTTACCTACCCTTACCACCTGGGGGGGGGGGGCTTCAGGAAGTCCAGGATCCAGTGGCAGAGGGAGATGTTTAGTCCCAGGGTCCTTAGCTTATTGATGAAAATTACAGGCCTCTCTCATCTTTTTAAGTGGGAGAACTTGCACAATTGGTGGCTGACTAAATACTTTTTTGCCCCACTGTATGTGTCCCTTTTGTTCAGGTGGGAAAGGGCAGTGTGGAGTGCAATAGAGATTGCATCATCTGTGGATCTGTTGGGGCGGTATGCAAATTGGAGTGGGTCTAGGGTTTCTGGGGTGATGGTGTTGATATGAGCCATGACCAGCCTTTCAAAGCACTTCATGGCTACAAACGTGAATGCTACAGGTCGGTAGTCGTTTAGGCAGGTTACCTTAGTGCTCTTGGGCACTGGGACTATGGTGGTCTGCTTAAACATGTTGGTATTACAGACTCAGACAGGGAGAGGTTGAAAATGTCAGTGAAGACACTTGCCAGATGGTCAGCGCATGCTCGCAGTGCACGTCCTGGTAATCTGTCTGACCATGCGGCCTTGTGAATGTTGACCTGTTTAAAGGTCTTACTCACATCAGCTGCGGAGAGCATGATCATACAGTCTTCCGGAACAGCTGGTGCTCTCATGCATGTTTCAGTGTTATTTGCCTCGAAGCGAGCATAGAGGTAGTTTAGCTTGTCTGGTAGGCTTGTGTCAGTGGGCAGCTCTCGGCTGTGCTTCCCTTTGTAGTCTGTAATGGTTTGCAAGCCCTGCAACATCCGACGAGTGTCAGAGCCGGTGTAGTTCGATTCAGTCTTAGTCCCGTATTGACACTTTTCCTGTTTGATGGTTCGTCGGAGGGCATAGCGGGATTTCCTATAAGCTTCCAGGTTACAGTCCCGCTCCTTGAAAGCAGSAGCTCTAGCCTTTAGCTCAGTGCGGATGCTGCCTGTAATCCATGGCTTCTGGTTGGGGCATGTACGTACAGTCACTGTGGGGACGACATCATCGATGCACTTATTGATGAAGCCAGTGACTGATGTGGTGTACGCCTCAATGCCATCGGAAGAATCCCGGAGCATATTCCAATCTGTGCTAGCGAAACAGTCCTTTAGCTTAGCATCTGCATCATTTGACCCCTTCCGTATTGACTGAGTCACTGGTACTTCCTGCTTTAGTTTTTGGTTGTAAGCAGGAATTAGGAGGATAGAGTTGTGGTCAGATTTGCCAAATGGAGAGCTTAGTACGTGTCTCTGTGCGGAGTAAAGGTGGTCTAGAGTTTTTTTCCCTCTGGTTGCACATGTAACATGATGGTAGAAATTAGATAAAATTGTCACGCTCTGATCTGTTTCACCTGTCTTTGTGATTGTCTCCACCCCCCTCCAGGTGTCGCCCGTCTTCCCCATTTCCCTATGTATATTTATATCTGTTTTCTGTCTGTCTGTTGCCAGTTCGTCTTGTTTGTTCAAGCCAACCAGCGTTTTGTCTCAGCTCCTGGTTTTCCCTAGTCTCTCTTTTTCTTGTCCTCCCGGTTTTTGACCTTTGCCTGTCCACTGTCTGTCTCTGACTCTGAGTCTGCCTGCCGTCCTGTACCTTGGCCTCTGCTCTGGATTATCGACCCCTGCCTGCCTTAACCTGTCGTTTGCCTGCCCCTGTGGTTATAAAAACATTGTTTGTTCAAACAGTCTGCACTTGGGCCTTACCTTGATTCCTGATAGTTACGAACTGGCCATGACTGACCCAGCAGACTTGGACCAGCTCCGCCACTCCATCTCCTCCCAAGGAGCAGTCATTGGTAGACATGAGGAGATGCTTCGGGGTCTGATGGAAGGGTTCCAGGATGTGGCCTAACATCACAACCTAGCATTGGACACTTTGCTGGAGAATTCCATGGGTTGCCTACTAGGCAGCCTACCACGACAGCCCCTCAGTAACCCAGGTGGTAGCAGCACCGTCACCCCTGATTCCCGGGAACTCTGCTTACCTCCCCCGGGGCGCTACGATGGAGATTCCAGAACCTGCCAGGCCTTTCTCTCCCATTGCTCCCTTGTTTTCGAGTTGCAGCCTTCTTCGTTCCCCTCAGACCGCTCGAAGAGTGGGTACATTACTACGCTGATGTCCGGGAGGGCACTCATCTGGGTCACGGCAGTGTAGGAGCAGCAATGGCGGAGGTGAGAAAGGTTTTTGAGGCTCCGGGGTCCGGGAGAGAAGCTGCCCGGGAGTTACTCCAGTTTCGGCAGGGCTCCCTCAGCGAAGGGTACCTGGAACCCGGAAGCGTTGTTCGACACGTTCCTGCACGGATTATTGGTGGGGGTAAAGGACGAGCTTGCAGCCCGGGAACTACCGACGGATCTCGACTCACTCATCGCCTTAACCATCTGGATCGATGGACGGTTACGGGAACATAAGAGGAAGAAAAGGTCTGATTGCGGTCACAATTGCTCACTCAAGGATTCCACTTTGCATCTGATGAACTCCAGAAGTCCCCGAGAGAATCCGGGCTTACCCAAATTCCTCCAAGAGCCTCCAAAGACTGCCGATTTGCCTCTTCCCGAGCCGATGCAGCTCGGCAGGGCTAGGCTGTCTCCAGCCGAACGCGTACGCAGACTGAACACCCAGAGCTGTCTGTATTCCAGTACGGTCGGTTATTATGTGTCTACCTATCCCTTCAAGAGACCCAGCTCATCCGTTGGAGTGAGTACTCTGGTGGGTCTTAAAGATAATGTTTCTTCTCCCCTTACTTGCCCCCCTCTCCATGCCACCCTGCTGTGGGGCGACCAGTCCAAGTCTCTCCAAGTACTCATCGACTCGGGGGCTGATGTGAGTCTCATGGACGTTACCCTGGCGTCCAAGCTGGGCATCCCCACTCAACTCCTCTCCATTCCCATAGGTGTTAGAGCACTGGACGGGCACTCTATATACCGGGTCACCCACCAGACCACCCCCGTCAACRTACGAGTGTCAGGGAACCACAGCAAGACAATCCAATTCCTGCTGGTTGAGTCTCTGCAGGTTTCCGTGGTATTGGGGTTCTCTTGGCTCCAGCAATACAATCCCTCCATTGACTGGGCTACTGGTACCATCGTGGGCTGGAGCCCATCCTGCCACACTCATTGCCTGAAGTCAGCTCTGCCTGCCCCGAGAGATCTTCCTGAGGGCTTGGAAATTGCCTCGGACCTCTCCGCCTGCGCCGCAGAATACCAAGGCCTGGGCCACTGTCACGCCCTGATCTGTTACATCTGTCTTTGTGATTMTCTCCACCATCCTCCAGGTGTCGCCCATCTTCCCCGTACAAAATAAGTTACAAATAACACAAAAAAACACACATAATAGCACAATTGGTTAGGAGCCRGTAAAATGGCAGCCATCTCCACCGGAGTCATTATAGAAAACATTCAATGTAGTTTTACATTCGGAAAGTATCCAGACCCCTTCACTTTTTCCATATTTTGTTACGTTAGAGCTCATTAATCTCTATTAATCTATAATGACAAAGTGGAAACAGGTTTTTAGAAATGTTAGCAAATGTATTAAAAGGAATTGTCCGTAGAGCTCCGAGACAGGATTGTGTCGAGGCACAGATCTGGGTAAGGGTACCAAAACATTTCTGCAGCATTGAAGGTCCCCAAGAACACAGTGGACTCCATCATTCTTAAATGGAAGAAGTTTGAAACCACCAAGACTCTTCCTAAAGCTGGCCGCCCTGAGCTGGCCGCCCTGTGAAATCGGGGGAGAAGGGCCTTGGTCAGGGAGGAGACCAATTACCCGATGGTCACTCTGACAGAGCTGCAGTTCCTCTGTGGAGATGGGAGAACCTTCCAGAAGGACAACCATCTGTGCAGCACTCCACCAATCAGGCCTTTATGGTAGAGTGGCCAGACGGAAGCCATTCCTCAGTAAAAGGCACATGACAGCCTGCTTGGAGTTTGCTAAAAGGCACCTAAAGGACTCTCAGACCATGAGAAACAAGACTCTCTGGTCTGATGAAACTAAGAGTGAACTCTTTGGCCTGAATGCCAAGCGTCACGTCTGGAGGAAACCAGGCCCCCCTCATGACCTGGCCAAAACCATCCCTACGGTGAAGCATGTTGGTGGCAGAATCATGCTGTGTGGAATTTTTTATTTGGCAGGGACTGGGAGACTAGTCAGGATAGAGGGAAAGATGAACAGAGCAATGTATGGAGAGATCCTTGATGAAAGCCTGCTCCAAAGCGCTTAGGACCTCAGACTGGGGCGACCGTTCACCTTCCAACAGGACAATGACCCTAAGCACACAGCCAAGACAAAACAGGAGTGTCTTCGGGACAAGTCTTTGAATGTCATTGAGTGAACCCAATCAAATATCTCCGAAGAGACCTGAGAATAGCTGTGCAGCGACGCTCCCTATCAAACCTGACAGAGCTTGAGAGGATCTGCAGAGAAAATTGGGAGAAACTCTCCAAGCTTGTAACGTCATACACCAAAGGTGCTTCAACAAAGTATTGAGTAYAGTGTCTGAATACTTATGTAAATGTGATATTTAAGTTTTTATATTTCTAATAAATTTGCTAAAATGTCTAAAACCCTGTTTTTCCTTTGTCACTATGGGGTATTGTGTGTAGATTGATGAGGGAAAAAAACAATTAATCCTTTCAAGAATAAGGCTGTAATGTAACAGAATGTGGAAAAAGTGAAGGGGTCTGAAAACTTTTTGAATGCACTGTATATTAACCAAAACAATAATCTGTCTGTGATTAACCACGAAATGAGAACATAAAAGACAGTGACATTTAATAAATTGTAATACATAGAAGGGTCCTTTGGAGGAAGGATTGTTGACAAGTATTTGTCATTTGTACCTTAAAGCATACTTGAGAAACTGAAGTTGGAATATTTGTGACATTTTGGCCTCACCCAGGGCTCCTTTAGGACTTCATACTTTCATCTGTAGGTGCTACAAAGTAAAAGTTGGTGTCTAATGAAGCTTTACCGCTTGCTCTGTAATATGAGTAGTATTTTGATTTCAATAGCACATTTCTTACATACATTTATGAATGTTGTAAAATCTAAAACATGAATATTGAAAATATACAATTTTTTCCAAAATAAAATCATGATTACAACAAATGTACTGTATGTGATCATGTGGTTTCTATTATGAGATAATATTTCCATACTGGTAACCTTGGAACACAGACGCTTGCTACTACACAGTTCCAAAGTCATTTACAGTRGTTAAAGGATATTGGAATAAAAGTTAATCATTTATTGTAAATAAGGTGAACCTCATTTGAGTGTCTGTCTAATCTTACCATTTCTATGTCCCTCTAGAAAAGAGAATCAAGCAGACCATTGTAAGGATGTCTCTGAAATCTAACACAGGAGCTGACCTCAATGACCCAGTGGTAAAGGAACAGATGTTGGAGCAGGTACAGTAGTCCTACATCTCCCACATCAGAAATCAATGTCATGTTCACTCATTTCACTCTTCTCATACGATCTCAAGTTTGTATTCCTACTGACCATATTAATAAACTGAAATGCCTGATTTAAATACTGCTGCTGGCTTTATCTYGTTTGATCATATCTCATAGATCAGAAAGGAGTTTGCTAAGAACGGGAACTTCATCCAAGGCCTACACTGGAGAGAACTGCTGAATGGAGACGTTTTTCTCAAAACAGTTGAACTTGGAAGCCCTGAAGAATGTACACACTTTTTGTTCCACATTTATGAAAAAGACCCTCCTCATGTTTAGTCTGTTGTTCAGAGTCCCTTGTTCAGTGTGTTGTTAGGTTTTGCATCCCATTGACAGTATGGAAATGAAGTAAGGTGTTCATGAACTAATTCCAGTGAGAGTCTTTGTACTGTTGTGTTTGTTTTCTWAGGTCAGTGTGGGTCAGGATGAAGAGGACCAGCCATGATGATGCAACAGGAGAGGGATGGAAGGTCCGAGAAAACTAAAATAGTCAATCTTACTGTAAATAACCGTAGTACCTCATAATATATGACCGTTTATCAATAACATTATCTTAGTTCATGGACAATGTTTTTTATTTAATGATAGATAGCTTTATGCTTATGAATGAAACATATGATGTCAAGTTATATTAGGCTAGATTTAAATGTTTCAATGTTTTACTATTGTAACGTAAAATGATAATATAAGATTTTTGTTGGTGTATGAATGTAATGTAATACTACTGTTTGTTGTCTATAAGGGTAATTTGGTTAGTGAAGAGAAGAGGATAAAAAGGACATTTGTGGTTTGTCAAGTCTGTTGTTAAACATGTATGGTGACAAGTTTCAGTGAGGGATTTTCAGTGTAAAATTCTTCATAATGATGTTACACACTTATGGATGTAACTGTTGACATTCTTAAATAAAATATGTTTGATTAGTGACAACAATATTACCATTARTTTCACCCTCCAGCAAGAATGGTGAGATGAAGGCAGTAGTCACAACAATGTAGAATGATGTGTCCACTTCCAGGTGGCATCGTTCAGAGAACTGTAAAGATGGAGACAGACAGACTGTTGTGGGTGTGACAGTATGACAGTATCCATGTTATGAACCTAAGCAACATGTGGATGTTATAATTTTCCCTGGTATCATGGTGTGTTGACTGTGCCAGCTGTAACAGTCATAAACACAGGCTCATGGATAGCAGAAGAGGTGTGTGGGGTTCTTGCCCTTATTCATGTAGTTGATGGCTGTTAAACATTAATCAACTTGATTAACCAAACACCATGAATCAGAGAGTGAAGGTTCAAAGATTTGACATCCTACATTTTTTTAATCATGTAGTTATTTAGAGTTTATCCAACTCGACAAAAAGACAGGGAAGTAAAACCACATCCTAATTACTTGTAACACTGAATTCCAACTAAATAAGCCCTCAGGAACTATGGGCTTTTTACATCCAGAATTACATTGTTAACACAATTGGGGTTTAGGCTGCCATAGCTCTGCAGGTGACACATAAAATCAGGACTTCATTTACAAACACTGGAAGGTCTATGATACTCATATATTCAAACAGCAGGTTTCTAGCCAGAAGGCATACACAGGAGTTAGCTGTAATTATACTGCAGTATGCTATGCAGTATGCTCTTATTGTAGCATGTACAGGCTACTGCTGTCTAATTTTGAAACATCTTGATCAACTGACCTCTGATCTTGAACTCCCTCTAGTGGAGATTTAAAATACTGGTAAATAATTTTCAGACCCCCAAAAATCTAATTGATTGATTGGTCTGGCTGGGGCCCTTATACTTCCCCTCACCTAGATGCTCTGAACACTGAGGTATGAGTTATGATTGTAATGTAATATGTGGTTATCATATTGTTCCATATGTGTGTCCATGGCCTTAAAAGGCAAATGACAATAGCCATGCATGCTTGATAAGTTATTTAACACAGTCACCAAAGGAAACCTAACCTAGCCAAGAGTGCCCACAAATACTATACCTCTACTTGAAAGACAGATTTAGGGTTAATACCATTACAGGGGGAGAACTGACGCGATTTACCATAATTTTCGCTGAGCGCAAAGCCTTGATTTACCAATCAAATGACGAGCAGYACTTATCAGGTTGTCTAAACTGAGTTGACAAAACATTAGGAACACTTTCCTAATATTGAGTTGCAGTTCTCGACACACTCAAACTGGTGTGCCCGACACCTACTATCATACCTCGTTCAAAGGCAATGAAGTATTTTGTCTTGCCCATTCACTCTTCGAATGGCACACATCCGATCTGTGTCTCAATTGACTCAAGACTTAAAGACTCTTCTTTAATCTGTCTCCTCCCCTTCATCTACACTGATGGAAGTGGATTTAACAAGTGACATCAATAAGGGATCATATTGTTCACCTGGATTCACCTGGTCAATCTATGTCATGGAATGAGCAGGTGTTCCTAATATTCTGTACACTCATTGGATATCACCATGTTGATTTGAACTCTAGTRTTGGTCGTATGCCAACCAAAGAATATCAAGTTGCAATTTGATGATGTAAACCATAAATTGTTATCTTTATGTGAAGTATTTACGAAATGTTGGAATTTTTCAAATGTGTTGGCTGCTACCAGATCTGAATTTAAAAAAAGTGATAGTAACAATATATCAAAATATTATTACATACTATGCTACAACATATTTATTAAATATAATTTACTCAATGTGCYTAAGTGGAGTCTCCCATTCAGGTTGTTTGARTTACCATATAGGGACATTAACACAGTCTTGGTGGGTCCACTCTTTCTAGAAGGATCTTTCAGCAAGACAACAGGGAGGAGGCTTGATGAGGTTGACTGACAGAAGGGTGTGTTCAAAGGAGGAGGAGATCCGATCCTCTTTATCAACACTTCAGCTACAGTATTTCTCCACTTGTCTGCTCATCAAAGCCAATCAAGCCTTGGAGAGAGAGAGGAGGAGACAGAAAGGTACGTTTCATTTTACTTTTACTAATGAGATATTACAAGCACTTTCTTACTGTCTAACATCTTAGATCATGACTGATATTTTGAAAGTTATTTGCTTACAAATATGTCCAATTTCGATCACAGTGGCTCTCATAATGGGATATTTATCAAGAACAAAATAATACAGAAAATATGTTTTGTTGCAGCATATGTAAAGTGATTATGTATTGACATATAATACTGCAACAGCATACCATCAATCATTTTATCATATCACTAATCACTTCATCAATGAGATAAAGTACTGTTAGTTTCTAATCCATCAGCCCTTAGTCCTAAATAACTTTTGGCTCACACGGTCTGCAGCTAAACCCAATACAATGACACACCAGATAATGCACCACTTCGTCAAATATTGACATTAATAGATTGATGCCTCAATACAGAATACGTTTTTCCTGTTAAAGGTGACAGGAAAATATAAAGTTAGTCCTGAAATCACCAAAAATCATCCAAACCCCTATTTTATGTAATAATCTAAAAATGTATAAGCATCACAAAACTACAAAATGTTCACCTTATTTGTAGCAGAGAAGGGGGAGGAGAAAGGTTGAATTCAGCCTCTTCAGTCACTATCATACTCTATTTGCTTAGATAAATCCACTGGCTATTTTACATAGCTTTCACATTCATCTCAGCACCCAGAACCAATTCAGCTACTCAATGTTAAGGCTGTCATGAGAGACTTCTTTTACATAAGAGTTTGCATTCAATATCTCTTTTCTCTATCACAAAATCCTAATATCATCTTGTTTCTTACACATCTTTATTTAAAAAATCGAAATCAGACAGCACCTTCTTTACCCTTTTACATCTTTTCAGTGGCTATGTGGCTCCCAACAGTGTTGGCACTGTTTTTGGGTAAGAATTTTATTCCCTGTCCCATTCCAGATCTAAAGAACAACATTTTATTTCGACCCTGCATGCTGACCAAAGTATACTGATACAGTTACCTTATTTMCTCTACTGTGACACATATCCATGTTTTTACATCTCACTATCTACAGAACCTTCAGAAAGTATTCAAACCCCTTGACTTATTCCATTTTTTGTTGTGTTAAAGCCTGAATTCAAAAATAATTAAATATAAAAATGTTCTCACCTATCTACACACAATACCCTATAATGACAAAGTGAAAACATATTTTTGGAAATTGTAGCAAATATATTTAAAATAAAACACTGAAATATACAATTTACATAAGTATTCATACCCCCGAGTCAATACTTTGTAGAGTCTTTCTGGGCAAGTCTCTAAGAGATTTCCACACCTGGATTGTGCAACATTTGCCCAGTATTCTTTTCAAAATTCTCCAAGCTCTGTCGCATTGGTTGTTGATCATTGCTAGAACAAACATTTTCAGGTCTTGCCAAATATTTTCAAGCAGATTTAAGTCAAAACTCTAACTTAGGCTATTGTCCAGCAGAAAGGTGAATTCATCTCCCAGTGTCTTGTGGAAAGCAGACTGAACCAAGTTTTTCTCTATGCTTTTGCCTGTGCATAGCTCTATTCAGTTTATTTTTTATTCTTAAAGACTCCCCAGTCTTTAATGATTACAAGCATACGCATAACATGATGCAGCCACCACTACGCTTGTAAATATGCATAGTGCTACTCAGTAATGTGTTGTAATGGATTTGCCTCAAACATAACACTTTGTATTCAGGACCAAAAGTTAATTGCTTGTCAAATTTCTTGCGGTATTACATAAGTGCCTTGTCGCAAACAAGATGCATGTTTTGCAATATTTAATATTATTCTGTACAGGCTTCCTTCATTTCACTATTTCAAATAGGTRAGTATTGTGAAYTAACTACAACGTTGTTGATCCATCCTCAGTTTTCTCCCATCACAGCAACTGAACTCTGTAACTGTTTTAAAGTCACCATTGGGCTCATGGTGAAGTCCCTGAGCGGTTTCTTTCCTCTCCGGCAACTGAGTTAGGAAGGACGCCTGTATCATTGTAGTGACTGGGTCTTGATACACCATCCAAAGTGTAAAGTGTAACTTCACCATGCTCAAAGGAACATTCAATGTCATTTTTTAAATCTACCAATAGGTGCACMTAATTGCTATGCATTGGAAAACCTCCCTGGTCTTTGTGGATGAATCTGTGTTTGAAATTCACTGCTCGACTGAGGGACCTTACATATAATTGTATGTGTGGGGTACAGAGATGAGGTAGTCATTAAAAAATCATGTTAAACACTATTATTGCACACAAAGTGAGTCRATACAACTTATTATGTGACTTGTTAAACACATTTTTACTCCTGAACTTTAGGCTTGCCATAAGAAAGGGGTTGAATACTTATTGACATTTCAGCTTTAGATTTTTTATTAACTTGTAAACATTTCGCAAAACATAATTCCGCTTTGACATTATGGGGTATTGTGTGTAGGCCAGTTACAAATCTCAATGTATATTTATTCTGGCTGTAACACAACAAAATGTGGAAAAAGTCAAGGCTTTCGAATACTTTCTGGAGGCAATGCATTTACAAATGATACATGTGTTACAGATTCAACATACACATTACTTTTTGGGGTCTTTCTTGTGAAATGTACAATATGGGAATGTTTAGACTGTTTTCCTTGCCCAGGTACAGCCCCTGACCTCTTCTTTACCCAGCAGTCCTTGGATGAGTCCTTCAGCGATACCCGAGCAGGTGAACCATGTGGGTGTACTGTATATGTTTGTATGCTATATAAGACGTATCCTTCATGGTTTAGTGTAAATAATCTAAGATTGTAATATAGAATATGGACAAGGCCATTTATGTCACTTTTGTGGTAGTTTATCTTTTAAATATTGTTTTTGTTATCCAAATGAAAACCACATTTGCCCCTATTCAACAGCTCACTGCTCAGAGGGATTCGTGGTTGACAAAGCTTTTCTTTGGAACGACATTCTGATCGTGTATGAACGGGACGTCCATCATTGCCAGCTTGCCTGCACTCAGAACCCTGGGTGTTCCTACTTCAGCCACGTGGTTAAAGAGTACAATCTATTTGAGTATTTGGGTTGTCTGTTTGGGTGGTGGTCAAACTACTTCTTTTGGTAAATAGTTGAAGGATGGGGTTGGAGAAATGTCACCTCTCTCAAATGCAGAGCTATGGATTCGGGAGTGACTATCCATGAGATCAAAATGATAAACAGTATTCGTTGACAATTACATTGATAACAACATTTTTTAAATGTAAAACAGAAATGACATAGGAAGTGTATCGGTATTGTCTTTTACTTTCAAAACAGATTCCGCTGCTATCAAAAGTATTCAGATGGTCAACCAACTATGATAAACTATCCAGGAGTCATATCTGGTTACTCTAGGAAGGGCTGCAGTAAAGGTATGGGCTAATCTAACCTACTGTACGAATAGTACTTACAGCTGTTAAACATGTTTTCCGCATTCACAGTGTCAAGGAGTTGTAAATAAGCTCTGAATTGAGATGACTGAGTGATCTAGCCCAACAACATTAGAATGAAATTAGGTTTATTTAGCTTAAAATACTTCAGTTCCTTTATAAATCCAATGTAGTTTTGTATTAATCATTGATATCTGTCCGTGGGTCATTCTTCAAGAAACTAGAAAAAAAATACTAAGTTTAATCCCTTGGAGGAACAATTCTTGAACTATATTTGACATTTATACCTAAAGCATAACTGAGAAATAATTAACTGTTCGAATATTTGTGAAATTTTGATCTTCCTTTAAGACTCCATAATCTGTAGGTGCTACAAAGTAAACGTTTGTGTCAGAAGGAGCTTTACCGCTTGCTCTGTAATGTGAGTACACATTTCTTACATACATTTATGAATAAAAAATKAAATAAACATGAATATTAATATTAATAAAAAATATAAATAAAAAATTGGCACATCTTTCAATATCTGACCCCTCCATCAATCCCATAACGCTAATAGTAGCAGAGATCCTACTCTGGAACTTTGATATGGATGTTGAGTATTTCAAGTTAAACAATATAAAGAAACATTTGCCAAATCAGAAATTGTATATTTTCTATATTAATTTTTATGTTTTTCAGTATTCATAAATGTATGCAAGAAATGTGTTATTGAAATCAAAATACTACTCATATTACAGAGCAAGCGGTAAATCATCCAAACCCCTATTTTATGTAATAATATTAATATTTATAAGCATCACAAAACTACAAAATGTTCACATTTTTGGGAGGAGAAGGGAGAGGAGAAAGGTTGAAGTCAGCCACTTCAGTCACTATCATACTCTATTTGCTTAGATAAATCCACTGGCTATTTTACATAGCTTTTACATTAATCTCGGCAGCCAGAACCAAATCAGCTACTCAATGTTAAGCGAGTCGCGAGAGACTTCTATTACATAACAGCTATCATTCAATATCTATTTTCTCTGTCACAAAATCCTAATATCATCTTGTTTCTTATACATATCCATAAAAGGTTTTCTAAAACAGACAAACACCTTCTTGTCACGACTTCTGCCGAAGTCGGCTCCTCTCCTTGTTCGGGCGGCGTTCGGCGGTCGACGTCACCGGCTTTCTAGCCATCGCCGCTCCATTTTTCATTTATCCATTTGTTTTGTCTTGTTCCCTGCACACCTGGTTTTCAGTCCCCAATCACACTACATGTATTTATTCCTCTGCTCCCCCTCATGTCTTTGTGTGAGATTGTTTTGTGTGACGTGTCTATGTTGACACACTTTACTCGTATGCGTTTATTCCATGTTTTATTTCACGAGGTATGTTATTTGTTTGTACATATTATTGTGACTGTTTGCGCGTTTGCACTTTTGCCAATTGGCTGGAGGTTTCCACGCAGTGGCGTCCGTCTGTTGGTTTCTCCTGCCTTAATAAAGTGTGCGCCTGTTCAGGTGCTCTCCTGCACCTCACTCCGCTCCCAGTACGCACACCATATGACACTTCTTTACCCTTTTACATATTTTCAGTGGCTATGTGGCTTCCAACAGTGTTTGTACTGTTTTTGTGTAAGAATCATATACCCTGTCCCATTCCAGATCTAAAGAACAGCATTTCATTTCGACCATGCGTGCTGACTAAAGTATATTGAAAGCTTCATATGACACCAACTTTTGCTTTGTAGCGCCTACAGATGAAACACTATGGAGTCTTAAAGGAGGCCTGGGTAAGGCCAAAATGTCACAAATATTCCAACTGCCCACAGAAAAGCCTGAATTCGTCTCCAACGTTGACTCCAATGCTTCCCACAGTTGCGTCATGTTGGCTAGATGTCCTTTGGGTTGTGGACCATTATTTATATACACTGGAAGCTCTTCATCGTGAAAAACCCAGCAGCATTACAGTTCTTGACACACTCAAACCGGTGCTCCTGGCACCAACTACCATACCCTGTTCAAAGGCAGTTCCATCTTTAGTCTTGCCCAATCAGCCTCTGAATGGCACACATACACAATCCATGTCTCAATTGCCTCAAGGCTTAAAAATTATCTCTTCCCTTTCATCTACACTGATTGAAGTGCATTAAACAGGTGACATCAATAAGAGATCATAYCTTTCACCTGGATTCACCTGGTCAGTCTACGTCATGGAAAGAGCAAGTTTTGTTCACTCATTTTATGACAACAATCGTTCCTCCAAAGGACCATTCTATGGAATATATTCAATGAAAATCCCCAAGAGTTCTAATCCCCCAAATTCTGATATTTCTTTACTCTAGTTTATTGAGGAATCACCCCAGTGCTTTGTCTGTCCACACAGGCCCATCAGTAGAGATACCAGTGTTTACTCTGGTTAGTGAGGGGAGGAGCATGGCTGAAGCCCAGAAGTTCTGCAGGGAGTACTACGATGAACTGGCCACCATCTTCAATGCTGAGGACCAGACAGCAGCTCTGAGAGCAGTGTCAGCACAGAGCCTCACTGACGCTGTCTGGGTCCACTCCCAATACCATGCCTTTTGGCCCCAAGTGGACTATTGGAATTTGCCAGATGCAAAGTGTGTCGTTCATGGACATACAGCAAAAGTTTGGATTTTAAAATATTGCCTATTTTCATATAACTTTGTGTGCCAGAAAAGTAAGTTGATTTTGCATCCCTTCTCTCCCTTGTCTGATATTTGTAAACTATTACTTCAAAGTAACGTTAAAACTTTACTTTAAGGGGGTTAGTCATTCTTAACACCTTGAAACAGTACATAGTACATTTCAAATCGCGTCACCTTTATGAGTTACAGTATCCTTTGACAACCGTCTAGGTACATTTATTTAACATCAATGTACCTGTCTTTCAGGACACTTTAAGGACAATTGTGTATTTTCTTTCCTTAGGCACACAATCAAACTCAGAGCTTAAATACTACATGGGTCAAGGTCCATTGACGTGGAAGGGGGCACAGACGGCTTGCCGAGCCAATGGAGATGACTTAGCGAGCATCCTCACCCAAGAGGATTACACAGCATTCCAAAACATAACAGAGACACAGCAGTTTGAAATGTGGATTGGACTCTACTGGAAGACTTCTACCAGAATGTGGGAGTGGTCCAATGGGGATCCCTTTCCATACTGTGTGTCTGAGCCTCAACTGGGTGCTAGTAACTGCTGCTCCCTGACCTATAAGGGCCATGGACAGACTGAAAACGTCACCCTGGAGAAGATAGACTGCTCTCTGAAGAGACCGTTCCTTTGCACTGGAAGTAAGACATCTTTTATTGAACAGATAGAGAGAGGAAAAGATAGACAGAGGTTGTGTCAAAGGGCACTAGGCTGGATTCAAACCTATTCTGACCCCATAGACATGTGTGCCAGAGGCTGTGGCATTACCGCTAGACCAGCCAGGCCACACGACTGCCATCTTATTGGGGTTATTGGGGGTCGTAGGACAGGGACAGGGATGGCATTTTAGCCCCAATAGGGTCCCACTGCAGCAAACACTGTCACATGTCGGACACAGAGATGCTACATGTAGCCTACTCCAGCCACCTCTCTCTCCCCACKTTTCAGATATGTATGTGCTCATGTGGTTTCTATTATGAGATAATAGTTACATACGGGTAAACATAGAACACAGAGGCTTGCTACTACACAGTTCCAAATAAATGTACAGCCTTTAAATTACATTGGAAGAAAAGCTACTTATTTATTGTAAATAAGCTGAATCTCATTTGATTGAATGTTACCGTTCCTATGTCCCTCTAGAAAAGAGAATCAAGCAGACTATTGTAAGGATGTCTCTGAAATCTAACACAGGAGGTGACCTCAATGACCCAGTGGTAAAGGAACAMATGTTGGAGCAGGTTCGTGACTATTCCTACATCTCCCACATCAGAAATCAATGTCATGCTCACTCATTTCACTCTTCTCATGATCAGGAATAGGAACCTGACATCACATAGTATTACATTTAGGATGCTGTGTTAACATGAGGGCTGCTGACATTATCTGGTTTGATCATATGTCATAGATCAGAAAGGAGTTTGTTAAGGACGGGAACTTCATCCAAGGCCCACGCTGGAGAGAACTGCCTAGCGGAGAAGTTTTTCGCAAAACAGTTGAACTTGGAAGCCCAGATGAAGGTAAACACTTTTTTGTGTCAGTTTTGAAAATGTTTTGTTAAGTCTGTTGTTCAGAGTCCCTTGTACTGTGTGTTGTTAGGTTTTGCATSCCYTTGAKASTATGGAAATGAAGTAAGGTGTTCATGAACTAATTCCAGTGAGAGTCTTTGTACTGTTGTGTTTGTTTTCTAAGGTCKGTGTGGGTCTGGATGAAGAGGACCAGCCATGATGATGCAACAGGAGAAGGATGGAAGTTCAAAGAAAACTAAAATAGTCAATCTTACTGTAAATAACCGTAGTACCTCATAATATATGACCGTATATGAATAACATTATCTTAGTTCACGGACAATGTTTTTTCTTGAATGATAGATAGCTTTATGCTTATGAATGAAAAATATGATGTCATGTTACATTAGGCTAGATTTAAACTCTACAATGTTTTACTATTGTAATGTAAAATTAAAATCTAAATGTTTTGTAGATGTATGAATGTAGTGTAATAATAATGTTTGTTGTACATAAGGGAAATTAGATTAGTGAAGAGAAGAGGAATAAAAGGACATTTGTGTTTGTTCAAGTTTGAAGTTAAAACACGTATGGTGACACTTTTCAGTGAGGGATTTTCAAAGTGTAAAATTCTTCATAATGTTACACACTTATGGATGTAACTGTCGACGTTCTTAAATAAAATATGTTTGATTAGTGACAACGGTATTATTATTAATTTCACCTTGCAGCAGGAATGGTGAGATGGAGGCAGTAGTCACAACAATGTAGATCCCACATCCCACTTCCAGGTGGGATGGTTCAGAGAACTGTAAAGATGGTGTGGTGGCTTATTTCTGCTTTACCAAATGAGGAGAGTTACAAACTTCACACACCAGTCAGAGTTATACTTAAACTACATTTTTAATAATATAAGCTTTGCAATAGCATTTGACTTTCAATGATGTGCTATCTCTAATGAACCATTGAAAGTGACTACAGAAAAGTACAAAGATCTGTTATAGCCAAGATACACCACTCTCAACTTACATGACGAACCACAGATCTTAGGAACAGTTCACAGAGAGAGAGGAGTATCCTATAGCCAGATAGCATTCTCTATAAATTATCGTTCAGTTTGGTCCCTAAGACAAGGTTCTAATCTCGTTCCTGGTACTTCATAGTACAGAACCATTACCTCATCCAATGGCATAACTCAATTGTCAACTCTAGATACTCCCATCTCAAGTAAACACCCTCTTGACCACCTCTCCTGGACAAACTCACTGAGGGGAGTGACTTGCGCACAGTTATTGTGGAGACAAGTAATTGGTTCCCCCTTAATCACGCCATCCCTTCACATTGTTTAACAGATACATTCACATATGAAGACAATGTTCCATCCTGTCCTCTTCCCTTTCTGATATTCTGCATAGCACCAGGGATATGTGAAAGACAAGTCTGACCTCTCCCCTCTCTGGGCCCCAAGTGACTGAGCCCCAGCTGAGGGAAGAAATGCAACTGCCAACACTAGAGTCTATTAGAAATACATTCTAATAAAAAGTATATCACATAAGAATATTATGCAGATATGACATCTTAATTACTTATGTTACCCAACTAATTCTGATTCATCCACCACAATGGAGACAGACAGACTCTTGTGGGTGTGACAGAATGACAGTATCCATGTTATACCTACGATAATCAACATTTGTATATCATTTGAATTTTCCTTTGTGTCATGGTGTGTTGACTCTGTCAACTTTTACAGTCATAAACACAGGCTCATGGATAGCAGGGGTGGGGTGTTCTTGCCCTTATTCATATAGTTGATGGCTGTTATACATTAATCAACTTGACTAACCAACCACCACAGATCAGTTAGCGAAGGTTCAGAAGATTTGACACCCTACATTTAATTTATTATGTACAGTTGAAGTTGGAAGTTTACATACACCTTAGCCAAATACATTTAAACTCAGTTTTCACAATTACTGACATATAATCATAGTAACAGTTCCTTGTTTTAGGTTAGTTAGGATTACCACTTTCTTTTAAGAATGTGAAATGTCAGAATAATAGTAGACCCACATTCCCAGTGGGTCAGAAGTTTACATACACATACACTCAATTAGTATTTGGTAGCATTGCCTTTAAATTGTTTAACTTGGGTCAAATGTTTCGGGTAGCCTTTGACAAGCTTCCCACGATAAGTTGGGTGAATTGTGGCCCATTTGTCCTGACAGAGCTGGTGTAACTGAGTCAGATTTGTAGGCCTTTTTGCTCTCACACGCTTTTTCAGTTCTGCCCACAAATATTCTTCGGGTAGCCTTACGGGTAGCTTTGTGATGGCCACTCCAATACCTTGACTTTGTTGTCCTTAAGCCATTTTGCCACAACTTTGGAAGTATGCTTGGGGTCAATGTCCAT